>NW_027361673.1:23332500-23842500 GCF_039654945.1 Dendrobates tinctorius
TTATCTGCAACTGCAGGTGGGGAAGAGCTGTCCGAAAACGAAGTGTCAGGAGTCAACTCGGTCATGACACAGTCAGTCTTAGAGTAAGTACACTGGTGCGTGGGGTTAGCAGTCAAAGCAGCGGAGAGGGAATCAACCTTCTTCTTTCGCTTTCCCACCAAGTCTGACCCGTTCCCACGCTCAGTCCATTTTATATTCCCCGCACCCCCTGCTGTCCAGCGTGAAGGTCCTTCCCTCCCAGAAGAACCCTCCCCCGGTATCAGTGGTGACAGTCTCGATAGTTCTGGCCTCAAAGGACACCGGAAATCATTGACTCTGTTTTGGCTCATCTTCTTACACCCCCCTCTCTTTTCACTCGCCATTCCACGGGCAAGGCATCCTGACCATCATTAGACAGCTATTTGGCTGTTTTAGCAGTTTGCCGCAAAATAAACTGATCCTGATTGTAACGATTGGGGGGCTGTCCAGCCGTTGTTCATTTGGAATGACGTAGATTGGAAGGAATAGTGGAGACTTCTAGTGGAGGCAAAGTTGGATCTGCACCTGCCACAATGTTTTCCTTCAAGCCCCAGGGCCCTGACCAACAGGCGTATTTTCAGATGGCTGCTCAGGACTTTCATCTTCAGCTTCTATGGCCATGGGAGGCACCTCCTTGAGAACCTCAGGGGTTTCATCCTTATGCATGGGGATCTCAGAGAGGCAGGGCCAGGGCATATTCCTTTGGACCACTCTGATGGGAGCATTCTTTTCTCCCTCTGGATAGATCTCGTATACGGGCCCTTCTATACTGAACTGATGCTTCACTCTGTATGGCCTACTCTCCCACCGATTTTCCAGTTTGTCATATGGATGTTTCTCCTGCACCGACACTCGATCACCAACCTGAAGATCTGTCCCTCGCAGAGGGAGCTTCTCAGGGTGCTCCAGCTCCCGGAGCCGTGTCTGTACCAGATAATGTAAGGTCTGTAGACGGTGGCGATGTTCTCAGACCCAAGTAGACACCCCCGTCCGTGGGTAGTCCTCTCCTGTATCCAGCTCCAATTCCAGGACTGCTTTCCCCGTTCGGCCGAACAGCAAGGAGTATGGTGTGTAACTGGTGGTTTGATGGACTCGATTGTTGTAGATCCACATGAGTTCCAAGGTTCTTAGCATCTGAATTAGAGTATGGTTAAACCACTCACAGGTCCTATTTCCCTGAGGATTGTACGATGTGGTGTGTGATCTGTCGAACTGATAAATCCACTGTAACTCATCCATTACTCTTCCCAAGAAGCTCCCTGATCATAGTGAATCTGCTGCAGGCATCCATATACTTGAATGAAATTTTTACAGATAGCATATGCAGCAGACTTAGCCATTTGACCCCGGGTGGGTGTCACCACCGCAAACTTTGTGAAATGGTCTACCATCACTAAACAGTGGTCATATCCTTGGTGAGCCAGCCCGATGGTCAAATAGTCGATGGTCAACAATTCCAGGGGGCTGAGGTCACTATCGTCCGAGTAGGAGCTCGTTGTGCTGGGAACTCGGCCAACTCACAGGCCTGACAAAGTCTACAAGCCTCCTCGACCGCTACTCTTAGCCGTGGGTGGTAAACAAACCGCTGTAACCACTGGAAAGTTTTTTCAAGACTGAAATGAGCCCCTTTCTCGTGAGCCTCAGTGGCCACGGTAGCTAGCACCATCTCTGGAATCACCACCTGCCAGGAAGCTCCAAGCTCCTTCTGTAGTTGAACCTTCCGATATAACAGCCCGTTCTTCATCTGGAGGCATTCCCACTGCCGAAGTATCTTCAATGCTTCTGGAGTCAGAGTACTCCGCTGTTCCTGACTAGGCAGCTTCTTCAGTGTTACCCATTGTCTGAACAGGGCAAGTTCACGATCTTCCTGCTGCAACCAGACCCACTCATCCCGAGATCTTTCCAAGACTCCTGCATGATGGGGGATCTGTTTTTGGTCCAGTGTAGCCACCACTGTCCCAGCTGTCTTTTGAAAGCGGGGGATCTCCTCTTCCTCCAGCACCTCATCTTTACTCTTTCCCGGTGGTGCATGTCTTGCTCTGGATAGGGCGTCGGCGTGGGTGTTCTCCACCCCCCTTTTATAAGCGATCCTGTATCTTAACTTCACCATCTGGGCCACCTAGCGTTGTTCCAGTGCCCCTAACTTGGAATTCTCCACATGCACTAACAGGTTGTTATCAGTGCACCTCCATGCCGGACATGTATTCTGTGACTCTCTCTGTCATAGCCCACACCAAAGTCTCTGGCTCTGTTACAGAGGTACGAGAAGCACTGTTTCCCAATGGTGCTGATGGATCTGGCCCTGCTTGGCTTGAGTACGCTGGAATGTGGAAACAGTCATTTGTGTAGATTCCTCAGGAATAACGCTGAACAAGAGCCATTGGCACGTTCACGCACCCCGGCAGCAGGCTGTCCTCTGGAGTAGTCTCTAGGAGAAGAGCAAGTTAGCTTATCTGCAACTGCAGGTGGGGAAGAGCTGTCCGAATAAGCAGGGTCAAGAGGTAGGTCAGTCGTGACACAGTCAGTCTTAGATTAAGTACACTGGTGCGTGGGGTTAGTAGTTGGAGCAGCGGAGAGGGAGACAACCTTCTCTTGTTGCTTTCCTGCCAAGTCTGACCCGTTCCCGCACTCAGTCCTTTTTATATTCCTGGCGCCCCCTGCTGTCCAGCGTGAAGGTCCTTCCCTCCCAGAAGAACCCTCACCCAGCAACAATGGTGACAGTCCCGATAGTTCCGGCCTCAAATGGCACCGGAAACCACTGACTCTGTTTCTTCTCATCTTCTTACACCTTATCCTCCTGGTTTTTCACTTTTTAAACTCTTTATTCAGTGGTAAAGTCAAGGAAAACAGATTGTCACATTACAGAGATAGAAGATGAAAGTTATTGTCGTTCAGGAGAACTTGCAGTAGAATGTCTGTGCTTACCTCTAGATCCTCCCTATTCCTCCTTTTTCCCCTCTCCATAAAATACTATGAGCAGCAACTGTCATTTCCTATCGCAGTAATGTAAAAATCCAGGAAGAGAAGGAAGAATATTTCTCTTATAAAATATACAGGTGCATCTCACAAAATTAGAATATCATCAAAAAGTTAATTTATTTCAGTTCTTCAATGCAAAAAGTGAAACTCATATATTATACATAGCCATTACAAACAGAGTGATCTATTTCAAGTGTTTATTTCTGTTAATGTTGGTGATTATGGCTTACAGCCAATGAAAACCCAAAAGTCATTATCGCACTAAATTAGAATACTTTATAACACCAGCTTGAAAAACTGATTTTAAAATCCGAAATGTTGGCCTACTGAAATGTATGTCCAGTAAATGCACTCAATACTTGGTTGGGGCTCCTTTGGCATCAATTACTGCATCAATGCAGTATGGCATGAAGGCGATCAGCCAGTGGCACTGCTGAGGTGTTATGGAAGCCCAGGTTGCTTTGATAGCAGCCTTCAGCTTGTGGGCATTGTTGGGTCTGGTGTCTCTGATCTTCCTCTTCCACGCTCATCGTATGAGTTATATGTCTATCTGTCTGCGCCATTAGTCTAATAATTTCTAGACTATAAAATAACAAAAAGATATATAAATTGACACTTTGCGTAAAAAAATGTCACAACTTGGAGTGGGCAGCTTACACTGACAACATTATTGGCTACAAATTGCTTTAAAAATAGAGTCTAACAGGCACCTCTTCACCTTGAATGATTTTCCTGACCCTGCCAATGTTAACAACTGTCCATAAACTATTGTTTTGCAACTTTAATTTCGTAATAGGATCCCCTTTTGACATATTATTGAAAATGTCACAGCACAGAATAATGATAGAAACATTGTTTTGTTTCTGTTAAGAGAAAAGTAAACTAAATTGTCTTATATTTGTGAATTTCTGAATAAACACTTTTGTGAAAAACAATGCAAAACAACATTACTATTAAAATAATCTATAAACAGGATTCAAACACATAAGGTGAGTAAATTATTATTTTTCACTATTCAGTTAATTTATATGAATTTTCTTTGACAACAATAACCTCTATAAAATAAAAAAACATAATTTATTTTTTACTTTATTTTAACTAAAATGTAGAAAAAAAATTCTACAGTAAATACACAAGCATGAGCAATGGTGTGAATATAAAGCATGGGGAACCTCCGTAAAAAATAAATCGGGTACCTATAACATGCAGATGGTTACCTTGTGGAATAAATGACATCCAATATTATTTGATTCAGGGAATAAATACAATTATGGCCATGCTAATAGTTTTACTATGTTTGCACAATTAAAATCAGTTAAAAAATATTTTGGTTTGCACTGCCACTCTCTGAGAGCTATAACTACTATTTTTTTTAATTAACTTCCCTCTGTGACATTCTTTGTTGTTGTCTTTTTGTTTGTTTGTTTGTTTGTTTGTTTTTGCCAAGAGAGCATTACAATGGTCAGTTCAGTTATGGCGATATGAAATACAGCGGGTGAAATAAGTATTGAACACATCACCAATTTTCAAAGCAACTATATTTCTAAAGGTGCTATTTATATGGAATTCTCACCAGATGTCCGTAACAACCCATCTTTTCCACACAGGCAAATAAATCAAACCATAGATGACCATAAATTAAGTTATGCATAATATTGAGAAATGACCCAGGGGAAAAATATTGAACGCATGAAGAAAGAGATGTGCAACAAGCCATGGAAAGCCATGACACCAGCTGATATCTATCAGCAATTAGAAAGAAATCCTGTTACTTTGCGAAAAATAATATCAGCTATTTCAACTGATGGCCTATAAAAAGTTGCCTTATTACTAAGGTGTCACACAAGAAACATCTCATGATGGGTAAAATCAATAAACTGTCTCAAAACCTTTGTAACCTTATTATTGCAAAATATACTGATGGCATTGGTTTCAGAATAATTTCTAAACTACTGAAGGTTCCGGTTCCAGAGAGCACTGTTTGGGCCAAAACCCAGAAGTGGAAAGAACATAATTTCACCATAAACCAGTCATGACCAGGTGCTCCTCACAAGATTTCAGACAGAGGAGGAAGTGAAAAGAATCATCAGAAGAGTTGTCCAAGAGCCAAGGACCACCTGTGGAGAGCTACAGAAAGACTTGGAATCAGCAAGTGCAATTGTTTCAGCGAAAACTATAAGTAATACACTCAACCTCCAAGGCCTGTATGCATGCTCACCACACAAGACTCCATTGCTGAATGAAAATCATGTTTAAGCATGGCTAATGTTTACTTAACAAAATTTAGAGGAGCTTGATAAATACTGGGATTATAAAGTCTGATCAGATGAGACCAAAATTGAACTCTTGGATGCCATTATGCACATCATGAATGGAGGTCAAAATGCACTGCATATCACCGCAAAAACACATCAACATTGAGGATTGGAGGTGGGAACATCATGGTGGAAGGCTGTTTTTCAGCATACAGCACTGGCAGACTTCATGTAATCGAAGAAGGAATGAATGGACAAATCCACTGAGACATACCTGATAAAATATATGCTGCCTTCTACCAGAAGAGGAAGAGGAAACGAGGGTGGATATTTCAGCAAGACAATGAACCCAAGCAGACAGCCAAGGAAAACTCTCAATTGGTTTCAGAGAAAGAAAATATAGCTGCTGAATCCAATGCAACATTTATGGAAGGGACTAAAGCTTAGACTTCATAGAAGGAGCCCACAGAATCTTCAGGATTTGAAGAGTATTTGTATGGAAGAATGGGCCAATATCACACCTGAGCAATGCAGGCAACAAGTTTCTCCATACAGGATGTGTCTTGAAGTTGTCATCATTAACAAAGGCTTTTGTACAAAGAATTAAATACACTTCAGAAAGCATGTTCAATACTTTTTCTGCGTCATTTCTGATTATTACATTTCAGCAATGTGTCACTTATTAGGCTGTGTGCTGTTGTTTCAATACAGTGAGTATTTTATCAGCAGGAGATTATCACTGCCAGACTACCTCCTATGTGCCAATTGATCCAACCATGCCACCAGCACTGATTATCAGCTTTCTGTCAGTACACAAAGCACACAGAAAGCTGAGGTGTGGATGGGGTTAGCTTTCTGAGCTCTGCTACTTGCTACTTATAGAAACTCTCTCTTGGATCTCTCTGCAGCATTCGACACTGTGGATCATCAGCTCCTCCTCACTATGCTCCGTTCCATTGGCCTCAAGGACACCATTCTCTCCTGGTTCTCCTCCTATCTCTCTGACCGCTCCTTTACTGTATCTTTTGCCGGTTCCTCCTCCTCTCACCTTCTCCTTACTGTTGGGGTCCCCCAAGGATCGGTTTTAGGCCCCCTCCTCTTCTCCTTGTACACTGCCCCTATTGGTCAAACAATCAGTAGATTTGGGTTCCAGTACCATCTCTATGCTGATGACACCCAATTATACACTTCTTCTCCTGACATCACGCCAGCCTTTCTAGAAAACACCGGCGATTGTCTAAACGCTGTGTCTAATATCATGTCCTCACTATATCTGAAACTGAACCTGTCAAAAACTGAACTCCTGGTGTTTCCTCCCTCTACTAAAGTACCTATACCCGACATTGCTATTTCTGTGGGTGGCTCCACTATTACTCCCCAGCAACAGGCCCGCTGTCTTGGGGTCATACTTGATTCCGAGCTTTCCTTTTCCCCCCACATTCGATCACTGGCTCGCTCTTGTCATCTGCACCTCAAAAACATTTCTAGAATTTGACCTTTTCTTACTTTTGACTCTGCAAAAACTCTTACTGTTTCTCTTATTCATTCTCGTCTCGACTATTGTAACTCTCTTCTAATCGGTCTCCCTCTTACCAAACTCTCCCCTCTCCAATCTGTCTTGAATGCTGCAGCCAGGATCATATTCCTCACCAATCATTACACCGATGCCTCTACCTTGTGCCAGTCATTACACTGGCTACCCATCCACTCCAGAATTCAGGATAAACTTATTACCCTCACCCACAAAGCCCTCCATGGCTCAGCACCACCCTACATCTCCTCCCTTGTTTCAGTGTACCACCCTACCTGCGCCCGCCATTCTGCTGATGACCTGAGGTTAGCATCCTCAATAATCAGAACCTCCCACTCCCGTCTCCAAGACTTTACACGTGCTGTGCCAATTCTTTGGAATGCACTTCCCAGGTCAATACGATTAGTCCCCAATCCCCACAATTGTAAGCGTGCCCTGAAAACGCATTTATTCAGACTGGCCTTTCTCCTCAACGCATTAACCTAATCTATCCCTGTGTGGCACAGACAAAAGTTTTACCATAACCAGGTTCCCGCATCATGTTCCCACATGCTTTATGCATCCATTAGCCCTCTGTGTCTGTACTGATACACACTTAACATTATGGCTGGTCCATACAATCAGGGCAACTATTACCACCCACCTTTCGTGTCTACCTCTTTCCTCATAGACTGTAAGCTTGCGAGCAGGGCCCTCATTCCTCTTGGTATTTGTTATAATCTATGTGATTATTGTTATGCTGTAATGTCTATTGTCTGTACAAATTCCGCAGCACTTTACATTTCAGAGGGGATTTGTACAGACAATAGACATTACAGCATAACAATAATCACATAAATCATAACAGATACCAAGAGGAATGAGGGCCCTGCTCGCAAGCTTACAGTCTATGAGGAAAGAGGTAGACACGAAAGGTGGGTGGTAACAGTTGCCCTGATTGTATGGACCAGCCATAATGTTAAGTGTGTGACAGTACAGACACAGAGGGCTAATGGATGCATAAAGCATGTGGGAACATGATGCGGGAAATCTGGTTATGGTAAAACTTTTGGCTGTGCCACACAGGGATAGATTAGGTTAATGTGTTGAGGCGATAGGCCAGTCTGAATAAATGTGTTTTCAGGGCACGCTTAAAATTGTGGGGATTGGGGACTAATCGTATTGACCTGGGAAGTGCATTCCAAAGAATTGGCGCGGCACGTGTAAAGTCTTGGAGACGGGAGTGGGAGGTTCTGACTATTGAGGATACTAACCTCAGGTCATCAGCAGAACGGAGGGCGCGGGTAGGGTGGTATACTGAAACAAGGGAGGAGATGTAGGGTGGTGCTGAGCTATGGAGGGCTTTGTGGGTGAGGGTAATAAGTTTATACTGAGTTCTGGAGTGGATGGGTAGCCAGTGTAATGACTGGCACAAGGTAGAGGCATCGGTGTAACGATTGGTGAGGAATATGATCCTGGCTGCAGCATTCAAGACAGATTGGAGAGGGGAGAGTTTGATAAGAGGGAGACCGATTAGAATAGAGTTACAATAGTCGAGACGAGAATGAATAAGAGAAACAGTAAGAGTTTTTGCAGAGTCAAAAGTTAGAAAAGGTCGAATTCTAGAAATGTTTTTGAGGTGCAGATAACAAGAGTGAGCCAGTGATCGAATGTGGGGGGCAAAGGAAAGCTCGGAGTCAAGTATGACCCCAAGACAGCGGGCATGTTGCTGGGGAGTAATAGTGGAACCACACACAGAAATGGCAATGTCGGGTATAGGTACATTAGTAGAGGGAGGAAACACAAGGAGTTCAGTCTTTGACAGGTTCAGTTTCAGATACAGTGAGGACATGATGTTAGACACAGCGTTTAGACAATCGCCGGTGTTTTCTAAAAAGGCTGGCGTGATGTCAGAAGAAGCGTATAATTGGGTGTCATCAGCATAGAGATGGTACTGGAAACCAAATTTACTGATTGTTTGACCAATAGGGGCAGTGTACAAGGAGAAGAGGAGGGGGCCTAGAACCGATCCTTGAGGAACCCCAACAGTAAGGGGAAGGTGAGAGGAGGAGGAACCGGCAAATGATACAGTAAAGGAGTGGTCAGAGAGATAGGAGGAGAACCAGGAGAGAACGGTGTCCTTGAGGCCAATGGAATGGAGCATAGTGAGGAGGAGCTGATGATCCACAGTGTCGAATGCTGCAGAGAGATCCAAGAGAATTAGCATGGAGTAATGACCATTTGATTTAGCTGTTAGTAGATCATTAGAGACTTTAGTGAGTTTCAGTAGAGTGTAAAGAGCGGAAACCGGATTGGAGAGGGTCGAGAAGAGATCAAAGAGAGAGCGGATAAGATGCGAGTGGACCAGGCGTTCCAGGAGTTTAGCGATAAAGGGAAGATTAGAGACAGGTCTATAGTTAACGGCACAGTTTTGGTCGAGAGATGGTTTTTTAAGTAGTGGATGTATGTAAACATCCATCTGCTTTTTGACTTTTATATCTCCAGCTACATAGATTGCTCTACTGCTTTTTGAAAGCAGAGGGAAATTTTTATTATGCAGAACCCAAGCATCGATAGATTGTGTTTTATTATGTACATATATGTGCTTCTCCCAAAATTAGAATGACATCAAAAAGTTAATTTTTTTCAGTTCTTCAATACAAAAAGTGAAACTCATATATTATATAGTCATTACAAACAGAGAGATCTATTTTAAGTGTTTAATTCTGTTAATGTTGATAATTATGGCTTACAGCCAATGAAAACCCAAGGTTGTATGGCACTCATCAGTAAAGAAGACAGTTTAATCTTATCATGTACTGTATGTCTGGACCCAAATGTTTCTTATTGTGACTGTCGCTTAGGGATGGCTAAATAGTAGGTTTATGGACATCTGCAAACCTCTAAAGGATCCTCCACCTTGAGGTTCATGGGACTACAGAGGCACTAGTAACTTCAAATACGTGTTTGTTGCTTTGTAATGGTATTTTAGCACCAACTCTCTCAATCTAATAAATTTGTCTGGGAGAAACCATTCTCATTGTGCCTCTATCTGCACAAACCCATCTCTGCTCTGCATCAACCACAAATATCTTCACAGTACAATAATTACTGTTGAGATTTTGTGAAATATCTAATGTTTTTATTACTTGTCCAGGGAATTGCACTATTTCATGCTTTTTCATAGCATAGAGATATATTTGTTTGCCATATTTCTTGAAATCCGTAGCATGCTTAATAATGTAGAACAGGTGTTTGAGATTAATTTCAGTGATCCAAAGAGCACTGAGAAACAATAGCATTCATGAGTTTATTAGAAAAACAAAAAATTACATCTTCATGATACTTAAATCCAATTTACATAATAATTTTGAACAGGGTGTAAATGACAGCATCCATTCACAAATGTGCCACAGTACATTCCTGCTGTATGACTCACTTCACTTTCTTACAGTTGCAGAATTTGTAAGCCTGAACAAAGCCTACAGATCCTGAACTCATCTTGGAAGTTCACACTGAAAGTTGAATGAAATTCAAGAATAGTGAGAAGAGAATCAAACATATGGTAATTGAGAACATTGCTGCTTCAATACTCAGACAGTATATGGCTGTCTGAGTCGGCTTTAGGCCAAGTTCACACTTGCGCGTGGCTGGGCTGTGGATGGCAGCGTATGTCCTCCCTTAAGCTCCACCTACGCTCTGCCTACTTCTGCATGCGTCCTGCATTGTCCTGCATACCTATCTTTAACATTGGGCACGCAGGGACATGAGTTGTATGCGGATGCATCCGCATGCAGCATTTTGATGTGCCCGCAGACCACACGGGAATGCTTACAGAAGTAGGCAGAGCGTTGGTGGAGCTTAAGGGAGGACGTACGCAGCCATACGCAGACCAGTGATATGTAAGTGTGAACTTAGCCTTAAAAAGCCTTAATTGCTGATGTGAGAGGTGTTTTATTAAGTAACTACAGTAAACTGGCATGGCCCAATAAAAAGGAACTGGCCAGAAGGGGAAGAAACAAAGCTGTAAAAGTCTGTGCTGTAAAAGAGAGTAGCAAATGGTCAGCTAGGAGATAATTGAATGTAACAATTCTCCTACATTACAAAAGCCAGAGCAGGCCAATGTTTCTGTTGCTGAGCAGGACATTAGTGAAACTTTCTGATTGCCATCATCCTCAATATTGTGACCACACAGGTTGCACTCACATATGGAATTCATTGCCTCATACCACTATGAAAGGAGGCACTCAGGAAACCTGTGCTCTTCTTGACAAAATAATCTTTTTTCCAAAATGCTTACGACATTATTTGAGTGGATGTTTAGTCAAAGCATTGAGAGCACCCCGGCTGGCAGCATCTCTTAAAAACAAATGTTTGCGCTTTCTCTGTGAAGCCACTGCATACTCGTATATGGAATCCATTGTGTCATGCTACTTTAAAAGGAGAAAGTGCTATCACTAACAGAGAAAAGAGTTTCGTTCTGAAACCCAAAGGACATTTTTTTGTCTCTCCTGACCTTTGTTGATTTGTTTTTGAGAGTTGACGCCTTTGTTCAGTTATCACCTTTGTAATTATTAATCTTATTGCCCCCTTCTAAGTGAAATTCACTTTAACAATTGGTGTTGTTCATCTACACTGTTTTTTGACATCCCTGATTGGGGAAAACACAATATATAAAGTGACCACCACACACAGTCCCTGGCACCTCTTAAGGCTCTGTCACACTAAGCGATGCACCAGCGATCCCGACAACGATATGACCCGGTCAGTATCACTGGTGCATCGCTAAGTGGTCGCTAGTGAGCTGCCAAGCAGGCAGATCTCACTAGCGATGTAGCGACGCAGCAGCGGTCGTTACTTACCTGTCAGACGCGACGATGAAGACGTCCTCCCGCCCGCTTCCACACATCGCTCGTCGGTGCCAGCAGGAAGCCCAGCAGGAAGCGGCCGACGAGAAACGGCCCAGGACGTTCTCGCGCGATCAGCGATAACCAGCGGGGGAGCCGGTCGAAGGTAAGTATCACACATAGCGATATCGCTAGCAATATCGCTGCTGCGTCACAAAATCGGTGATGCTTTAGCGATATTGCTAGCGATATCGCTTAGTGTGATGGGGCCTTTACATGCATAATACTAACAGTAAGCTGCATCCTGTTTTAACCCTTTGTGGCTGTGATACCTGTATGTTGATAATGCAATTTGCTTGAGTGTCCTCAAGAGTACTTGCTAATATAGACCCTATGCTTATCTGCCTTAGTGACTGTGCTACCTGCATTTTTTCCCAATCCCCCTCCAACATCTTTACAAGATAAAGAAAAACAGATTTTCAAATGTAAGCTATAAGTTCCAAGCGTAGTGTGAATTCAGCTTTAATAAAATTTTGAATATTACTGCTGGGTTATCTAAAAACTCAATGAAAACAAAAACACCTCAAACACAAAGTTAAAAATAAATAATACTAATAATATCTTCTTAAAAGGAAATATATTCTATGCTGGCATACATTTCCTTGATATTCTTTAGACTAAGCAGAAATAAATGTTATTTTTAATTATAAACATAATAAATGGTAATGGCTTTATTCAAATCATTAAATTTTATCGAATATGAAAATAAGGTGCCAGACATGCTTTGAACTTAAATAATGGTAAATCATTCTCTCCCTCTGAACACATATTTGTCAGTATTTTAGTGAACTAATGAGTAGATTATTCTTGTAAGCAATCCAGATGAGACTGGCATGAGCAATGGAGAAAGTAAAATGCAAGAAGAGTGCACATATTTCCTGAAACTAGACACACAGGAAGCTCATGTGTAGCTCCCATGATAATGCAATTCTTCTGATGATGAATTTATAAATTACAATAAGTATACTAAAGGAAAAACCAATTCTAAATGGATCTTTTGTGCAGCCACATAGTGAAGGACAAATGCAATATATGGGATTTGACATTTTTCTCAAGGGTCTCCAATTTAAAATTATAACATATTTTTCCACTTTACAATAGAAAATGGACTACTGCAGGCTTTCCAAGACATATCTATATTTTACAAATTTGTGTGCACACAAGTTTCAGGTGAAGAATATTAACAGGGAACAGCTTAGAAGAATATTAGATATCTAAGCTCTTAAAGCATAGATTTTAATTTGATAAGTTATAATATGTACTTATGTCTAGTACTTAATGTAAAAAGGAAAACTTTGTAACATATGCTATCATAATATAGTCAATATTGATCTGACAGCTGAGCTTCAATACTAGAGATATCTTTATTTAGTAGCGTAATGTGTCTTGTAACACTCAAGAAAAGGCTGTGGTCCATTGGGGGTTTGAGATCAGAAGTGGTCCATTGGGGTCTAAAAACTACCGTATTTTTCCGACCATAAGACGCACTTTTTTCCCCCAAAATTTTGGGGGAGAGTGGGGGGTGCGTCTTATGGTCGCAATACATGGTACTAACCTGGTGGCTGGTGGCAGCGGGCGGGGCTCTGCGGTGCGGTGGTGGCAGCAGGCGGCGCTCCGGTGCAGGGGCGGCGGCTCCGCCGGCATTTCTTCGCAGCCCGGAGGCCTCCGAACTTCCCTTGCTGGCCGCCGCCATGTTGCGGTGGCCTCCGGGAGCTTGGACACCGGGAATATGGCCGCCGGTCCGGGGACGGCGCATGCGCAGCTTCAGATCTCGTCCCGAGATCTCGGGGTACGAGATCTCGTTGCCAAGATTTGAATCTCGTCCCCCGAGATCTCGGGACGAGATCTGAAGCTGCGCATGCGCCGTCCCCGGACCGGCGGCCATCTTTCCGGCGTCCATGCTCCCGGAGGCCACCGCAACATGGCGGCGGCCAGCAAGGGAAGTTCGGAGGCCTCCGGGCTGCGAAGAAATGCCGGCGGAGCCACCGCCCCTGCACCGGAGCACAGCCCGCTGCCAACACCGCAGAGCCCACCTGCCCCAGCCCCAGCACAGCTGCCCCTGCCCCAGCACAGCTGCCCCTGCCTCAGCACAGCTGCCCCTGCCCCAGCACTGCTGCCCCAGCACAGCTGCCCCGCCTCAGCACAGCTGCCCCTGCCCCAGCACAGCTGCCCCTGTCCCAGCACAGCTGCCCCTGCCTCAGCACAGCTGCCCCAGCACTGCTGCCCCAGCCTCAGCACTACTGCCCCTGCCCCAGCACTGCTGCCCCTGTCCCAGCACAGCTGCCCCTGCCTCAGCACAGCTGCCCCAGCACTGCTGCCCTTTCCTCAGCACAGCTGCCCCAGCCCCAGCACAGCTGCCCCTACCCCACCCCAGCTGCCCCAGCACAACCAACCTGCCCCAGCACAGAGCCGCCACCGCACGAGCCTGGACCACTGAATGACCCCTGTGACTACTTCTCCACCTGTGCCGGATCCCTTCCCAGGTAAGCTGAATTCGGACTGTAAGACGGACCCCCATTTGACAAATTATTTTTTTTTCCCTATTTTCCTACTGAAAATTGGGGTGCGTCTTATGGTCCGGTGCATCTTATAGTCCGGAAAATACGGTTTATGGATATGTGTGGGTGTGTTAAATTATTGCCAAGACAAAAACATGGCTATGATTGCTAATATTCAACCTAAAATTGTCATGATCCATGGTGGATCTTACAAGTAAATAGACAAAGTTAACTTTTTTCCTTTGGCTTGGTGCCAAAGTGGGTTGATTGCCCCCGGTGGCCATTAAAATTATTACACGTGGTATCATTTGTTCTAAGTTGCCCCGGTGGTGGTGAGTGGTATTACACTTTAGTTTTAATGTGCACGTATTACAAATTAGGTGTGAGGCTCTATAAAAGGTGTTTCAGGTGTGATTGATGATCGTTGGTGATATTGATAGTTCGTCATTTGGGAAGCAAGCCTGGGTGATGAAGGAGCTGAATGAGAGTCCTGGGCAGCCCAGCCAGAGGGGTTGAGTCAGCTATGGAGTCTGCAAGGATGCTGGCATGGATTTGTGGAGTTCAACGTTGGTGTCTGCAAGAAGGGCTGGCATGGCGTGGTGAAGTCGCAGTTTATGGTGTAAGCAGGAAGTGCTTGCATGGCTTGGTGGAGTGGCGACTATGGTGAGAGTTGCACTCAGCATGCTGGACTTGGTTGCTGAAAGCTGGACTCAAGCATGCTTGACTTCTTGGCAGAAAAGTTGGACTCGAGCATGCTGGACTTTTTGGCAGAAGCTTGACTCATCTTTGGGACTCTGTTTGCTGGGCAGCTGCAACTGGTGGTGGATTCTGCTCCAAGGCTGCACTAGGGTGATGCATCAGGTTATGGTGATGGATCCGGTTGGAGGAGAAGATGCACGCAGGTGGTGGGCACTGTTGCTAGGAGCGTACGCAACAGAGCAAAGCTAAGTGGTGTTCCCCCTGTATTGTCATTTTCCCTTATGTGTGTTTAGTGCAGTGGTGGGATTAGTTTCCACACCGACCAATTCCCTAGTGAGGGTTTAGGTGCAGGGCGAGTCAGGGTTTGAGGTACGCGTGCGTCGCCCGGTGTGGAACCGGCATAGGGAACGTTATGAGTGCAGGGACACTGGCTCAGGGGAGTACTGGAGGTCTCCACGTTCCTATTCTCTATCGCAGGGCCCACCATTGTTATTGTTACCCAGGTTTCCCCTTTATTATTTAAATTCGCCTTACTGGAGGCAGGGTTTCCAGACTACTGTATATATAATGTGTATTACCTAAATTCGCCAGTTGGAGGCAGTGTATCCAGCTGATCATTTTATTATTTAAATTCGCCCTACTGGAGGCGGTGTATCCAGGGTCGCCTTGCGGTACTCGCTGCGCCAGACACACGTGACCGTGACATTATCACCAACCTTACATTTTTTTTTCTCTGGTGAGCCTTGGCCATGTGGAGACCGCTGAGTAATTGCTGTCAGGCCTCACTGAGGTGAGTGAGGAGTGGCATGGTGTGTTAGTCCTGCTGCAGCAGTAGTTATCAGGGTCTGGGGCCTTCCTTTTGGCTCCACCAGAAAATCAAATGGCGGCTGCGGTTTGGCAAAAAGCCCCCTAAAGTCGCTACTGGGGAGCGGGACTTGTTCATACAGGTGGACGCACCCAGACAGGTGGGTGGAGTTGGTGATCCCCATGGTGCTGTCTGGGGTTCCCCGAGGTGAAGGGGTATGTCCCTGCAGTGAGCAGACTGGTGTGATAGTCCGCAGGGCTCACGCCAAATCTCCAATACCATCGAAGTAGCTGCCCCCTCCTGGTCATGTGGAGGCAACCAGAGAGTATATTTTTCCTCCATATTCCTGCGGCTCTGGCAAAGTGCCCCCTAGAATCGCTGCTGGGGAGCGGGACTTGTTCATACAGGCGGATGTACCCAGACAGGTGGGTGGAGTTGGTGATCCCCATGGTGCTGTCTGGGGTTCCCCGAGGTGAAGGGGTACATCCCTGTAGTGAGCAGACTGGTGTTATAGTCCGCAGGGCTGACGCCAAATCTTTTATACCACCGAAGAGGCCGCCCCTTCCTGGTCGTTTGGAGGAAGGCGACCAGCGAGTGTATATTTCCTCCATATTCCTGTCTCCTTCTCCTCCAGGTGTGAGCGGCAGGTGTGCTGCGGGGGAATAGGGACAAATCTCACCCCTCGCCAATAACCAACCCTGGGAGGCGCAGACCTCATGGTGAAAAAGTTGGAGGGTGGTGTCCCTTGGTGAATAGTGGGGGTGTGAGTGTGGTGACACAGGGGGACGCCTCTGTTGTCGAGTCCAGAATGAGTTCACCAAAATATGACAAACGAATGTGTGGCAATAAACGTTCAGGTCGGGACCTGTGCTTGAATGAGCATGTATGGGTGGCCACCAAAAAAAGCGCCCAATGAAATCAGAAAATACATGGTTTATAAAATTCTGAAAAACAGCTGGCTCATTAGTGAGACCAAAGAGCATAACCAAATTCTCCAATAACCCATCAAAAGTTAGAAATGCCGTTTTCCACTTGTCCCCTTCCCGAATATGGATTAGATTATATGCACCCCTGAGATCCAATTTAGAAAACCACTTGGCCCCCGCTAATTGGTTGTACAAGTCAGGGATGAGGTATTTCTAACCGTGATTTTATTTGATTCCCGAAAATCGAGGCGCGATTTTTTTAACAAAAAAAATCCAGCCACCACAGGGGAAACAGAGGGACGGATGTGGTCTTTATGTAGGCTTTCAGAAATATACTCCTTCATAGCGGTTTTCTCCTGGCCAAAGAGGTTCTACAGACGGGCACCCGGAGCCAGAATAATAGTACAGTCAAAAGGGCAGTGTGGCGGTAAGACCTTGGCCTCCTTTTCAGGAAAAACATCCTCAAAATCCTTCATGTACTCCAGAATACCTTCCAGATTAACGAATGACACAAGTACAGTAGAAAGGCAACTTTTGACGCAATTAGGACCCCATTTAACAATGTCCCGAGATTCCTAATCTATCACATGATTATGAAATTGTAACCAGGGGAACCCCAACATCAGTCCCGCAGGAAGATTGTCCAGAATGAAACATGAAATGCGTTACTGGTGCAAGGAACCCACTTTAAGGAGAAATTCCTCTGAGACACATTTATTAACATTCTTAGCCAGCGGTGTTTTGTCAATGGCAACAATATGAATAGGAGTCTCCAGCCTAACTGTCCCTAACTTACACTTGGTCACCAAGTTAGAGTCAATAAAGTTCATGAATGACCCGTAGTCCGCAAATGCAGAAGTTGTCGGGAAGCCACTCCCACCACAAAGTTCCACTTCCAACAATCCTTTAGCAAATGAGGAAAAAGGTACCTGAGAGTCTGAGTGACCTCCTCGACAATACCCAGACTCAGCCGCTAGTTAATTGGTGGACAGGAGGAACAGTCCTTTTTCCATTGTTCGGGATCTCTGCAGTAAAACACAGGTTTCCATCACGTCGCCATCTCCTCTTCTTCTCCTTGAGGTTGGTGGCCCCACCTCCATAGGTTCAGACGGTGGCAAAACATCTGGATTAGCAGGGAGCAACGGAACCTCCCTCTGTGTAACTCCTCTCTCCCGCAGTCTCCGATCCATACGGATAGCCGGAGTCATAGCCTCCTCCAATGAGCTGGGTGGTGGATGGAGGGCCAGAGCATCCTTCAGGTAATCCGACAGTCCTCTCCTGAACTGACATCTCAGTGCAGAGTCATTCCAGGGCACCTCAGTGAACCATCGACGTAAATCAGAGCTATACCATTCAGCTGAGAGCTTGCCCTGAAAAAGACTCATGATTGTATCCTCTGCCACTCTGACCCAGTCAGGCTCATCAAAAATATGTCCTAAGGCCTCAAAGAATCTATCTACTGACACACATTCAGGGGCAGAAACAGGTCAAGAGAAAGCCCACGACTGAGGACCCTCCCGAAGTAAGGAAATAATTATCCCTACCCGCTGACTCTCATCTCCAGAAGATCGGGGTCTAAGAGAAAACAATAACTTGCAACTCTCCCTGAATGTACGGAACTTCTCCTTTTCCCTGGAGAAGGTGTCTGGGAGGCTGACCGTAGGTTCAGGAGAGTGCAAAGAGACATTAGCAGAGTGAGCGTGCTTACAGACAGACTGGGACGAAGATCTTTGCAAAGATTTTACCATTTCAGAAAGCTCTCTTTGCAGGTGCTTATGAGAAGTGGCCAAGGCCCTATGCTCCACAGACAGATCCTGCATCATTTGTGTCAAACTAGCCATTTGATCCACCAAAGTACAGAGTGGATCTATAGGAAGCAGAGCAGAGAAAAAAAGCTGTCTTTTTCTGGTCAGTTATAATGCCAAGCTGCTGCTCTGCAAGTGATGCAAAACTCCACTAGAGGGCAGCAGAGTGGAGTGAGGTCTGCAATATTACACGGAGCAGACCAGCAGAACTGCAGCGCAGTCAAACAAGCCGGGTAAAATCCTAGACTATAGCGTAGTACAAGAGTAATAAACAAACTCCCGAATTGTGAATTGACGCATGGTCCACAGTTCACTGCAGTATTTGGTACATTGGAGGGGTCACAGTCCTGAGGATTGATCCTGGGCCCCCCTTGCGATCAGTTCAAGCCGATCATTTGGTTCGGGCATTTCATGCGCGGTATCCTGGGAAACCTGGCGAACCGGTGGCCCCCCTTGAGAGGAGGGTACTGTCATGATCCAGACCGGGCAGCCTGATGCTGGAGGGATTTCAGGACATCTAGGCTCAGTGTGGCTGGAATATGCTATCTCCCTGCCACCATCCTCTGCTCTTTAGGCCGCCTTGCTGCTAATTTAGCAGCCTCGCCTGCCCTTCTTTTGCCCTCTACCTCCACGGAGTCACCTTTTGTGTTTGCTTTCACCTTGATTATGCCAACCTGGACTGGTAACATCAATGCTTCCATTAATTGTTTCACCAGCTCTGCATTTTTAATGGGCATACCAGCTGATGTAAGAAATGCTCTAAAGCAGTAAAAGTCCCTAAGAAGGTGACACCCAGTCCTCTCTGCCTGTTTCAGAGACTGCAGATTGACTACATACAGCTACCCAAGGTAGGAGTGTATGAAAATGTCCTAGTATGTGTAGATCTTTTCTCTGGTTGGCCGGAAGCCTATCCGGTAAAATGCACAAATGCTAAAACGACTGCAGACAAACTTATGAAAGAACTGATATGCAGGTATGGTGTCCCAGAAACCATAGAAAGCAATAGGGATACACACTTCATGGGAAAAATAATGAAGGAAATCATGCAAGCCCTGGGAATACAGCAAGCATTTCATACACCATATAGACCACAAAGTAGTGGGAAAGTGGAAAGACTAAACAGGACACTTAAACTAAAAATTCAAACGACCATGGTCAACACAGGAAAGAACTGAGTAGAGTGCTTATCTCTTGCACTCTTTTCAGTCAGACACACTCCAAATAGAAAGACAGGCTTGTCTCCTTTTGAAGTCCTGTTTGGTAGTGCCGCAAAGACTGGTCTGTACTTCCCACAGGTGCTACAAATGCAACACGGTTCTATGACAGCTTATATCCAGGCCTTGCAGAAAAGACTTAATGTGGTGCATAAACATGTGTTCTAATCCATTCCATATCCTAATGAAAGTGCAGACGTGCATCAGCTGAATCCAGGTGATTGAGTGGTCATACGCAGACATGTAAGAAGAAGCCTAGACCCTTGGTTTGACGGCCCGTTCTAAGTCCAGCTGACCACATCCACCTCAGTGAAACTTGAGGGAAAGCCCACCTCGATCCATGTCAGTCACTGGAAAAAGGTCACTTCACGAGCAGAATGACTGTTCTTTTAAACACCTTGCTGGCAGTAGCAGGATTATTGCATCCTACAGAGACACTGGATAAACATTTAAGTGTTGACTGGGACAACAAACTTATTCGACATCATGCTCTTCTTATAAATGACATCAAAGGACAGAAACCAAAATTCTGTTGGATCTGTATACACAGCCCAGTATCTGCAAGGACCTTGCCGTACTTAGCCTTACCTCTGGAGCCATGGAAGGTATTAACACCACACTGCATACACAATGAGACCTGGACTCAATCTAAGTTTTGGGGAAAAGATGTGCCCCGTGGCATATCTGTCTCATTGGCCATAATCGGATGCACCGCTAATCCCTGGTTCCAGTTTGCTATAACGCGGACTAAGGTACAAATGTTGCGGCAGGAGTATGATTCAGATGTTGGAAATGTGGTCATCAAGAGGAGGACTGGGATCCCTCATTCAGACCCCATTCCCAGTGATGGATGGTGGTTCAGTCTTCAACACTCTAGAGCAAATACTAGTGGTGAGGACAATAATTGCTTCCGTATATACACTCATGATCAAACACAGGTCAATGAGACGGTGTACCAAAATGGTGTTGAAGGCTGTAAAGCATCTATCGGTAAAATAGTTAAATCATACAAAAAGAAAAAGGAAACTATATGCCATAAAATCAAAAATGTTTTATTATAAATTATTAAAAATGCATTGCAATACAATGCGGTATATGCGGGAGCAAATACATGCAAAAAACTGTACCTGGATGGCCATGGCACCCCTGACGCGCGTTTCGCGGTTAGGCTTTTTCTCAAGGGAATGTGCGTCACAGTATTTGTCTCAGCAGCAGTAACTCTTAACCCTTTCCCTCCCAACTTTGGTTCACTTTATGCTATATCACTTTGTGCAAATAGCTTGTGTGTTTTATGACAGCACTATGCTTAACTTTATAGCATACTTGCTCACTATATTATACTTTTGATTTGGCATATATATATATATTTTTGCTATTTGGATTTTTTATCCTTTTTTGTTGCTGTATGCATTATACACATTGTTATTATTATGCGATCTGGGCTTATACTGGCTTGCTATAATAAATTGATTGTAGGATTTGTACCTCTACATTATTTTCATATTTGAGCCTCATTGTACCTGGCTTATAGGCCTTTCTGTCATTTTTTGCATGCATTTGCTCCCGCATATACCGCATTGTATTGCAATGCATTTTTAATAATTTATAATAAAACATTATTGATTTTATGGCATATAGTTTCCTTTTTCTTTTTGTATGATTTGTATAATATTGGAAATTCCATTATTACTAGGCAATATATAAATTGTGATGATTCGGTAAAATAGTTAGTAAGGAAAGAAAGGAGTAAATGTAAATTTGGTATAAATGGAAAACAAATGAATAATACTTGGTGCGCCCATAAACCTATGTTCGGACTTTTGGATTTATACCAATGTATACAGACCCCTGGTCACATTTGTGTTCTCCCCGAAGGAGTATTCTTGCTTTGTGGACATCGTGCCTACAGGTGGGGGAGCCCAGACAATAAGAGGGGTTTGAGCTCTTGTCAAACTATCACCAGCCACTTTCACAGTTCCTCATAGTAAAATAGACACAGCAGCAGTCCTAATTCACACCTTGTACAGAAGGGCAGCAGACAATAAGCTCAGTCCAAATGGTAGGCCACATTTAGTAGAAATGGGGATAACAAATAAAATATTCAGTAGTATGCTAATATACCCCTTCATAACACAAATGTGGGATAAGTTAGTGGAAGCTACTGACTACCTGGATGATCAGATCTTCCAGGTTCTTGAAGTTCTTAATTAAACTAGTACAATACAGAGACTATTAAACATAGTTACTAACCTACATACTATAGTACAAGATTACCTGGCAGCAAAAGAAGGAAGAATGTGTCAAATAATTGGTCCAACCTGCTGCAATTATATTGATCCTGCTGGCAATCTACAGGTCAAGGCCAGTATAGACAAAATAGGTGAACTCAGAGATCAATGGTTAAAACAACACACTGCAAACAGAGACTCCTGGTGGAGTAACACATTCTCCTTTTTAAATCCAGCAAATTGGTTTAATGGCCTAGCGGGATGGATTTCTGGTATTGTACAGACTTGCATGCAAAATTTTATTGTTTTGTTTATTGCTTTATGGAGCCGTAAAATCGCTGATATATGCATTACCTAGGCTATTGAATAATGTATGTGTGAAAAAAGAATCTAAGACTGAACCGCTCATAGTGTATCATAGACCCCAAATAACCACTGCTGACAGAGGAAGTGAGTGTCCACATTGAGGGTGGATGGGCAAAGCAGGTAGAACGCCTCCTTATGGGTACTAGACCCATGAGACAGTAGCTCCTTTGTGGACATCACCTGATCCTATGGCAGGGGTTATACCATTTACAAAAGGTGGAAATTGATATAGAAGGGTTAATGTTTTACCTTTAATTGCTAGAATTTGTTATTATAACGCAGAAGTCATGTAGTCTCCGACTCAAGGATTGTTGTACATCTTATCTTACATGTTTTCAATAGTCAGCGTCAACATGTTCGGGGTACATGGTAAATAAAGCTTGACCATGGTTAACGGGGGGAGCTACATGAGCAACATTGAGTTACATTGCCATAAATGGTATAAATTACTGCCTCGTGTTTCATTATATCAGATAAAGTGATTTGCTCACAACCTGTGTGTATTTCCTTTTCTCCAAGCGCACTTGTCAATTAAGGGCGTAATCTCCTAATTTAGCCTCAGTCGTGATCTGGCATATCTGACTCTGGGTCAGAACAAGAATAGCTATGACATATTAATAGCCTGGGAAGGGGATATGGATATTGACACACCCCCAGGCTAAAAACATCAGCTCTCAGCCACACTAGAAATGGAGCATGTTATAGATGCCCCAATTTTGGAACTTAGCCTTGCTCTTCCCACTTGCCTGGTAGCGGTAGCAAGTGGGGTTCATATTTGTGGGGTTGATGTCACCTTTGTATTGTCAGGTTTAATCAAGCCCACGGCTTAGTAATGGAGAAGCGTCTATAAGACACCTAACCATTACTAATCCTATAGTTACAGTGGGGCAAAAAAGTATTTAGTCAGTCAGCAATAGTGCAAGTTCCACCACTTAAAAAGATGAGAGGCGTCTGTAATTTACATCATAGGTAGACCTCAACTATGGGAGACAAACTGAGAAAAAAAAATCCAGAAAATCACATTGTCTGTTTTTTTTTCATTTTATTTGCATATTATGGTGGAAAATAAGTATTTGGTCAGAAACAAAATTTCATCTCAATACTTTGTAATATATCCTTTGTTGGCAATGACAGAGGTCAAACGTTTTCTGTAAGTCTTCACAAGGTTGCCACACACTGTTGTTGGTATGTTGGCCCATTCCTCCATGCAGATCTCCTCTAGAGCAGTGATGTTTTTGGCTTTTCGCTTGGCAACACGGACTTTCAACTCCCTCCAAAGGTTTTCTATAGGGTTGAGATCTGGAGACTGGCTAGGCCACTCCAGGACCTTGAAATGCTTCTTACGAAGCCACTCCTTCGTTGCCCTGGCGGTGTGCTTTGGATCATTGTCATGTTGAAAGACCCAGTCACGTTTCATATTCAATGCCCTTGCTGATGGAAGGAGGTTTGCACTCAAAATCTCACGATACATGGCCCCATTCATTCTTTCATGTACCCAGATCAGTCGTCCTGGCCCCTTTGCAGAGAAACAGCCCCAAAGCATGATGTTTCCACCACCATGCTTTACAGTAGGTATGGTGTTTGATGGATGCAACTCAGTATTCTTTTTCCTCCAAACATGACAAGTTGTGTTTCTACCAAACAGTTCCAGTTTGGTTTCATCAGACCATAGGACATTCTCCCAAAACTCCTCTGGATCATCCAAATGCTCTCTAGCAAACTTCAGATGGGCCCGGACATGTACAGGCTTAAGCAGTGGGACACGTCTGGCACTGCAGGATCTGAGTCCATGGTGGCGTAGTGTGTTACTTATGGTAGGCCTTGTTACATTGGTCCCAGCTCTCTGCAGTTCATTCACTAGGTCCCCCCGCGTGATTCTGGGATTTTTGCTCACCGTTCTTGTGATCATTCTGACCCCACGGGGTGGGATTTTGCGTGGAGCGCCAGATCGAGGGAGATTATCAGTGGTCATGTATGTCTTCCATTTTCTAATTATTGCTCCCACAGTTGATTTCTTCACTCCAAGCTGGTTGGCTATTGCAGATTCAGTCTTCCCAGCCTGGTGCAGGGCTACAATTTTGTTTCTGGTGTCCTTTGACAGCTCTTTGGTCTTCACCATAGTGGAGTTTGGAGTCAGACTGTTTGAGGGTGTGCACAGGTGTCTTTTTATACTGATAACAAGTTTAAACAGGTGCCATTACTACAGGTAATGAGTGGAGGAAAGAGGAGACTCTTAAAGAAGAAGTTACAGGTCTGTGAGAGCCAGAAATCTTGATTGCTTGTTTCTGACCAAATACTTATTTTCCACCATAATATGCAAATAAAATGAAAAAAAAACAGACAATGTGATTTTCTGGATTTTTTTTTCTCAGTTTGTCTCCCATAGTTGAGGTCTACCTATGATGTAAATTACAGACGCCTCTCATCTTTTTAAGTGGTGGAACTTGCACTATTGCTGACTGACTAAATACTTTTTTGCCCCACTGTATATGGTAAAGTCACAGCCAGAATTAAGGCCTTTTATTTGAAATATTCACACAGACACCTTTATTGAATCTTAATTAACCATACTTACTGAACGCCTAATCCCTGACGCCCTCGTCTCCTTCAAACAATCAAAAACTAATAAACCAACATATAATACTATCCTGTCTGAAGTAGTCCATTTAATACCAAGTGTCCCATGGCAATCTCACATGTAGAACAGTCACATTGGGAGATGTGACAACTCTACCTGGCCTCCGGCGATACACTGACAGGAGGTAATCGCTCTTGCAGTGTATCACTGCGCTACCATGAGAGTTTACTGGAGTTCATCAGCTCTGGTGCTCTCACCGACGGCACTACCGCTGTGTGACAACTTTCCCACACAGTGGGTGCCGTGAGAGTACCAGAGCTGATAAACTACGGTGAACTGACGGTGGCTTAGTGACGCACTGCAGGAGTGATTATCCCCTGTCAGTGTATCGGCCGGGTAGAGCGGTCACATCTCCTGATGTGGCTGTTTTACATGTGAGCTCGCTATGGGACACTTGGATTATCTGGACTATGGTGGACAGAGAGTATATGTTGGTTTATTATTTTACATTATTTCTAGGAGACGAGAGCCTCTGGGATTTGGTGTGAGGTGAGTATAATGGGTTTTTATTTTAATGTGAATATGTATGTAATTTTACTTTTCTTTAACTGTGAACACATGTGCCCACAGATGATACTACTCTCCCATCAGTGGCACCTGCTGTCAATGTTATCAGTGACAGCAGACATAGCCCGATGGGACCAGTAGTCCCATTGGCCTACACGTGCTTTTTTACCGCAGGTCATCGTTGCGGGTCACAGTCAGCTGTGGAATCATGCTGACATCTGCCACAGCGTTACCGCAGACACCTACACACACACACATATTCTCCATCCACACACATATTCTCCACTCACACACATATTCTCTGCCCACAAACTCTTCCTCCTTCTGACATAATTTCCTTTTCTGCAGCATTTTTGGCAGAATATCCGCAGCAATCCCGCAAACCTTTTTACACCTGTGTTTTGCTGCAGATTTGACTGACTCAGTGGAAGTCAATGGGTGCAGAAATGCTGTAGATCCACAAAAATAATTGACATGCTGCGGAAAATAAAACTTTGCAAATAAGGATGGAAATTTCCACAGCATGTGCACAACAAATCAGGAATGCCATTAATTAACATTGCTTAAGTAATCACTTACATTTTTGGAGCATTTCCACGCTGAAAAAATGCTGCGGAAATGCAACAAATCCACAATGTGTGCACATAGCCTAACTCTTGTACAGGGATCCAGACTTACACAGAAACCTCTAGGCTTTGGCCACAGAGTCAACTGCTATTTGGTAGTGCAAGCTGGCAAGAAGAATAGTCAGGTAGCCAGATCAGAACCAGGAGATAAAGGAAGTATAAAATCGTGAGGCTGGAGAAACATAAGTAAATAAGCCAAAGTCAAAATCAAGACTATCCAGAAAGTCACAAGATTTGCTATGCACACAACATCAGAGCTAGCTACATTATAACTGGAAGAAGAAACTGATTCTAGGAGTTAAAATAGCAAGCAGTCCCAATCAGGACTGACCCAATAATAAAAGGCAAACTAACAAGGATTTAAAATTAAATCTTCTGGAGTGGCCAGAACCACGGGCAAAAGTTCCAGGAGCAAAAGAGGTCTAGTGAATAATCATCCTTCATAAGCTGACAATCAAAGCGGGGCTATATGGGTCAGACACTGGCACAGAAGTCACATTTAGCTCACAAAATGGGGTCACTGTTTTGACACAGTAGTGACTTAGTAAATGTGACATAGCGTCAGTTATCTGTTCCAGCCAAATTTGCATGCCCATTTTTAACTACAATTACATGAAGAATTATGGGCTCCATCTTTCCACTTTAAATTTGTGAAAAATGTTAGGCTAAATCAAGATTTTTGTGGAAAAAATGTTATTTTTCATTATTGAGTCTTAATGTTATAAACATTTGTGAAGCATCTGTCTGGCTGTCTAAAATCCACACTATGCCCCTAGATAAATTACTTGAGGGATATAGATTCTAAAATTGGGTAAATTGTGGAGGTTTTGCTGTTTTGGCATGTCAGGAGCTCTACAAATCTGATGCAGTGTCCGCAATTTATTCCAGACAAAATTTCTCTCCAAAAATGAAATGGTGCTCCTTCTCTCCTGAACCCTGCAGTGTGCCAAAACAGTAGTATTGCTACATTTAGGAGACATTTTATATATACATTTTTTCATATTACACCTTGTGAAGATGAAAAAAAAAGTAGGGCTAAATCAATATTTTAGTGGAACAAATGTAATTTTTCATTTTTTTTATTCTACCTTGCATTACCGTAATTCTGGTGAAGCACCTTAAGGGTTAACTAATTTTCTGACAGTAGTTTTAAATGAGGGGTACAGTTTTTAAAATGGTATTACATTCAGATTATTTTTGTGAGTTTTCTGATAAAGATGCCCTTTAAAGTCACTATAAACCAGAATAGATATGTAAAAAACAAAATAGGATTTGTAAGCCATCTTGAAAAAAATATTAATTTGCTGCTAACCTTTTAACTAGAGTTGAGCGAAACGGGTCGAAAAAATTCAAAAGTCGCCGACTTTTGGCAAAGTCGGGTTTCATGAAACGAAACCCGACCCTAGGATGAGGTCGGCCACGAGGTCGGCGACTTACGCGCCAAAGTCGCGTTTCAAAAGTTTGTTTTGCGCTCTTTTTCAGCCAATCAGGATCCACGGACACTGTGGGCAACGTGATGACATAGGCACGGGTCACCACCATCTTTCAGAAGGGCATGCAAGTGATTGGCTTGCTTTGGTGGGCGTCACAGGGGGTATAAAAGGGCGTGCACGCCGACCGCCATCTTACTTCTGCCGATCTTAGTATAGGGAGAGGTTGCTGCTGATTCTGTAGGGAGAGCGTTAGGCAGGGAAGAAGACAAAAAAACTGCTTCTGCTGCTAGCGATTTGGCATGCACAACACACCAGTCACTGTGTGTGCAGTGCAAGGGGAGGCTATAGAGTGGTGTATCAGTGGTGTTGGTTGTTGGGCTGCCTTTTAAGGCTTCCTGACAGGCTGGCATTGCTGTTTACCCACTGCTCCGCAAACTGCTTTTTTAAAAGCAATCCAATCTCCCTTATCCTCTAGTCACTTTTGTCACAGCTGTGCCATCGAGCCTGTCACATAGCGCTCAGATATTCATTGGGCCTCACACAATCCAAAAGTGTCCAGTGTCCAAAAGTGTGTGCAGAGATTCAAAATCTCCCTTATCCTCTAGTCACTTTTGTCACAGCTGTGCCATCGAGCCTGTCACATAGCGCTCAGATATCAGTGGGCCTCACACAATCCAAAAGTGTCCACTGTCCACAAGTGTGTGCAGAAATTCAAAATCTCCCTTATCCTCTAGTCACTTTTGTCACAGCTGTGCCATCGAGCCTGTCACATAGCGCTCAGATACTCAGTGGGCCTCACACAATCCAAAAGTGTCCAGTGTCCAAAAGTGTGTGCAGAGATTCAAAATCTCCCTTATCCTCTAGTCACTTTTGTCACAGCTGTGCCATCGAGCCTGTCACATAGCGCTCAGATATCAGTGGGCCTCACACAATCCAAAAGTGTCCAGTGTCCAAAAGTGTGTGCAGAGATTCAAAATCTCCCTTATCCTCTAGTCACTTTTGTCACAGCTGTGCCATCGAGCCTGTCACATAGCGCTCAGATATCAGTGGGCCTCACACAATCCAAAAGTGTCCAGTGTCCAAAAGTGTGTGCAGAAATTCAAAATCTCCCCTGTCCTATAGACACCTTGTACCTTGTTTTACATTACTATATAGTTTGTTGGATTTTGTCTGCATTTCTACCAAAAATGAGGAAGGCTGGTGGAAGAGGCCGTGGAATTGGGCAGGGGTTGGCAGCTGGTAATGATGGTGTTGGTGGTGGATCTGATGGTAGTGGCAAGAGCAAAATAGGACCGAATGCAGGAGGTGCTGACCCTGCGTCATCGTCTGGCTACATAAGGACTCAAACGCTTAGTTTTCTAGGAGTTGGCAAACCGCTTTTAAAGCCAGAGCATCAGGAAAAAGTTTTGTCTTACATTGCTGACTCAGCCTCCAGCTCTATCGCCTCCTCTTCTTCAGTTGTAAAAAGTAAAAGCACTGAGTCGTCATTGGAGGCTCATGTTCATGAACCACACCTTTCCTTGTGTCCTTCACCCCAACCAAGATTGAAGGATGACGCAGGCCATACTACTGATTACTCCATGGAGCTGTTTTCACATACCATGCCTGGATTATCAAGTGAAATGGTGAATTACCCAGGCCAAGATGAATCTGACATGGAGTGCACTGATGCACAGCCGCTGATGGATGATTCTGCTGGTACATTCACTCAGAGCACTACATTGTCCTCGCAGTGTACAGAGCCAGATTCTGACCCTGATGAGACTCAGGTGCCCCTTCCCGCACACTATACCACCATACACGGTGACACAGAGGAAGGTGCACATGACATAGAAGAGGAGGTGATGGATGACCCAGTTGTTGACCCAGATTGGCATCCATTGGGGGAAGAGGGTGCTGCTTCCAATAGCTCAGATGAGGAGCATCCACAGCAGACATCGACATCGCAACAGCTGTTATCTGGCAGGCCCGGAGCACTCCAAAGACAGGTTCCAAACATCAAAAGAGTTGCTGGACAGCTTGTCCAGAGGGTCAAAAGATCACAGCGTGCTAGGCCGCAAAATGTCTGCCAAAGTAGGAAGAGTGCAGTGTGGCACTTTTTTGAACAAAATCCTCATGATCAGGCCAAGGTTATCTGTAAGAAGTGCGCAAAGACCTTTAGCCGAGGGAAAAATCTGAAAAATTTGAATACCAGTTGCATGCTTAGACATTTAACCAGCATGCACTTGCAAGCGTGGACACAACACCAAACCTCAAGTGCCACATGTGCAACTGATCACAACGAAGGTAGTCAGCAACGCTACATTGTTTCCCCCACTGTAAGCCCACCGGTTAGCACAGCAGCAAATGTTGAGGTGTCGTTGCAAGACCACAGCAGTCAGGGAATCCCACTGTTATATCAACGAAAGACTGATTCTAGGCCATCAGAAAGAACACCAACTCCATCACCATCATCAACCCTCTCTCAGTCCGCCCTGTCCACCGCTACTTCCACCATATGCAGCTCTCAAGTCCAGCTCACCCTCCCAGACACT
This sequence comes from Dendrobates tinctorius, assembly GCF_039654945.1. Taxonomy (NCBI): domain Eukaryota; kingdom Metazoa; phylum Chordata; class Amphibia; order Anura; family Dendrobatidae; genus Dendrobates; species Dendrobates tinctorius. The sequence continues at coordinate 23,362,449 of NW_027361673.1, forward strand.
ATGAGTAGGTCAAGAAAGTACTCAGTCTCTCATCCGCGTACACTGGGTTTGAACGCCCACATTGCCAAACTAATCTCGTTTGAGATGATGCCCTTTCGGTTGGTGGAAAGCACAGCTTTCCGCGAACTCATGGCCTATGCAGTACCACGCTATGACCTACCCAGTCGCCACTTCTTCTCTCGCAAAGCCATCCCAGCCCTCCACCATCATGTGAAAGACCGCATTGTCCATGCACTCAAGCAGTCAGTGAGTGGAAAGGTGCACCTCACAACTGATGTATGGTCCAGTCGGCATGGCCAGGGCCGTTACGTGTCCATCACTGCGCACTGGGTTAATGTGGTGGATGCAGGGTCCACAGGGGACAGCGGTGGTGGGACAGTGCTGCCTAGCCCACGGTATAGGAAACAGTTGGCTGTAGGCGTTCGACCCTCCTCCTCCTCCTCCAGAAGCGAAAGCTCGTCCACAGAGCGCAGTCGTACGAGCACTCCATCTGCAGCTGCCACTGTTGCACACGATGTGTCCCCCTATCGAGCAGCTAGTGGAAAGCGTCAGCAGGCTGTGTTGCAGATGATGTGTTTGGGCGACAGACACACCGCCGAGGTGCTGGCCGAGTACTTGAAGCGACAAACTGAGTCATGGCTGGGCAGTGTACATCTTGAGGCAGGCAAGGTAGTTAGTGATAACGGCCGTAATTTTGTGGCAGCCATAGCCCTTTCAAAACTCAGCCACATACCTTGCTTGGCTCACACCTTGAACCTGGTGGTGCAGTGCTTCCTCAAAAATTATCCGGAGTTAACAGCCCTGCTCCAGAAGGTGCGAAGACTGTGCGCGCACATCCGCCGGTCGCCTGTACACTCCGTTCGTATGCAGAAGCTGCAGCGATTGCTCCACCTTCCCAACCACCGCCTCATTATCGACATTGCAACAAGGTGGAACTCCACCCTGCACATGGTGGAGCGGCTGTGCGAGCAGAGGCAGGCCATAATGCATTTGTGGGAGGATACACGACCAGGCACTTTGAGAGCAGACATGGAGTTGACAGGTGTGCAGTGGTCGAAGCTGAAAGACCTTTGTAAAGTCCTTCAGTGTTTTGAGGAATGCACACGGCTGGTAAGCGCAGACGACGCCATCCTAAGAATGAGCATCACACTTATGCGTCTGCTCATGCAAACTTTGACGCACCTTAAGGAGCAGGCGTCTGCAGCCAATGTTGATGAGGAGGAAGAGGAGGAGGGAATCCTTGATGACATTCAGCCATTGTCTGCTCAGGGACCTCTCCTGGACGAGGTGGAGGAAGAAGAGGAGGAGGAGGAGGATGATGGGGATGATTACTTAGGGGAGGAGGATGCATCTCGTGGGGCAAGTGAAAATGTTGGCGTGGCAAGGTCTGGTACAGGGTTTGTGCGTGACTGGAGGGATGTGGATTTGCCAGAAAGTGCTCCTCCACCCAGCACTCGCAGTGCATCATCGACACCGGGAACATTGGCCCACATGTCAGATTATGCCTTGCGGATCCTAAAAAGGGACCCCCGCATTGCCAAAATGATGAACGATGACGACTACTGGTTGGCCAGCATCCTGGATCCACGCTATAAAGGCAAATTACAAAACATCATGCCACAGGAGAACCTTGACCTAATATTGGCTAATAAACAAGCAACTCTGGTAAATCGGTTGCTTGAGGCATTCCCAGCACACAGCAGCGGTGATGGTTCTCACACGAGCCGTACGGGCCGGGGGCAGCTTGGCAGAGGTGTTCGTGGTGCACACAGCAGAAGTGGCGTTGGAGACAGGGGTTTCATGACAATGTTGTGGACTGATTTTTCAAATACCGCTCACACAACTGGTAATACTGCATCGATGGAAAGTGACAGGAGACAGCAGTTGTCAACTATGGTTACAAACTACTTTTCCTCCCATATCGATGTTCTCCCACACAGGTCATTCCCCTTTGACTATTGGGCCACTAAACTGGACACCTGGCCTGAATTGGCCCAATATGCCTTACAGGAGCTCGCTTGCCCAGCTGCAAGTGTGCTATCGGAAAGAGTCTTCAGTGCAGCTGGATCAATCCTGACAGAAAAAAGGACCCGTCTGTCAACCCAAAATGTGGATGATCTAACCTTCATTAAAATGAACCACGCATGGGTTTCCAAGGATTTTGTCCCACCTTCCCCTGATGACACATAGGGTGACAGAAAAATGGCTTGCTTTGGTCCACCTCTTCCTGGTACTTCACCTATTTCGCCTTTTGCATCAGCTGAATGTCCAACATCAACATATGCCACTTTCTAAAACTCCCTAACTGTGCTGCCTCCCCCCCCATGGCCGGGGTCACCACCTACCGCACGACACCGTTCGAGTGCCGTTGCCCTGGACAGGTGGGTAGGCTGACTCTTGGGCGCGGGCACTGGCACAGGGTCCCTCATAGTGCAATCAAGTGTCTCTGACGGTGGTGGTGCACACCCGCTGTCAGACACACCGCTGTACTATGAGGGGTCCAGTGCCAGTACCGACGCCCACGAGTGGGCCCCCCTTGTTTGGGCAGGGCCCCAGCAATTGCAATCTTTACCTCTCCCTGCTCCTCCGCTGTGTAATCTGGGCCGTCAAATCCATACTGTGCCTGACACCATCTGAGCCTGCCTCCTGAGACATATATTTTGAATGTGTATGCTATCCATACATGTTATCCAGGGATACGGTACCCTTTCTAACCTTTGTGCAATCACGTGCATTCCATACTGGGCCTAACACCGTCTGAGCCTGCCTCATGCTGTATAGACATATATTTTGAATGTGTACGCTATCCATACATGTTATCCAGGGATACGGTACCCTTTCTAACCTTTGTGCAATCACGTGCAATCCATACTGGGCCTAACACCGTCTGAGCCTGCCTCATGCTGTATAGACATATATTTTGAATGTGTACGCTATCCATACATGTTATCCGGGGATACGGTACCCTTTCTAACCTTTGTGCAATCACGTGCAATCCATACTGGGCCTAACACCGTCTGAGCCTGCCTCCTGAGACATATATTTTGAATGTGTACGCTATCCATACATGTTACCCAGGGATACGGTACCCTTTCTAACCTTTGTGCAATCACGTGCAATCCATACTGGGCCTAACACCGTCTGAGCCTGCCTCATGCTGTATAGACATATATTTTGAATGTGTACGCTATCCATACATGTTATCCAGGGATACGGTACCCTTTCTAACCTTTGTGCAATCACGTGCAATCCATACTGGGCCTAACACCGTCTGAGCCTGCCTCATGCTGTATAGACATACAGTATATTTTGAATGTGTACGCTATCCATACATGTTATCCGGGGATACGGTACCCTTTCTAACCTTTGTGCAATCACGTGCAATCCATACTGGGCCTAACACCGTCTGAGCCTGCCTCATGCTGTATAGACATATATTTTGAATGTGTACGCTATCCATACATGTTATACGGTGATACGGTACCCTTTCTAACCTTTGTGCAATCACGTGCAATCCATACTGGGCCTAACACCGTCTGAGCCTGCCTCATGCTGTATAGACATATATTTTGAATGTGTACGCCATCCATACATGTTATCCAGGGATACGGTACCCTTTCTAACCTTTGTGCAATCACGTGCAATCCATACTGGGCCTAACACCGTCTGAGCCTGCCTCCTGAGACATATATTTTGAATGTGTACGCTATCCATACATGTTATCCGGGGATACGGTACCCTTTCTAACCTTTGTGCAATCACGTGCAATCCATACTGGGCCTAACACCGTCTGAGCCTGCCTCCTGAGCCATATATTTTGAATGTGTACGCTATCCATACATGTTATCTGGGGATACGGTACCCTTTCTCACCTTTGTGCAATCACGTGTAATCCATACTGGGCGTGAGAACGGCTGGCGAGCTGTTAAGCAAGCTATAGCACCTGTCCAGACAAGTACAGGGATTCCCTAGCGAGGAGACTTATTTGATTGTTTTCAATGTTGGGACAGCAATTTTTGGGGAGCACTATACTCTGGAGAATGATAGATGGGGCCCACCATACACTGTAACATTCCAAATGTGGACATCAGACACTGGAGCAGCATTTACAGGGCCCATTATACACTAGAGCATTAGAAATGGGGCCCATTATGTTTGGAGCATTATTTGGGCCCATAAGACAGTGGAGCTTCATCCATGGGGACCAACATATACTGTAGCATTATGTGGAGCTCATCATATACTGTTTCAAACATTATATGGGACCAATGATTCTGTATGGAGAAATAGATGGGCCTCGTCATGAGATATAAAAAGTGAGGTATTTTTCATTGTACTATACCGCTATTTCTCTGCCGTATCGGAGCATGATGAATTGTGGTATGTGTTAAAGGGGCGCTCTTTCACCCAGGGCACATGAAAACCTGGAGCCAGCCCTCCCCCCCCACAGTTTGTAGCCAAATAACCCCCATTTTTCAGTGCGTAACTTGTATTATGAAGTTAATTAAGGTTGACAAGCTTAAGAAAGAAGAATTGATGCTTTTGGCATTCAAATGGGCACTGTAGGTGTGTTTCCTGTCCTCCTCTCACTGCCGACTTTTATTCCCCATTGACTTACATTGGGTTTCGTGTTTCGGGACGACCCCGACTTTTCCCTATAATCGGACGATCTTGCTCGACCCGACTTTTGGAAAAGTCGGGTTTCACGAAACGAAACGCGACCCTAAAAAACCAAAAGTCGCTCAACTCTACTTTTAACCCTTCTAACATTCTTAAAAAAAAAGATTGCTGGAAAAATGAGGTTGACATATGAAAATACTGTATATTAACCATTTTGTTTGGTATGATTATCTGCTATGATGGCATCAAAATTCAATGTTTTAAAACTGCAGATTTTTCAAAATTTTCTTCAAATTTCCAATAATTTCATAAGTAAATGCAAATTTTATTCATCTTTATTTACCACTAACATAATTTACGCTATGTTGTGAAAAAACACTGGAATATGTGGAAGCATTCCAGAGTTATTCCCACATAAAGTGACACATGTCAGAATTAAAAAATGTCATTAAGTATAAAAGTAGCTCGGTCCTTAAGTATGTTACACTAGAGCATTTCATAGAAAAACAAATCTGGCTGCAGTCATGCAGCCAGCCTCTGATTCATGCAGCATAAATCACATTGGGATTTCGCACGCTCCGGATTAGCTGATGACCGCTGTGTCTGTCTGTTAGGAATCTGTATCCTGCCATACATATGCAGAGATACAGACCCTCACATTTGTCTCCAGAGGCTAAGTCCTTTCAGCCAGCTTCTGAGCATGCTCATGGAACGAGCTCCCATTGGAGTTCAGGAGTCAGGTGCTCAGGTCCTGCTCCTGATTCCATTGGTTCAGCTCAGGGCTCTGGAGATTTCCGGCAGGTCCCGTACGCTATAAAAAGTGTGCATGGCCGCTATGCCATGCGCTAGTATTTTTCATACTGCTGCTGTATGTATGGTGATGGATGCTTGGACTGGTGGCTGACTTATTATGAAACCCCTTCCCTCTGATATTACGACTGTGTGAGTGATTGGGCAGCCGCCAGTAGCAGCGCTAGCGCCAGCGCGCTCCATCTAGTTCTCTCTCAGCAGCTAGCGTCCTGCATCGCGCCAGCGATATTGCGGTGTCTCCGCTGAGGCTCCGTTCTCACCACGCTGCGTTTGCAGTTCCTCGAGCGTTCGCAGTTGCGACGTCTCGCACCTCTCTCTCACGGTAGGTCTAGACAGAGTTGTCCTGACGTCTAAGGCTACTCCTGTGACTATTTATACCATGTCTGCTCCGCTGGAGTCTGTGACCTAGAACAGACTCAGTGGTTTTGTATGCTTTAAGCGTGCAGCTCTGTGACCTTAACAGAGCTTGCTGTAGTGCACTGGGTGCAGTGAACCCCATGCACATTACCGCTACAGTGCTCTGCCTCTGTTAGCAGTGGTTTTTCCATCTGCCGCACGGTGGACCCCGGGCGGCGATCACGCTTATTTATATTTTTTTAAGCGTGTTCCGCCGCCGTAACATAATACTAGCGCCAGGGTCTGGCTTACGATGGCAGATCAGCAGCAGCTGTTACAGCTTGTGCGTCAGCTCGAGGCTCATCTTGCTACCCTTGAGAGAGCTCTCGCAGCTTCGCAGGCCACAGATGCTGCTGTCCAAGCACTTACGGACGCGGTTGGGCGTATGTCCATGTCCGCCCTTGGACCGACAGTTACCCGCCTCCCGTTACCCGAAAAATATTCTGGGGATGGCGCCTCCTATAGAGGTTTTATCAGCCAGTGCTCGATACACCTGGAGCTGCTGGCTGCTCAATTCCCTACGGAGTGGGCTAAGGTGGCCTTTATTGTCTCCCTACTGTCGGGCAAGGTGCTGGAATGGGCTACGCCTCTGTGGGAACGTGGTGATCCTGAGATTCGGACCGCTGCCAACTTGCTTACAGCCATCAGGCAAGTTTTTCTCGGTCCTCGGGTCACTCACGACATGTCTCTGCAATTACTCGCCCTTACTCAGGGGTCACTCCCGGTCAGCCAGTATGCTGTTCGTTTTCGGACACTGGCGTCCGAGTTGGAATGGTCTGACAGGGCCTTAACCCCCGTCTTTTGGCGAGGTCTAGCAGAGCACGTGAAGGATGCTCTCTCTACTGGAGAGATCCCCACCAGCTTGGAGGAGCTAATCTCCGTCTCCTCACGGATCGACCTCCGTTTTTCGGAGCACGGTATGGAGCGGGCGCACTCCAAGCGCAAATCCGTTTCAGCCCCCAAATTTTTTGAACCTCTTGAGCTAGGGGAGCCAGAGGTTCTACTTCCTGAGCCCATGGAGATATCTCGTACCAACCTTAATTCAGACTCCGACCAGGAGTCCATTTGCGGTTGTCACCATGTTTGTGCGGTTTCTTCGGAAGCCGTCTCGCCGCAAAAGGTGGAGTCTGAACCGGTTATCGAGACTTTTGTACCTCCTCATCTCAGGGCTCAGGTGCTCGCCTGGGCACATGCGCCCAACACGCACCATCATCGGGGCTATATGCAGGTCTCAAAGCTGCTGGCTGGTGCGTATTGGTGGCCCCATAGAGCTCGGGACATTAAAAAATTTATTCAGGCTTGCACCTTTTGTGCTCAGCCTAACCATCTCAGGCGGAGTGTGGCGACATCTGCCGACACGCAGTGGCGTGCCTCGGTCATTCCCGCTCCTGCCATCTCCCAGGTGTCCCTCTTGAAACCTAGTGACCTCGATTCCACTGATGCCTTCCAGGTGTCTCGGATGACTGTAACACCTACCTGGACACCAAGCTCGCCCTCGGACGAGTTTGAGCCCTGTGCCATCGTAGGGCATGGGTCAATCGCCCGGAAGGTTCAGGGAGGAGGGGGCCTTAGGAGGGGGGGTAATGTTAGGAATCTGTATCCTGCCATACATATGCAGAGATACAGACCCTCACATTTGTCTCCAGAGGCTAAGTCCTTTCAGCCAGCTTCTGAGCATGCTCATGGAACGAGCTCCCATTGGAGTTCAGGAGTCAGGTGCTCAGGTCCTGCTCCTGATTCCATTGGTTCAGCTCAGGGCTCTGGAGATTTCCGGCAGGTTCCGTACGCTATAAAAAGTGTGCATGGCCGCTATGCCATGCGCTAGTATTTTTCATACTGCTGCTATATGTATGGTGATGGATGCTTGGACTGGTGGCTGACTTATTATGAAACCCCTTCCCTCTGATATTACGACTGTGTGAGTGATTGGGCAGCCGCCAGTAGCAGCGCTAGCGCCAGCGCGCTCCATCTAGTTCTCTCTCAGCAGCTAGCATCCTGCATCGCGCCAGCGATATTGCGGTGTCTCCGCTGAGGCTCCGTTCTCACCACGCTGCGTTTGCAGTTCCTCGAGCGTTCGCAGTTGCGACGTCTCGCACCTCTCTCTCATGGTAGGTCTAGACGGAGTTGTCCTGACGTCTAAGGCTACTCCTGTGACTATTTATACCGTGTCTGCTCCGCTGGAGTCTGTGACCTAGAACAGACTCAGTGGTTTTGTATGCTTTAAGCGTGGAGCTCTGTGACCTTAACAGAGCTTGCTGTAGTGCACTGGGTGCAGTGAACCCCGTGCACATTACCGCTACAGTGCTCTGCCTCTGTTAGCAGCGGTTTTTCCATCTGCCGCACGGTGGACCCCGGGCGGCGAACACGCTTATTTATATTTTTTTTAAGCGTGTTCCGCCGCCGTAACACTGTCATTACGATCCTCCTGTTAACGGCTGGTGCACTGCTATGCATAGCCCAAACAATCATATATTCACAACTTCAAGTTCCCTAACGAGACTAAAAAAAGCAGTTATGTGAAGAAAAAAGTTTTTAAAAATATGAAAATAAATTCAAGTTCAAATCATATCCCTATTTCCCCACTGAAAATAAAACAATTAAAAAAATACAAATATTTGGTATTGATGCATTCAGAAATCTATCAAAATATAAAAGAAATTAATCCAGTCGGTAAACAGCGTAACAAGAAAAAAATCGAAACGCCGGTAAATGCAATAAGAGGCAATAAAAACACTGCATCTATCCCTAAATGCTATCAGAAAAATTGTAAGCTCACGGCACAAAAAATAAGTTCTCCCCCAGCCCCAGATCACAAAATATGAAAAATACTGCTACCTCCACGTATGGAAAATCATCATCAGGTCACACACTGCTTCATACATCTTCATGTCACCCAAAACATATTAGATCGTCAATCCCCATAGGCAAAATCACCAGAGCTAAAAGGAATTGTTCAGATCTTCATGATTGGGGGGAAGAATGTGATAAAGTTAGTGCCAGACTAAAAGAATGAGGATACCCATCATGGGTCATAACATTGAGATCAGTAGGGTAGAACTAAAAAATAGGGTGGACGTGTTACACTGCGGGAAAAAAACCTGGATGATTGGGAAAAGATTCAAACCCTTTTCTCTGCTGCATATAATTAGTGAGTTCAATGACAGTTAAAAAAAGTAAACTATCTGTCAATTTTAAAATACGATATGGTGCTGGGTGAAATTATTGCCCAAGGGATACATGTATCCCAAAAAAGCCCTTAATCTGTCTCAAAACCTTTCACCCAGTCTGTTCCAGAGTAAAGAAAAATAGGGGATGGATGGCTTTTACAAAAGGCTGTTACAAATGTGGACATAACATTTGTAAGCAGTGTAAATTTCTGATTATCTGAAAAGAATTCATGTTAATGAGAACAGGGATAATTCATCCTATAAAATCCTGCATAAACTGCAATAGAATATCTGTTACTTATTTAATTAATTGCAGAAAATGTAGGATACAATATGTAGGCAGTACAACACGTCCATTAAAACTCAGGAATCGAATATTTCACATGGCGATAAAAAGACATCAAAGGTATTTCAGCCGTGTCTTAACATTTTGCCACAATTCACACAAGAGATGCTAGTGGTTTGGAAGTCAGTGGTGCGGAAATGGCCAAAGCCTCTGTAAGGGTTTGGGATCGGAGGAGACAGCTTTTCATTAGGCCTCTTTCACACTCACGTTTTTTCATAATCTGCCAATTTTTGAAAAAAACGGATCCGCCAAAAAAGGGGCGGATCCGTTTTTTCCCCCATAGACTTACATTATTGGCGGATCTTGACTGACGGTTGTCCGTCACCCCCGTTTTTTGACGGATCCGCCAAAATTTTTCTGGCTCCCAGGTGGATGAGACGGACACTGCAACGTTTTTTCCTCTTGACGGTCGGCTATTTTCATGTGCGCATGCCCGGAAGCTTTGCTCCGGGATCATTTTTAACCCAGTAATGCCGTTCCGGGATCGTAAAATTTTCTCTCTCTCTCTCTCCTCGTTTTTCTGGGCACGGGTTCCTTTAAAATTCAACCTTCACCGGATCCGTCAAGACAACGGTCCGGTGCCACACGTTGCTGTCAATCCGCCAACGGATCCATTTTCCGCCATTTTCGCGGATTACAACTGATCTGAAAAACGGAGGTGTGAAACAGGTCTTAGAGAGGCTTATTGCATTTTTGTTCTTCAAACCAGACAGCCTAATGGTATGCTTGCGTCAAGACATTATTTACCATTACTAACCTACAAATGTGGGCACACTTATTTTTTAATTTTTTGATTATCTTAAAAGAGTTTATGTCGATGAGAACAAGGACAATTTATCTCATAGAATCTTATATAAACTGTAATGGTACACTTGTTTATTTAATCATTTGCAAAAGGTTGGATCTAGAAGTAGGCTGTACAACAGGTCTATTAAAAGTCAGGATTCCCAGAGGTATCACGAGCATTTTAGCTGTGTCCTGACTTTTGCCACAATTCACACAGGGGATGCTAGTGGTTTGGAAGTTATAGGCATTTCAATAGTTAAAGATGGTGTAAGAGGTGTAGATCAGACAAGATAGCTTTTAAATTGAGAGTTTACAGACATTTGGACTGCAAACTGGACAGCTTAATGGTATGAACTCATGTTAACATTTCATTACTTAACCATTATTAACCATGAGAGTAAAGTACTATATACACTCGAGTATAAGTCAACCCAATTATACGCTGAGGCACCTAATTTTGTCATAAAAAAACAAGTAAACTTATTGACTCGAGTATAAGCCGGGTATGCATTGTCCCCTCATCCCTATCCTGGTATGCATGGCTCCCCCATCCCTATTCTTGCATGCATGGCTCCTTATCCCCAATTCTTTTATGCATGGATCCTTATCTCCTATCCTATGCATGGTTCCTATGAAAAAACACATTCTATTTACCTTCCTGCGCACCGTCGCTGCATCTCGTTCCGGCGCCAGCAGCTCTTCCGACTGAGCGATGATGTGGCCCAGCTCATTAAGGTAATGAATATTTACTCCACACCTATGGAAGTGAAGAGGCGTGAATATTCATTACCTTAATGAGCAAGGCCACATGATTGCTCGGCCGGAAGAGATGCCGGTGCAATACAAACGAGATGCAGCGAGGGAGCACGGGAAGGTAAGTAGGATGTATGCTGGAAGCCTGCAGCTGTGGCTGTAACTGTGCACACTATAAGAGAATGAATATTCATTTCCAGCACAGTGAATATTCATTTCTCTTTAGCTGCGGGCACAGGCTTCTGCCTCCTGTCACTTGCTGCTCCACCGGTCCCCCTCCCCTGCTGTCTTTCTGGGACAAAGACTCGTGTATAAGTCGAGGGTGTTTTCAGCACCAAATAAAAGGTGTGAAAAACTCGGCTTATACACGAGTATATACGGAAGGTCTTATGACTATTGTCATTTTTATCCACAAATGTTTTATATTATTTGTTTCATTGTTTCACAAGTTGGACTAAATATCCATTCTACACTTACTGATCAATTATGGAGCATGCGGACGTGTGAGATGGTTTGGAAAACCTTTTTAATGAGGATTTTTTGTATGGGTAGGACATAAATGATAAAGGAATGATATTCCGAAATGAGTAAGATGTAATGAAGACTGCACTGTATGTCATTTGGGCCCATGTATTAAGCATTGATCCAAGGAAAACAGAGTGTTGACTTTCTTCTGCTGTTATAACACCTTGCCTGCTTAGGTTTTCGTGTACCCAAGATGCAAGTGATGCAGGTGTGGTGAGCTGTCATTTTCTGTCTTTGAAATATGAGAACACTACAGATCTCGGAAAATGACGACAAAAGCGAAAATGTATTTCCTACAAATTTCCGAATTTTTTTTCTCCACTTAAGTAAAAAAATAATCTGCACATTTAGTATCTGCATACTAGTAATGACCTGAAGAATTATATTGCCAGGTCAGTTTTACCATGAAGTGAACATGGTAAGTTAAAAAAAAAACAATTGTGGAATTACCCTTTTTTTTTTACAATTTCACCAAACTTGGATTTTTTTTCCTGTTTTCCAATACTCTATATAGTAAAATGAATGGTGTACAACTCGTGAAAGAAGGGGAGGACAAGACAAAAATTAAAAACTGGTAAATGTTTAAGGGGAAGAGATTTCTTTATTAATAAGTGGCGCAGACGTATGAAGTGGTCTTTAAGCCAGAGTACGCAAACTAAAACTCCACACCGCCTTAGTCTGTCCAAATAATCTATGTTGACTTTCTGAGAGGCTACCCTGCCAATTAATTTGTTAACATTCCGAGCACAATGTTGCATCAGTCAGTAGGAAGTTGCTTTGTGAGTCAATTGGCATAGTGGCCACCATGGAAACACAATCCACTGATCACAACGTTTTTCAACCACAAAAGTGTAACATGTGATGCGCCCACCAGGGCCGTGGGGTACCCGAAATCAGACCGGACAGTTCTATGGGGGAGGTCATGGGCCGTGATCAATTTTCATGGCCCTGGCCATGTCATAAAATAGAGGATAGTTATGTGGTGTTTTATCATGACGCCACCCATGGTGTTCGGCAATGGGCAGTCTACGCTGTGGTTTTGGTCCAATGGGGCTGATGGTGACACAGCAAAGATGGTTCAGCTCCCCACGAGTAGAGCAGGGCCCCAGGGCAAATTTATTTGATTGTTCAGATGGTGGTGAACATTGGGGTGCAGAGAATAAGTGAAGGACACAGAGAGGTGCAGTTTTCTTTCCTTTTTACTTGAAAGTAGATGCAATCTGGGGTACCAATTACAGATGATGGATTGAGTCCGGCTTGCCTGGAGGCTTTCAGGGGATCCACCCTGCCAGGTGGGGTTGGGGAACTTCCTTCTGCGCTCTCTTAGGGTCCCTGCTACTTATAGCTAAGCTGTGACCCTCTCCTGCGTGATGATTTATAACCTGTATGGCAGACAGTGTGAGCCTATATCACGGGCACTGTACTTTTCACTGACAGCCCTGGGCTCTTGGTCTGCTGCCGTGCCTTCAGGTGTTCGGTGTGGCCAGGGAGCTTGCAGTCTCCTGCCCTCCAGATTCAGCTGTCAGGGCGTACAGCATGTCTATTCATAAGGTTCTTTAGAAGACAGGTCCTAAATAGTAATGAGTGAGCATGCTCGGGTAAGGCGTTATCTGAGCATGATTGAGTGCTAATAAAATATCTTCAACGTGTTGGAATACTATGTTTGAGCCACCGAGTCTGCATATCTCACAGCTGTTCAATAGCTATGACACATGCCTAACAAACAGACAATCCCTACATGTGTTGCGACTGTGTAACAGACGTAAGACATGCAGCCACGGTGGCTTGAGGATTGTAATTCCAGCATGCTGAAGATACTCTATTAACACACGTGCATGCTCACTCATCAATAGTTGTCCCTTTTTTCTCTTGTTAGTTTTGCATTTTGTGCTAATAAGTTACCAAAATTATTATCATGCAGAGATTTTGTTTAGGTCTTTTCCCTGCTCCTCTCATTTACAGACAGCAACATACTGAAGAACATGTGGAAAATCCTTTTACATAAAAATTGGTTGCACGCATACTTCTAGACTGTCAGAAGTTAATTTTTTCTCTTATTTACACTAAGCAAACAATTGCTTTTGCATGAGCATTTCTATGGTTAATAGCAACTTAATTGGTGCATAATAAATGAAAAAAAATTAGCATCCATCCTGGAAGACGGCTAAGGCCTGTTTCACACTTCCGTTTTTGGCGGACAGCTGACATTCGGCCAAAGCGAAAATTAACGGGTCCGCCTCCATTGTGACATACGGATGTCAGCGGACGCTAATATGGTCGGATCCGCCGAAGATGAAAAGTGCAGCAAATTTAAAGCGACCGCGGTCTGGAAGGAGAGAGAGAGAGAGAATTTTTTGCGGCTCCCAGAATGACATTCAGGGTTAAAATGCTTTCCAGAGTAAAGCTTCCGGGCATGCGCACTTAAAATTGATGGACCGTCAAGGAAAAAAAGCGTTGCAGGGTCCGTCTCATCCGCCCGGGAGACACTAAAATCTTGGTGGATCCGTCAAAAAACGAGTGGGACGGACGACCGTCAGTCAAGATCCGCCACTAATGTAAGTCTATGGGGGGAAAAAACGGATCCGCCCCTTTTTTAGCTGATCCTTGTTTTTTCTAAAATTGGTGGATTTTGACTGACGTCAAAAAACGGAAGTGTGAAACAGGCCTAAGACAAAGTCTGGGTCCCTTGGGTAGACTATATCCTTCCTTCTCCACAAAAAAATTATGTTTCCAAAAAAACGTTTCCAATATAATTGAACACAAAAATCCAACTACTTTGTGTTACACCTGGCTCTTCATAGTTACAACCTTAAGAGTAGAGATGAGCGAATTTGTTCAGATTCGGTTCCGAATAAGATCAAAATCGAATATTGTTTTTGCATTATTTGTTGAACACAGCTGAACGTCATTAGAGTCAATGGGAGTGGAAATTACCGAAAATGTTCGAAATGGATCGTAAGACATATATTTGGCCCAAATAGTGTTCAAATATTGCACAAATATGTCAAAATCAGATTCGGGGCCAAAATCCGAACAAATTTGCACATTTCTACTTAAGAGAACTCTTTGCCTTTCAATTTTCTCTTTTGTTTTGCCCAACTTTCTTCCTCTTCCTTTCTTGGTTACTTACCTATAACTTCCCTTTATTATTATTATTATACATTTATATATCGCCATTTATTCCATGGCTCTTTACATATGAAAAGGGGAAATATAGACAAGTACAATAAACATGTGTAAGACAAGGGACACACAAGTACAGAAGGAGAGGGGACCCTGCCCGCGAGGGCTCACAGTCTACAGGGATGGGTGAGGATACACTAGGAGCGTTACCCTTTAACTGGTCATCTGTTCTAGCTTAAATATCCATAAATTTCTAAATGTTAAAATAAGGAATAATTGTTTTCCATATGCAAATGTATTTTTTCTTTAAAAGCAGGATATGATGAACAGATAGATGATCAATATTTTGCTTCTGTGTCTTTTTATCAACATTGTTATTTTACTGTAAAAATGGGAAATATTGCAGTAAAATAATGGTAAAGTAAACATTTTTTAAAAAACAAATCAATGGCAAATAAGGACTTCTGAAATGTACTTCAGACCTGTGTACCGTGTACAGCGTAAACAATGGAAATAACACAGACATGAGCAGGTCAAGGTAAACGCAACTGCTGCTTTTGTGAATGTGCAGTTGATTTTCTTTTAGCTTGCCACCGAACTATACTTTTGTTTGTAAACTGTATTCTACTGGGCAAATCCTTTAAACTTAGGAGGTTTTGTTTTTGAAGCATCTTGGAAAAAAAGGATTGCATTCGCTTCCAAATTAAAATGGACAACATCTGACTACAAAATATAAATTACGTGATCACGTTAAAAAAAAAAATACATGAACAGATCATTTGCTTTTATAACTTTTTTTATATTATTTTGCACTGAAACCTAGTTTTAAGAAAGTACAAAATAGGATATAAAAGTTATCCTTGAAAATGACGGCATAAGAAGAATGATTAGAATTCATGTATCTCCAGATATTATGTTTAAAGTGGAGTTTTAACTGCTGGAGATATTATTAATTTAAAATGCTGGTGTAAGTCAACGAGAAAAGATAAAATGTCCTCAAAGAAATCACTTTATGATGGATCTAATTTACAACATAAAGGGATTACATGTACTCAATAGAAAGCGTTTTCATTGAGCAGTTTCATCTATGCAATTTTCTAATAATTGACAAAGAAGCTATTCACTACTGCTTCTATTTCGGTTATTTTCATTATAAATTATATAGCCTGATAAATAACAGGTGAGAACATTCAAGTATAATATCTCTCCATGATGTTGAGAAATCAATGCAAGACGTTTTTAAAGACACAATGACCCACATTCACTAAAGTAGTGGTGCCTGTTTTTTGTGTGTATTTTGAGCCAACTTTCTCAGTGAAAACTTTTTAGACAGATTTTATGCTCAAATATGGGCATGATAGTCTCATTTTGTGCTTAATATTTTATTGTCTTACTCTATTTTGTTTTTTGTACAGAAAAAATGACCTAAAATAAGGCAAAAATAAGTTTGCTTATGCAAAAGAATGTTGGATCTACCACTGTGTTTATCTATTGACAGCATTAGTAAATTTGGGCCAGTATTCCATATTTATGATGTGCGTGAAGTACATACTCAGGTTACTACACAGGCACATCTTAAGGCCCCGTCTCACATAATGAGATCGCTAGCGAGATCACTAATGCATCACCGATTTTGTGATGCAACAGCGATCTCGCCTGCGATCTCGCTACACGTGACACATAGCGGCGACTGCCCCCCCGTTGGGTATCACTGATCGTGCTCGAATGTCCTGGGCTATTTTTCATCTTTGGCATCCCGCTGGCCAGCATGCAT
This sequence comes from Dendrobates tinctorius, assembly GCF_039654945.1. NCBI lineage: Eukaryota > Metazoa > Chordata > Amphibia > Anura > Dendrobatidae > Dendrobates > Dendrobates tinctorius. The sequence continues at coordinate 23,378,749 of NW_027361673.1, forward strand.
TGCTGTGTTTGACACCGATGAGCGACCTCGTTGGCAACGCAGAACTCAGGGACTCAAGCTGTAATCGTTCAGAAGCTGCTGTATGACAACACACCAGCAATCCTTACCAGTTCGTATCATTGTCAGGATCGCTGGTGCGTCATTGAAGAAATCTGCCTGCTTGACATCTTACTAGCAATCATTTAGCGATGCACCAGCGATCCCTACCAGGTCATATCGTTGTCGGGATCGCTGGTGCGTCACTATGTGAAACGGGACCCTTATACATGTGTTTGCTTAGTTGGTCTCATTGAGCCATTATTCAGGGATCTGTGCTACAGAGCCCTGTGGTACCCCACTTGAGACATTCTTCCAACTGGATGTGCAGCCATTTACGACCACTCTTTGGGTCCGATCACTAAGCCAGTTATGAATCCACCTAACAGTTGCCTTGTCCATTCCATACTTAATCATTTTTTCAATAAGGATTGTATGAGAGACTTTGTCAAATGCTTTGCTGAAGTCAAGATATACTATATCTACAGCATTTCCTTGATCTACCCAATCAGTGATACCGTCATAGAAGGAAATTAAGTTAGTCTGACATGACTTATTAGTTACAAACCCATGCTGACTCTGTATAATCACTTCATTCTTATCCAGGTATTGACATACATGTTGTTTAATAATTTGTTCAAAGATCTTTCCTGGTATAGAAGTCAGACTCACCGGCCTATAGTTACCTGGGTCCACCTTCTTCCCCTTTTTGAAGATAGGAACAACATTTGCTCTTCTCCAGTCTTCTGGCACTTCTCCTGTTCTCCAAGAATTTTCAAAGATTATAGAGAGGGGTTCAAAAATTTCTTCTGCTATCTCCTTCAGTACTCTGGGGTGTAATTCATCTGGACCTGGAAACTTGAATTCATTTAGGTTAGCTAAGTGTTTCCTCACTATCTTTCTGTTTATAGATATCCTGGATTCTTCTATTCCCTTAATAGGACAGTGAATAACAGTTGATGTTACATTTCCTTTCTGAGAGAAAACAGATGCAAAATAGGAATTTAAAAGTTCAGCCTTCTCAACATCCTGACTTACTATTTCATCATTTTCATCCTGTAAAAATCCTATAGCATCTTTGACTTTTCTTTTACTTTTGACATATCCCCAAAATCCTTTATTATTGCTTTTGACATCTCTTGCAAGCCTCAATTTATTTTTAGCTTTAGCTAATCTGATTTGTGCCCTGCAGGTTCTGCAGACAGCATTATATTCTTCTTTAGATATGCCTCCCTCTTTCCATTTTATAAACATTTTTTTCTTCCTTTTTAGCATGTGCTTAAGTTCTGTGTTCATCCATCCTGGTTTCCTTAACTGCTTCCTATTCTTCCCTCTTTTCGGAATTGTTAACAACTGTGCTTTGAGAATTTCATTTTTCAAGATTTCCCATCCTTCCTGGACATTTTTGTCTTTAAGGATATCCAGCCATTGGATCCCTCCAATTCTCTTTCTGAATCCCTTAAAATCTGCCTTTCTGAAATCTAACCTTGACGTCTGAGTCTTCACAGGTCTTCCGCCTCTAGTTATCCAAAATTCTAAAATAGCATGGTCGCTACCTCCTAGGGTCCCAGCCACTTTTACCTCCTCAACCATTTCCTCCCTGTTTATAAGGAATAGATCCAAGGTAGCAGTTCCCCTTGTTTTCTCCCTTACCTTTTGGAAGATAAAGTTGTCAGCAAGAGAGGATAAGAATTTCCTTGACCTGTTAGTTTTGCCTGAGAGAGATTCCCAACAAATGTCTGGATAGTTGAAATCTCCCATGACAACTATGTCATATTTTTTGGAGAACTTGGCCATTTGATGCATAAAGAGTTCATCCATAGCTTCAGCTTGCACAGGCGGCCTGTAGTAAATGCCTACAATGGTGTCCTTTCCGTTGTTCTGTCCTTGTATTCTTACCCAAACAGTTTCCACAGAACTCCCAGTCTCTGAAGCTTCAATCTCTGTGCAGATATGCGCGTTTCTAACATACAATGCGACACCCCCTCCTCGTTTATCAAGTCTGTTTCTTGCAAATAAGTTGTATCCTTCTAGTCTTGTATTCCAATCATGTGTATTGTCCCACCAAGTTTCAGTGATTCCAATGACATCATATTTCTTTTCCTGTGTTAGTAGTTCCAATTCTCCTTGTTTGTTGCCCATGCTTTGTGCATTAGTATAGAAACATTTTAGTTTGTGATTGGTTTCTCTTTCTCCAATATTTTTATTAATTAGATTCTTTCGTCTTTGTTCTTCCTTTCCACTTCTAATAGCAGAGTTCTCAATAGCATTTGTCAGGTGTATGGCTTTTTCTGGTCTTTTGCTTCCCTTCCCATGTTGTTCTAGTTTAAAGCTCTCCTTACAAGTGTAGCAAGGCGACTTCCAAATACATGCTTACCAGTCTTCGTAAGGTGCACCCCATCTCTAGCAAGTAGTCCATCGTATAAGTAGTTCACTCCGTGATCCAGAAATCCAAATCGTTGCTGACGGCACCATCGACGTAGCCAGTTGTTCACCTGCAGAATCTTATTCCACCTCCTTGTTCCATGGCCATCCACTGGGAGGATGGAAGAGAAGACCACCTGCGCTCCCAGTTCTTTCACTTTCTTGCCTAAGTCTTCAAAGTCTCTGCAGACTTTGGGTAACAGGACTCTAAAATTTATTGTGCAATTTGTCCTGAGTACGCTGATACCCCACTTATGGGGGTAAACCACTATTTGGGCACATGGCAGAGCTCGGAAGGGAAGCAGCGCCATTTGACGTTTTTGGCTGGAATTGAGATCGGACACCATGTTGCGATTGGAAAAGCCCTGATGTACCAAAACAGTGGAAACCCCCCACAAATGACACCATTTTGGAAACTAGACCCCCCAAAGGAACTTATCTAGATGTGTAGTGAGAACTTTGAACCCCCAAGGGCTTCACAGAAGTTTATAATGCCTGGGCATGAAAATAAAAAAATCGTATTTTTTCCACAAACATGATCTTTTAGTCACAATTTTTTTTATTTTCCTAAGGGTACCAGGAGAAATGGACGTAGTGACGTTTTGGAATGCAGACTTTGATGGAATGGTCTGCGGGTGTCATGTTGCCTTTGGAGAGCCCCTAATGTACCTAAACAGTGGAAACCCCCCACAAATGACACCATTTTGGAAGCTAGACCCCCCAAGGAACTTATCTAGGTGTGTGGTGAGCACTTTGAACTCCCCCAGTGCTTCACAGAATTTTATAACGCCCAGGCATGAAAATAAAAAAATCGTATTTTTTCCACAAACATGATCATTTAGTCCCCATTTTTTTATTTTTCCAAGGGTACCAGGAGAAAATGGACCCCAAAAGTTGTTGTCCAATTTGTCCTGAGTATGCTGATACCTCATATGTGGGAGAAAACTACTGTATGGGCACACAACAGGGTTCGGAAGGGAAGTAGTGACGTTTTGGAATGCAGACTTTGATGGAATGGTCTGCGGGTGTCATGTTGCTTTTGGAGAGCCCCTGATGTACCTAAACAGTGGAACCCCCCACAAGTGACCCCATTTTGGAAACTAGACCCCCTAAGGAACTTATCTAGATGTGTGGTGAGCACTTTGAACCCCCAAGGGCTTCACAGAAGTTTATTATGCCCGGGCATGAAAATAAAAAAATCGTATTTTTTTTCACAAGCATGATCAATTAGTCCCCAAATTTTTTATTTTCCCAAGGGTAACAGGAGAAATTGGACCCCAAAAGTTGTTGTCTAATTTGTCCTGAGTACGCTGATACCTCATATGTGGGAGAAAACTACTGTATGGGCACACATCGGGGCTCGGAAGGGAAGTAGTGACGTTTTGGAATGCCGACTTTGATCGAATGGTCTGCGGGTGTCATGTGGGTTTGGAGAGCCCCTGATGTACCTAAACTATTGAAACTTCCCACAAGTGACCCCATTTTGGAAACTAGACCCCCCACGGAACTTATCTAGATGTGTGGTGAGCACTTTGAACTCCCAAGTGATTCACAGAAGTTTATAAAGCTCGGGCGTGAAAATAAAAAAATCATTTTTTTCCTTAAAAATGATATTTTTGCCCCCAATTTTTTATTTTCCTAAGGGTAACAGGAGACATTGGACCCCAAAAGTTGTTTTGCAATTTGTCCTGAGTAGGCTGATACTCTATATGTGGGGGTAAAACACTGTTTGGGCGCATGGCAGAGCTTGAAAGGGAAGGAGCACCATTTGACTTTTTCATCGCAGAATTGGCTGGAATTGAGATCCGACACCATGTTGCATTTGGAGAGCACCTGATGTGCCCAAACAGTGGAAACCCCCAATTCTAACTCCAACCCTAACCCCAACACACCCCTAACCCTAATCTCAGCCTTAACCTTAGCCCTAACCCTAGCCCTAACCCTAGCCCTAACCCTAGCCCTAGCCCTAACCCTAACCCTATTGGGAAAATGGAAATAAATACATTTTCTTTTAATTTTATTATTTTTCCCTAACTAAGGGGGTGATAACGGGGGGTTTGATTTACTATGTATGGGGTTTTTATATTTGGCAGCTGTCACACGCTAAAAGACGCTTTTTATTGTAAAAATAGTTTTTGTATCACCACAATTTCAGAGCTATAATTTTTCTATATTTTGACCCACCGAGTCATGTGAGGTCTTATTTTTTGCATAAGGAGTTGACATTTTTATTGGTATCATTTTCGGGCACGTGACATTTTTTGATCGTTTTTTATTCCGATTTTTGGGACACAGAATAAACAAAAACCAGCGTTTCATGAATTTCTTTTGGGGGAGTGCGTTTACACCGTTCCGCATGCGGTAAAATTGATAAAGCGCTTTTATTCTTCGGGTCAGTACGGTTACAGCGATACCTCATTTATGTCTTTTTTTATGTTTTGTCGGTTTTATGCAATGAAAACTATTTTATATAAAAAATAATTATTTTTGCATCGCTTTATTCTGCGAGCTATAACTTTTTTATTTTTTCGCTGATGATGCTGTGTGGCGGCTCGTTTTTTGTGGGACAAGATGATGTTTTCAGCGGTACCATGGATATTTATATGTGTCTTTTTGATCGCGCGTTATTGCACTTTTTGCTCAGCGGTATGATAATAAATCATTATTTTTTGCTTTGTTTTCTATTTTTATTTTTTAAGGAGTTCGCTAAAGGGGTTAACTAATGGGACAATTTTATAGGGCAGGTAGTTACGGACGCGGCGATACCAAATATGTGTACTTTTATTGTTTTTTTCTTTTTTTATTTCCAAAAAATGCATTTATTGGGGAATATTTTTTTTTTCTAATTTATTTAGCGATTTTTTTAAAAATTATTTTTACACTTTTTTTAACTTTTTTAGGTTGTCCCAGGGGGACATCACTTTCCTGTGAAAGATCGCTGATCTGTCACATCACAGATCACTGTGACAGATCAGCAATCTGTCACAGGCATAGACGCAGACTTCCTCATGCCTGCACTTTGCAGGCACTGAGGAAGTCAGCTCCCTACTGGCCCCCGAAGGTCCCCGTCGCCATCTTGGATCCGGGGACCTGTAGGGAAAGAGACTCCCGCAGCAGCACTGCACATTGTGCTGCGGTGGGGGGCTCAGAGAAGCACGGAGGGAGCCCCCTCCCTGCCAATGCTTCCCTTTAACCCCCTGGGACACTGCGATCGTGTTTGATCGCGGTGCCCAAGGGGTTAACGTGTCGGGGGCGGTCCGTGACTGCCCCTGACACATTGTGCCGGGTGTCAGCTGTGATAATTAGCTGACACCCGGCCGCGATCAGCGGCGCTCACCACGTGGGCACCGCTGATCGCTGTGACGTACTATCCCGTCCCTGGGAATTAAGTCCCAGGGCACATGGACGGGATAGTACGTCACATGGTATTAAGGGGTTAATGGGGGGGGTGGGGATCGCTCTTTCACACAGGGCCCTGTAGGTTTGGATCTCTTTTGTCTTCAATAATAAAGACTTTCATTTAAAAACTGCATTTTGCATTATCTTTGATATTTAAATTTCTTTGGTGACTTGAAATGCTTAAGTGTGACAAACATGGAAAAGAATAGGAAATCAGGAAGGGGCAAACACTTTTTCACACAACTGTATCTACAAATTTAGATACCTTTTTACTCAGTCTTTTATATTATGGTATTTGGTTTGAATGATTACATATAATCTTTACAAGTATAGTCACTTAGATGTTTGTTGATTCCCATTAATTTTTGAAGACCTTGTCTTATATGCAGTATTATTTTAATAATTACATTTTAATAATTATCTAATTTGATAAAATATGCTTATTTTTTAGGTATTTGATTTTGACTCTTTTTATTTGTTGGTTTACATATGCTGAGGCAAATGTGTAGTGATTTAGCGTATTTACATCGTAATCCCTTGTGACTCTTATTTTTGTTTTCAGCGATTTACAGTACCGGGAAAATCAATGTGATTTCTGAATGCTCTGCTTTTTTTTCCGCCAGTCTTTGGGGTGGAACCTTCCACGTTTTTACCAAAACATAGCATGTCAATTGTTCCAGTGTTTCTGCAGCATTTCTTACTCCAAACACGCAACTAAAAATGCAAAAATAAGCATGAAAAACTCACATTATGTACAAAGCATTTTTTCTACTAACACCTGCTACAAAAAACCAGTGTCAACATACTTTTAGGATTTAACATCTTCAAATTAAGTGTCTGACTGATGATTCACATAAAACATAACAATACCCATTGATTTTGGTCTCACCTGGCAGAAATATTGAATAAAATGATGAAGATGAAAACTTTCCCCAACCAGATTGCCTCAGGAGGATTTGCAATGAACAAAAGTATTGTTTGAGATAATGCACAAATGTACAATATGTGAGTATTACCTACGGATAATGAAGCTTTTACAAGTGTGCTTATTTAATAAACAATATACTCTATAACTCACATTAGCAAAGTAAAAATAATAGGAAACAAAAAGAAATAATCAAAAGAGCAGACGTTATAAACAATGAGTCATTTAAAAACATAAAAGCTTCATTGTATCAAGGCAAAAGTGTCACAATAGAAACTTATAATTTCATTTTTAGAAACTCTGGATGGTGTAACCCTGTAACCCACATCAGACTTTAATTTGTCTCCAAGTTCTGCCAATTTCCACAGATTATGTAATTAGTCTTATGTGATTTGTAACAGACATTAATCTAAGTATTATTTTAAAGCTATACTCATGTCTTTATTCTCCTTTCCGTAAGACGATCAAGGGTGACAAGTTTAAGGTAATGTAGAAAGATTTATAGACTGAAAAAGAAAAATTATAAAATGCTAATTCAATAAGAGATCATATTAACAAAAATCTTAATAGTCACTAACTATAAATAGTTCTCACCATCTGGACTGCCACTAGGAATTTTGGGGCCCCATACTAGCAAACTTTTCTGGGCCCCCTTGAGACTCTGCCCAGCTTCCACCCCTTGAACTGTCCACAGTCCCACCGCTCTCTCTTGGAAAACTCCACTTCTCACCAATCACACATTAACAGTTTCCATCGCCAGATCACACATATAGCCAGCAGCTTTTGTTTTGGCCAAAAGATTTTTTTGGCCATCAACACGACAAGGTAGACTCTTTTGACCAGGCCCTACTCTACTCTGACCTATTAAACATTTGTTAAAGTATCCAATTTAGGTATATTTTTATTTATTTTTAAATTTTTAAAATTACCAATAATATCATGTACAAGGGACTGAATATTACAATAATGATCATTAATAAAACAAACACAATGCTAATATCACCATAAGTGCCATTATACACAGCATATCTGTACTTAGTATGCAGTGTCTGTGTACAGGTATTACAGTGATTACCGGTGACATTATACACAGGAGCTCTGTATACAGTATCAATGTACAGGTAATACAGTGATCAATAGTGACATTATATACACGAGCGCTGTATATACTGTACAGGTTATACAGTGATCAATGACATTATTCACAGGAGCTCTGTATTTAGTGTCAGAGTAAAGGTAATACAGTAATCACTGGTGACATTGTACACAGGACTGCTGTATATAGTATACAGTGTATAGTGTCAGTGTACAGGTTAGACACTGACTTACCAATGATGTCTCTAGGTGAAGTCCTTCATCTTCGCTTTTCATCTTCATCCAGCACAGACCGCCACCACTTCTTCCAGCCAGGGCTCATCTCTGCAGGAAATAACACAGATATCTAGAGCACTGCTTGCAGAAAAAAATAGTTAATTAACTTCTAAATTACACCAGATGAAGAAAAAAAGGCAACATAGTGTCGCTCTACATAGTAACAGGACTGCCTCCCCCATTTAAAACAGTATCCTCAAAAAATAAAATAAATACATCACTGCAGTAATAATATCCCTTAATTAGCCCCTATTGTAATATTATCCCCCATCCTGGCCCTTGTATGTCTCATTCCTGGATCCAGCCATATGTTCTCCCATCCTGATCCCATATGTTTTCCCATCCTACCCTCATAAGTATCCATTCGGCCCCATGTGATGTCCATCCTGCCCCATCTGTTTCCATCCTACCCCATCTGTCCCATGTTTGTGCCTATCTGTTTCCATCCTGCCCCATTTGTCTCCATCCTGGCTCATCTGTCCCATTATCCTGCCCCATCTGTCTCCATCCTGCCCCATCTGTCTCCATCCTGCCCCATGATCCTGCACCATCTTTCTCCATCCTGCTCCCATGTCTCCCATCCTGCCCCGTGTCTCCCATTCTGCCCCGTGTCTCCCATCCTGCCTCCGTGTCTTTATTCTGCTCCATGTCTTCGTTCTGCCCCATGTCTCCATTCTGTCCCATGTTTCCATTCTGCCCTGTGTCTCTATCCTGCAGTGTCTCCATTCTGCCCCATATCTCCATTCTGCCCCATGTCTCCATTCTGCACCATGTGTTTCATCCTGCCTCTGTGTCTCCCATCCTGCCCCCATGCCTCCCATCTTGCCTCCATGCCTCCGATCCTGCTCTTGTGTCTCCCATCCTACCCCATGTCTCCAATCTGCCCTGGGCAGGATGAAGACACACGGTCCATGTGTCTCCATCCTGCCATAGAAACAATGTGGCTTCCCGTATTCAATAAAAATTAAAAAACCTTTCTCCTTACCTGGCCGCATTCCTGCAGCAATGCTCTCTCCAGGCATTTCAAGCACGTACTCGTTGGCGAATGACAATGACATCATACACCTGGCGACGTGTGCACTGATGGCAGCTGCCAGACTCCGATTGACTGGTGGCTTTTAACTATTGCAGTGAGGGCCCGCACAGCAATAGAGTTTAACTGAACCTGCTACTCGGACTCAGGTCCAGCTTTTGCACCGGCAGAATTCTGCCACTAGGGCCCAGTGAGTAGATGAGATGGGGCCCGATGCAGGCCCCCCTCTGCTCATTGGGCCCCATACCCCAGTCAAGGCAGTAATGCCCTGATGGCAGCCCTGCTCGCCATCATTTCAGTGTAACTGAATTAGGTGTCATGTGTATAAATCAGAGTGAGATCTTTTGATCTGAATTAAAAACCTGCTGATAGATTCCCTTTACATTTGGAAGGACTGACCAACATCAGGGCAAAATAATTTGTTTCGTACGCAACAGTGAATGCTGCATATGGGTACTCATAATCCAGGGAGGTATTGAAGAGCCAGCTGGCAAAATGGGTTTGGAGGCCCAAGCACTGCGGTCCCTGGAAATATGCCCAAGGGCCAGAAGAAATGACATTGCAGGTCATAATCATCCCACTAGACAGAGGTTCCCCACTCCTGTCTTCGATCGTAACACGTGTTTTCACTTTTTTTTTGCAGATTTGATGTAGTTTTTGACAAAACATAGCCAGGCATGGATGTTTTTCTTTGCAAGAAAAGGCATCTATCTTGCCCCCTATCACACAAGTCAGACATATTAAAGGGAATCTGTCAGTAGGATCAACCCTTCTAAGGCTAGTTTCACACTTGCTTTTTTTTGCAGCGCGTTTTTCCCGCAAAAAAACGCATTGAAAAAACGCATACAAATGCATAAAAACGCTGCGTTTTTTTCAAGCATTTTTATGCGCATGCAGGAAAAAAAACGCAGCGTTTTTGTGCGTTTGTATGCGTTTTTTGTGCGTTTGCGTTTTTTTACAGATTTTGGAAAAACCCCACAAAAAAGAAAAAACAACCATTCAACAACACACAAGACCAATGGGACTTCATTGTGGGTGTGGTATGTTAATATATAGACCCTGTCTACAGTATTCTTCACATTTGCTTGATTCTTCTCGTGACCATGGATCTACGCTGGAAGAGTTTTCACTTCAACTTGGATTTGGACATCGCGATGGCTCAGGCGTATGCAGTTGCTTGCCATGAACAAAGGAAGAGAGAGAGGCAGCGAAGACGGCGGCGTATGTGGATACATCCGATTGTTGAACTCCGGGAGAGCCGTGGGGCATACCACACCCTCTACAGCGAGCTCCAGTCAAACCCGGAGAAATTTACAGATTATATCCGGATGTCCCACGAAAGTTTCATGGATTTGCTTGCTCGTGTCCAACAATCCATCCGGAGACAGGACACACAGCTCCGTCGTGCGATTCCTCCTGAGGAACGGCTACTGGTGACATTACGGTATGTTTTAAAAACCAAGGGGTGCGGTCTGATGGTTTTTTTTTAAATTTAGTATTCAAAACCTTGGGTAATTAGTTTTCGTGAATGTACTAATATTTTATTTTATAGTTTTTTAAAATAATATACATAAATATTAATTTTACTTCTTTGTCTGTTCACAGATTCCTGGCGACTGGAGAAACCCTATCTTCACTACACTTCCAGTACCGTATTGGAATCTCTACCTTGTCTGGAATTGTTGCTGACACCTGCCGGGCTCTCTGGAATGTTCTTTGTCCAGAATTTATGCCCCTGCCCACCGCCGAAAAGTGGATGGAAATTGCTGACAAATTCTGGACAGTATGCAATTTTCCCAACTGTTTGGGAGCTGTTGATGGTAAACACATACGGATCATCAAACCCCAAAGAACGGGATCTGAGTACTATAATTACAAAAAGTACTTTTCAATAGTACTCATGGCGATTGCGGATGCCGGATGTATGTTTGTAGCAGTGGACATTGGAGCATTTGGCCGTGGTAATGACTCACAGGCTTTTAAAAACTCAGACATGGGCCGGAGGTTGTATGGCATCCAATTTAATTTCTCTATGCCACGGCCTCTTCCTCACACCGAAGCTCCGCCACTGCCCTTTGTAATGGTTGGCGATGAGGCTTTTCAAATGTGCGGAAACTTACTGAAACCCTACTCCAGCCGGGACTTGGACCACACCAAAAAAATATTTAATTACAGGCTGACCAGGGCCAGAAGAACTGTCGAGTGTGCTTTTGGGATTCTTGTCTCCAGATGGCGAATTCTGGGCACGGCCATTAATCTTAAACTTGAAACAGTCGATGAGGTGGTGAAGGCCTGTGTGGTTCTACATAACTTTGTGATGGCTAAAGAGCACCCGACCTTTGAACTGGACGATGATGCTCCTAACCCATTGCCTGAATTCACTCAGCACACTCTCAGGTCATCCGTTGAAGTTGGCCAAATGAGGGACCAATTTGCGGCCTACTTTATTTCTGATGTAGGACGGGTGCACTGGCAAGATGAAATGGTGTAATGTTTTTGTTTGTTTATGGTAATAAAAAACCTTATTTGATACCATTACTGAGTGCACTATATTTTTTAAACTCCAATTAAATAAAAAACTTCCCATGTATAACTTAATTTTTTGATATTCACACACCTGGGCAGGTAAATACACATATGAGTTAAAATGCAGCATTGCTAGTCTGCATGAAATATATTGGAACGAGCAAAGCTGCAGGCCATGAATCAGGAAACCAATTTTTTTCAAGAGAAAATTGTGCAACTAGTTGAAAAAAAAGTATGTGATTTTCTCAAAACACAACCCTCAAAACCCAACCCCAATGAAAGTCCATGGGGAATACAAGTCAGCATTGAGTGGATGAATGTAATCTGCTCCATTCCAACTTACAAGTTATTACACTAGGCCTTGGAATGACTATACTAGGCCGTGGTATTTCAAATATGAGTATATATTACGCCTTGTGCCTACTATTATAGTCATATGTGAAATACCACGGCCTAGTATAGTCATACCAAGGCCTACTCGATTTTTGCCAACTACGATCTTGTTTCACGAAAAACAAACTGGTGAAACTTGACAAGTTTCAACAGTTTGTTTTTCATGAAACCAGATTCTAGTTGGTAAAACTAGAGTTATTACACTAGGCCTTGTAATGACTACACTAGGCCGTGGTATTTCAAATATGAGTATAGTAGGCCTTGGGGCTAGTAGTATAGTAATATGTGTAATACCACGGCCTAGTATAGTCATACCAAGGCCTACTGTAATAACTCGATTTTTAACAACTAGCATCTTGTTTCACAAAAAACAAACTGGTGAAACTAGAAAGAAACTTATTTTTTAGACAAGTTTCAACAGTTTGTTTTTCATGAAACCAGATTCTAGTTGGTAAAACTAGAGTTATTACACTAGGCCTTGGAATGACTACACTAGGCCGTGGTATTTCAAATATGAGTATAGTAGGCCTTGGGCCTACTAGTATAGTCATATGTGAAATACCACGGCCTAGTATAGTCATACCAAGGCCTACTCGATTTTTGCCAACTAGGATCTTGTTTCACGAAAAACAAACTGGTGAAACTTGACAAGTTTCAACAGTTTGTTTTTCATGAAACCAGATTCTAGTTGGTAAAACTAGAGTTATTACACTAGGCCTTGTAATGACTACACTAGGCCGTGGTATTTCAAATATGAGTATAGTAGGCCTTGGGGCTAGTAGTATAGTAATATGTGAAATACCACGGCCTAGTATAGTCATACCAAGGCCTACTGTAATAACTCGATTTTTAACAACTAGCATCTTGTTTCACAAAAAACAAACTGGTGAAACTAGAAAGAAACTTATATTTTAGACAAGTTTCAACAGTTTGTTTTTCATGAAACCAGATTCTAGTTGGTAAAACTAGAGTTATTACACTAGGCCTTGGAATGACTACACTAGGCCGTGGTATTTCAAATATGAGTATAGTAGGCCTTGGGCCTACTAGTATAGTCATATGTGAAATACCACGGCCTAGTATAGTCATACCAAGGCCTACTGTAATAACTCGATTTTTAACAACTAGCATCTTGTTTCACAAAAAACAAACTGGTGAAACTAGAAAGAAACTTATTTTTTAGACAAGTTTCAACAGTTTGTTTTTCATGAAACCAGATCCAAGTTGGTAAAACTCGAGTTATTACACTAGGCCTTGGTATGACTATACTAGTCCGTGTTATTTCACATATGACTATACTAGGCCTTGGGTTGGTTTTTAACATGTATTTACCCATCAGTGTGTGTGAGCGGCGCAAACAACATTAATGAAACTTTGTAATGGTGAACCACAAATGTAAATTTATTTTTAATCACAAAAATAAACCAAAAAATTATTTTTTCCGGCGTTTGGGGGCAGATGGTTTCAATTTGGGGGTGTGCAGGGAATATGCAACACTTGCAGTTGAAGACGGTGTTTGAGGGGAAGGGGCAACAAAACTTGTGGGGGAAGGTAGTCCAGTTAAGGGAATTAAACTAGGAACACTTGGAGGAGAGGAAATCTGTTCAGGTACATTAGTTGTAATGGCATGTCGCCGTAGGCTTGTGTGCCTGGACCGACTTTGGCCCAATGCCCGCCTTGATAGATTTCGCCTTGAACTAGGGGCAAATATTGAGTGTAGATCCCCCGTCTGCTGGTGTGGCTGCTGCTGCTGCTGAGGTGGCTGCTGCTGCTGAGGTGGCGGCTGCTGCTGAGGTGGCTGCTGCTGCTGCTGAGGTGGCTGCTGCTGCTGCTGAGGTGGTTGCTGCTGCTGCTGAGGTGGCTGCTGCTGCTGCTGAGGTGGCTGCTGCTGCTGCTGAGGTGGCTGCTGCTGAGGTGGCTGCTGCTGCTGAGGTGGCTGCTGCTGCTGAGGTGGCTGCTGCTGCTGCTCTTCGTTGGCAGTGCTCGTCCTTGCAGGAGGACTGGTGGCGGCAGTGATGGTCCAGGTTTGCAGAGTGGTGGTGGCAGGGCTACTACATGTTGTTGTAGTGGCAGGGCTGTTCCATGTTTGCCTAGTGGTGGTTGAGCTCCACGCATGCATGGGAGTGGCGGTGGTGCTCCAGACAGGAGCAGCGCTTGCCATGGTGGTGTCGGTGAAGTGACCAGCTGCACTCAGACTTGTGGTGGTGTAACGGTGGGTGTCCTGGCTTTGAATAGAGGTGTCCGTGCAGTGGTATGCAGCACAAGTCGGTAGTGAGGTGAAGCGAGTCAATGGTGGCACAGGTGGAAATGACACCACTGACTGCTGACCGTACCGATTATGCTGCATAGCCTGCAAGAAAGCATTGTTGCAGGCCTGCAGCACATTCAGCTGTTGCTCAGGACTAAGGTGTTCCGCCATGCCCTTTTCAATCTTACTAAAAAAATGGTTTGCTGGTCTGTTGAGGTCGGCCTCCAGACGGTCAAGGCGCTGTTCTACAGAATTGAAGCGGTGTTCAAAGTGGTTAAAACCACGTTCCATGAGTGCAAAACCGCTTTCAACTCTGTCGGACAGTGACTTGAGGCTGGAATTAAAGGCCTCGCTCAAATGCATAAACTCGGGCAAGACATTCCTGTCCAAGGCCCTCTGCCGCTGGCGGGTAGTGCCCGCATAACCAGTGGCAGAGACCTGGGACAGGGGAACACCTGATGGCCCAGCTTCCTGGTCACCAGCTGTGTGTGTGGCTGACCTGCAAGGTGCTTCCTGGCTGTCGGATGGCTGGGACGGGTCAGAGGACGTCCGAGGAAGGACCGCTCCAGGGCCAGGTTGCAGGGTGCTGCTCCAGGTGCTGTGGAAGAAAGGAAAATCATTACTACCATGCCTTTACAAGAAGCATCAGCTGTGGATTAGAAAAACACAGATTAATAAAAATAAAAACCCAAAATTTATAATACTTACGATCTCGTGGCAAGGACCGGTCTTAGGAACTGCAACGCGTGATAGTGACGGTATCTAGTTCTGGTCCTTGACGCAGATCCACTGCGAACCTGGCCCTCAGCACGAACATCACTGTTGAAGCGGTCCTTGATCGAACGCCAACGTGTTCGGACTTTGTCCACTGTTGTTTAAAAAAAAACAGTGCCGTCAAGGACAACAGTCACTGCGGCACAATATAGCAATACAATACTCAAAGCAGTCACTGTAGACCCCGATGACACTGTTGGGTTTCCTGCTAGAATACACCTAGCACGAAACCCAACAGTGCCGTCAAGGACAACAGTCACTGCGGCACAATGTAGCAATACAATACTCAAAGCAGTCACTGTAGACCCCGATGACACTGTTGGGTTTCCTGCTAGAATACACCTAGCACGAAACCCAACAGTGCCGTCAAGGACAACAGTCACTGCGGCACAATGTAGCAATACAATACTCAAAGCAGTCACTGCAGACCCCGATGACACTGTTGGGTTTCCTGCTAGAATACACCTAGCACGAAACCCAACAGTGCTGTCAAGGACAACAGTCACTGCGGCACAATGTAGCAATACAATACTCAAAGCAGTCACTGTAGACCCCGATGACACTGTTGGGTTTCCTGCTAGAATACACCTAGCACGAAACCCAACAGTGCCGTCAAGGACAACAGTCACTGCGGCACAATGTAGCAATACAATACTCAAAGCAGTCACTGTAGACCCCGATGACACTGTTGGGTTTCCTGCTAGAATATGCCTAGCACGAAACCCAACAGTGCCGTCAAGGACAACAGTCACTGCGGCACAATACAGAGCAGGGAAATACTCACTAAACGCCTTTTTGGAGGATGCTGTGGCGCTGTCCCAGCCATCCATCAACGCTGCGGCCACCTCATTCCATAGCCGCCGGGTCACCACAAAGTCCTTGTGCAGCCGGTCACGGCTGTCCCACAACGGCGAACGCTCCTGGACCAGGCTGATGAGCTGCTCATTATCCAGGTAGACGTCTTCATCCCGTTGTGGAACCTAGACAAAACACATTCATTAGAATAATCAAATTTAAATTGAATAAAAAGTTACAAAAAAAGAAACATAAAAAAGAGTAAAAATAGAAGATAAAAAATAAAGAACATTACAAATCATTTGATACATACATTCCGTATCACCACCGGGACTTGGCTTCGCTGCTCCTGCTCTTCGCCCTCACTAGTCCCGTCCGCAGAAGAAGATGATGATGACGATGTCTTAAAAAAGTTGAAAAAAACGTAAGAGATTTGGAGAAGCAGCAGATATACTTACCAGATGCACGAAAATAACCACCTCACG
Organism: Dendrobates tinctorius; assembly: GCF_039654945.1. NCBI lineage: Eukaryota > Metazoa > Chordata > Amphibia > Anura > Dendrobatidae > Dendrobates > Dendrobates tinctorius. Next base: position 23,395,158 of record NW_027361673.1, read on the forward strand.
GTCTGCTTGCGCCAATTCCTGCCGCGATGGGGAATACTCGGATTCTGAAGACATACTGCATGTAAAAATAATAAAAATCATTAGTACATACATAATTTAAAAGGACAGGCATATAATGTAATATACTCACATTCTTCGCTGATAGAAGATGGTTTCCTTGTTGACTGTCTGCTCTCCAATCTGTCAGTGTAGTAGTGGCAGAGTTTTGGCAGGCACCTCCTTTATATAGACTTATTTTTTTTTGACTTTAGAAGATTATAACTAGTACAACAAGTGGACACTACCAAAAAAACGCAGCGCTAAAAAAACGCATACATGAGCATGCCAGTGCGCACGTATGCGCATCCATAGGCTATAATGGCCATTTTTAGCGCAAAACGTGCGCATACGTGCGCATGCGCTTTTTTGCAGGGCCAAAAAATGCAACATGCTGCGTCTGTAAAATACAAACGCACACCCCAAAAAAACGCAGCGCATGAAAATCGCATACGTGCGCTTGCCAGCGCGCAGGTATGCGCACCCATGTTAAATATAGGGGAAAAAACACATGCGCACGTATGCGTTTTTTTCCAGCGCAAAAAAACGCAAATGTGAAACCAGCCTAAGCTGTCTATATGGGCACGTAGGTCATAAAAAATTGAATAATTAAAATTATACCTTGATATCTGCAATACAATCTTTGTCAGATATATGTATGTTTTTCTTATACATAAATGAGCTATTTAGAGCTATGGACAGGACACTGATCGGAATGAGAATCTGCTTCCAGAATATATTTTTAATAAAAAGGGGCAGGTGTTACCAGTGTGATACATGTAGCTAACACCGAACAGTAGAACTGAATGTTGTCTTCTTTCAAACACATTTGCTGCAGTTCTCACAGCTCTGCTGTATTGCATCACTGTGAGATGGTGATGTAGCCGAGAGGAACCTGCAGATGTGTCAGGTATAATCACACACAGTTCTGCAGTGAGATCAGGAGAGCAGAGGGCGGCCATCATACATCACACTGGTAATGCAGCCTTTTATTAAAAATAATCTCTAGAGGCAGATTCTTATGCAGATCAGTGTCCAATCCATAGTTCTGGACACCTCATTACATATAAGCAGAAAAGTAGATTTTTCTGGAGGAAGACATCAGATTGTAGGAATCATAATTATTCAACTTCCTATGACTTGCATCTCCATATAGTTTGCTTAGGCCTCTTTCACACTTCAGTTTTTTGCATCAGTTGAAATCCGCCAAAAAGTTAGACAAGCGGATCCGTTCTCAACTGATGTGAACGGATGGCACAGGATCCGTTTTGAGACGGATCCTGAAAATGAGGAAATTTAAAGGAACCGCTGGCTGGGGGGAGAGAGAGAGAGAGAGAGAGAGAGATTTTTGTCCGGCACCCAGAAAGAATTTCGGGTTAAATGAGTGTCTGGAGGATCCGCCAGAGAAAAAAACGTTACAAGCTCCGTTTTGAAATCTTTGAGGATGCTGACGGACAGCAACTTTTGGCGGATCCTCAAAAAAAACGGATGCAACAGACAGCAATCCGTCACAATCCGCCATTAATGCAAGTCAATGGGGAAAAAAACGGATCCTCAAAAAAAATTTGAGGATCCGTTTTTTTCAAAACCTGGCGGATTGTGACTGATTGTAAAAAACTGAAGTGTGAAAGAGGTCTTAGCAGGGTTGATCCCTATTGACAGATTTTGTTTAAGAATGCCGTAGATTGTTATCACATGCATTACACAACCAGTAGTTGTCATAATCTCCTACAGCTCCTTTAATGTTGCTGTATTCTCCTGGCAGCCTTCCAGACTAATTTTTTTGTCTTGTCATCAATTTTTAAGAGGACATCCAGTTTCAGGTAATGTCACTGATACACCTGACCTCTTAATTGTGATGTCATTGCTATTTTTAAGCTGTTGTAATGCAGTTAGTTGCTATAATATAAGCAATAGCATTATTAGATTCTCGTTTGCAAAGAATTTCGGACAATGCCCTTAGATCACTTTCCATTTTATTTTGCAAACTGTGCATATTAGAGAACATCTATATGACATAGAAAACAAGAACAATAACACAAGTATGTCTAAAGCTCCTAAACATTTTAACAACCATAATGGCAATTCATCATCCATGAAGGTATTTGCAATAGAACAAAAAAATCTACACAAAAGGTGTAGTGTTATGGAATTAATTCTAAGAAACAGAGAAGCATGGTGATTGTGAATATTCTTATTAAATACAAGGGTACCATTACATATTAAAGGACATCATGTTGCATCACTGATATAACTTTCTTCCTTATTATTGTTCCTCTTTGTATTATGCTTTCTTAGGATTGTCTTTTCCTTTCTTTTAACAAATAGAGTACTGCAGGTTGTACTGTCATTCACATCCTTTTTATGGTAAAGAAATGCTTTTTGTATTACCATAATGCCAATATGTAATATAATGAATAGCAGTTTTTCATTTTGGCTCTTGTTTATTGTGATTTATGTACTACTGACTTTCTTCATGGAGTCTCTTGTGTTACTATCGGTAGCACTTTCATTATCAGTATTAGTCACATCAAAGTTGGAATCAGCCTGCATATTTATATGTATTCTTTACGCTGTACAATATCACTATAGAATCTTTTCCTCGCCATTTCTCTTGCCTAGTCTTGCCTCATTACAATTGTGTGATATATGATAAAGCAATGTTTTTTATTCTCACATCACTGATTTACTTTTATCTCATTCAATATTAACATGAGACCGATGTGCACACCAGAGCATTATTCTGCATAGATGTCTATTATTACATTTCCTCATGGGCTGCCAGCGAAATCCAACACCTTATTATATTTAATTAAGCTACTGATGTGCAGACTGAAACAGCCTGCTATTTAGTTGCACTAGTAGCGTAACATTAACATCATGAATAAGGGTGTCATGAACCTGAAAAGCATAGATGTCTCAAGTCATGTTATCAACATGAAATTTTAATTTTTGTCATTCAGTTTGTAACTACCTTCAATAAAGAAGTTTTCATGTTCATAGAGCTGGATTATCACCTTCTTGTTTTGTCGACCATGTTTTGGCTACATTAAGTTCAGGCAGAGACGCTGTCTGTGCTCTTGACTGCATTGGAATTATATGACTGCAAGCTGAATTTTTTTCTCTGGAATGAGAGAGCTACCAACATTACCCTGCTCTTTTCCTAGCTAGCACCTCTGGACCTGAATTCATAACAAGAGGTTTAGGAGCCGAATCTACTTTGGGACCCACCATCAGTTGCCACTCCAGGGCAGTTCCAGGCCTGTAGCAGCTGACCTATAGGTCAAGGCAGGAATATGAGGCACAGAGGGAAAAGACTGAGACTCAGTCATGAAGTCCGAGGTCGAGGCTGGCAGCATAGGTTCTAAGTAGATAGCCAGGGTCAGGATTGGAGAGATCAGACAGAACAAGAAGACAAGCCGGGTAGGTAACAGGTGAGAGAAACAGCAAAACTCTTTGACTGGAAATTATATGTACGTAGTAGAAGCAACAAGGCACTCTTCAAATAATTGGTAGCAGGTGCACAAGTAGGGTCTCCAGCCCACGTAGCAATATAAAAGAACTTGGCACTCAGTAGATAGAGTAAATCTTTAGTTTTATTTGCATCCAGATTATATGTGTTGAACGTTTTCGATCCGATAATGGATCTTCATCAGAACTTCTCTGAATTTAGTCAATATAAGGAGAGGTAATGCGCTTGGTATAGCGACCTCAGTCGCTTTTTTATGGCGCTGATCCCTCTAGTCCATATGACTTGCGGTATGTCCGCTGTAGTAAGGGCTGTCAGGAAACACGCGGTGTGCCCGCTGTAATGGAGGATGCCAGGTAGTTGTTCCCCCAGTGGCCATTAGGGTCATTGCACTCTGGTTATCTTAGTTTGTGCACGTGATTACAGTCATGGCCAAAAGTATTGACACCCCTGCAATTCTGTCAGATAATACTCAGTTTCTTCCTGAAAATGATTGCAAACACAAATTCTTTGGTATTATTATCTTCATTTAATTTGTCTTAAATGAAAAAACACAAAAAGAATTGTCCTAAAGCCAAATTGGATATAATTCCACACCAAACATAAAAAAGAGGGTGGACAAAAGTATTGGCACTGTTCGAAAAATCATGTGATGCTTCTCTAATTTGTGTAATTAACAGCACCTGTAACTTACATGTGGCACCTAACAGGTGTTGGCAATAACTAAATCACACTTGCAGTCAGTTGACATGGATTAAAGTTGACTCAACCTCTGTCCTGTGTCCTTGTGTGTACCACATTGAGCATGGAGAAAAGAAAGAAGACCAAAGAACTGTCTGAGGACTTGAGAAACCAAATTGCAAGGAAGCATGAGCAATCTTAAGGCTACAAGTCCATCTCCAAAGACCTGAATGTTCCTGTGTCTACCGTGTGCAGTGTCATCAAGAAGTTTAAAGCCCATGGCACTGTGGCTAACCTCCCTAGATGTGGACGGAAAAGAAAAATTGACAAGAGATTTCAATGCAAGATTGTGCGGATGTTGGATAAAGAACCTCGACTAACATCCAAACAAGATCAAGCTGCCCTGCAGTCTGAGGGTACAACAGTGTCAACCCGTACTATCCATCGGCGTCTGAATGAAAAGGGACTGAATGGTAGGAGACCCAGGAAGACCCCACTTCTTACACCAAGACGTAAAAAAGCCAGGCTGGAGTTTGCTAATACTTACCTGAAAAAGCCTAAAACGTTTTGGAAGAATGTTCTCTGGTCAGATGAGACAAAAGTAGAGTTTTTTGGGCAAAGGCATCAGCATAGAGTTTACAAGAGAAAAAAAGAGGCATTCAACGAAAAGAACACGGTCCCTACAGTCAAACATGGCGGAGGTTCCCTGATGTTTTGGGGTTGCTTTGCTGCCTCTGGCACTGGACTGCTTGACCGTGTGCATGGCATTATGAAGTCTGAAGACTACCAACAAATTTTGCAGCATAATGTAGGACCCAGTGTGAGAAAGCTGGGTCTCCCTCAGAGGTCATGGGTCTTCCAGCAGGACAATGACCCAAAACACACTTCAAAAAGCACTAGAAAATGGTTTGAGAGAAAGCACTGGAGACTTCTAAGGTGGCCAGCAATGAGTCCAGACCTGAATCCCATAGAACACCTGTGGAGAGATCTAAAAATGGCAGTTTGGAGAAGGCACCCTTCAAATATCAGGGACCTGGAGCAGTTTGCCAAAGAAGAATGGTCTAAAATTCCAGCAGAGCATTGTAAGAAACTCATTGATGGTTACCGGAAGCGGTTGATCGCAGTTATTTTGGCTAAAGGTTGTGCAACCAAGTATTAGGCTGAGGGTGCCAATACTTTTGTCTGGCCCATTTTTGGAGTTTTGTGTGAAATGATCAATGTTTTGCTTTTTGCTTCATTCTCTTTTGTGTTTTTTCATTTAAGACAAATTAAATGAAGACAATAATACCAAAGAATTTGTGTTTGCAATCATTTTCAGGAAGAAACGGAGTATTATCTGACAGAATTGCAGGGGTGTCAATACTTTTGGCCACAACTGTATGTAACAGGTGTGATTGCTCTATAAAAGAGTGGCAGGTGTGTCAATCACTGTTGGTGATAAGTTCCTCATTTGCAAGCAAGCCTGGGTGAAGAATGGAGCTGAAGGAGAGTCACGGGCAGCTCAGTGAGAGTCCTGGAGTAGCAGCTATGGTGTCTGCAAGGAGGGCTGGCATTGCTTGGTGGAGTGGCGACTATGGTGTAGAGCTGCACTCAGGATGCTGGACTCGGTTGCTGGAAAGCTGGACTCAAAATGTTGGACTCTTTGGCAGAAAAGCTGGACTCAATTGCTGGACTCTGTTTCTGGACAGCTGGACGCAGGTGGTGAACTCTGTTTGCTCCAAGGCTGCACTATGGGGTTGGATCCGGTCGGAGGAAAAGATGCACGCAGGTGGTGGGCTGGTGGGCTCTGTTGCTGGGAGCATAAGCAACAGAGCAAAGCTAAGTGGTGTTCCCCTGTTTTGTCCTTTTTCCTTATGTGTGTTTTAGTGCAGTGGTGGAATTAGTTTCCGCACCGACCATTTCCCTAGTGAGGGTTTAGGTGCAGGGCGAGTCAGGGTTTTCTAGGTTCCTGATCGGCGCCCGGTGCGGAACCGGCCTAGGGAACGTTAGGAGTGTAGAGACACCAACTCAGGGGAGTGCAGGAGGTCTCCACTTCCCAGTTCCCTATCGCAGGTCCACCATTGTTATTGTTACCCAGGTTTTCCCAATCCCCTTTGTCAGGTTGTATTAGTTACTGGCCTGCGGGCCGCGTCACACTGGACAATTACACGTGCCGTGTCCTGTTGTATCAGTTACCGGCCTGCTGGCCACGTCACACAGGACGGGGCACGTGACAATAAGACACTTTATGGTGCAAATTGTGCTAGAATTCTGGAGTATTTTGTTTGCTATAATTCCCACAATGTTTTCTAACTCTAATTTTTTACTTCGCCACATCTTTTTTGTGGTTAGCCATATTGTCAATAGTTTATGTGTAGTAAAACTAAATTTTCATCACCAGAAATAAGTTCTCAGCTTATTTGCTTATACTCATGTGATTCTTTCTTCTGTTAATGTTTCTGAAGCAAGTGCAACAGTAAGTTCAATGTTGTCTGTGTGTCACTGGGTGATAAAAGTCCTATATGGCTCTCCTAATTTACTGAACAGTCCATCAAGAGTAATAAATGCAGTAAGGCCCCTTTGAACTTTATTCTAGAGTACCTAAGGTTATGCACTCCACTCCCCTCAGTCCAGCAAACACGTCCTTGTGTTTTGATTTATCACTTCTGCCTTGTTGGGGTTTCTTAGTGACACAGAAAGATAGATTTCATCATTTTTCTTAATTGCCAAAGCAATAAGTGAAACCCATTATAAAGAAACAACATGATCAATTATGTATTGTAACCGTTTCTGTATCTCCTGAGATACATTATCTCTCAATGTGAAAATCAATCACTGTAATTTTTCTTGGACAGGACGCACATTCAGTCAACGTTTCAATATGTTAATAAAGTAAGGTATATATGGCCCTAGCTCTTAAACAATCATAAATAGGTATTTTAAGTAGCACATGAGACAGAGTATTGGTGTAGACAGTGGACTATCACTGTCAATATTGTGTGCTCATTTTAAATATTCTGAATAATCATTTCTGGCATATCATATACTGTACGATAAACTAACTACTAATTGAATATCTTGTTGTTTTATTTCTTTCCAGGCCTGTACTGGATGTGCAGATTGAACAGTAAATGCGGAACCATGACTTATTATCTGTGCTTCTTTCATAGCATATTCAATCTGGCTAGTATCGGTAATAGCTTTCTATAATATCCAAGAAGTAGTAGTTTCTTCTATGAGCTGATCTCTGATTATTATATCGTCCATGTTCCTAAATTCACATGTGATTACCTTCTCTCTTAGGACAGTAATGTACTTTTCTGGAGAGTAACCTTTTTCTGCCCACACGGTTGAAATTTATAGCACTCAGCTACTACACTAACCTTAGGAAAGACAAAGTTTTTAGGTTCTACAAAATAGTCCAGTCAAAATACGAAAAAAAAATCCTTTACCCTGAACAAATTCCAAGAAAGCGTTTTATTGTTTTTTTTGGTAGTATTACATGTAGGGAAAAACATACTAAAAGTTTACCAAGATAGGGTTACCACAAAGGGTCTAAATGTGGCGTCAAAGAATATGGCCGCCAAAGCTGTAAAATGTTAAATGCGACTCGCCTTTCAGTGTCTATCATATTTCTTTTACAATTACTACTATTATTATATTTATTATTTAACGATTTATTTATCTTCTTTTACAGAGCTGAGAATGATGGAAAGTCAAGAAACTTGCCCCTTATGCAGCCATGAAGAAGGAGATGACGGAGAAAAAGTGGTGATTGGTGCGAAAGGAGCTGAAGGGATTAATAAAGCTAGTATTGAGAGGGGCGTTAGCACTGTGGTAGCTGCTGGAGCAGTGGTGCACAAGAGATGTCGTATGAACTACATAAACAAGAAGCAAATAGACTTGCATAAGAAAGCTACTTCCGTTCATCGTTCACCTGCCAAGAGAGGTACATGGGTGTCTACTGGATCCTATGATAGCACGACGCAGTGTTTGTTCTGTGGACATGAAGTGGTGAAGACAAGATCTAGTAGTGATTTCGATGACTATAGCTTTGTTAAAATGGATGGATTAGTAAGGTCCATCTTGTCACATTGCAAACAGCGTAATGCTGACTGGGCAATCACCATTCAAGGGAGAATCGCGCACTTTGGGAAATACTTACATGCTGCAGACTGTCTGTATCATCGTTCTTGTGACATTAACTTTTGGACAAATTACGGAATTCCTATGCGTCATGGTGGTGGATCTACTACAAAGAAACCGCGGAAGGTAGGGAGGCCGATGAACATGGACCAAGAGCAAGCGTTCTTGAGAATGTGTGCATTTCTCGAGGACAACTGACTGTAACAGATCTTGCAAAGAAAATGATGGAGTATCTTGTAGAAGGAGACAGTGCTGCCTATAGTAATAAATGGATGAGGTATAGGCTGGAGGAGAGGTATGGCGATTCGCTATTCATAGCAGAGTGTGAAGGGTTGCCTAACATTGTAACGTTCCGTGAAAAGACCAGAATAATCCTGAGGGACTATTTCCGTAGTCAGGAAATGGATGAAGAAGCCCAGAAGAAAGCCATCATAGAAACTGCGGCCAAACTAATCAAGAGCGATATCAAGTCTAAGATCCCATCTTCAACTGATGAATATCCGAAGACTTCGCTTGAATGTCAGTCTGCCTTAGATTATCTCCCCCTGAGTTTGCTTTGCTTGCTTGAAACCCTCTTCATTGGAAAGGACATTCACAGGAAGGTCGCAAGCATTGGACAATCAGTTGTTCAGGCTGTACATCCCAGGGCTGTAGTAGCTCCATTGCAGCTTGGGTTAGCAGTCCAGCTCCATCATCATTTCAGGTCTCGATTTTTTGTAGACAGTCTCTCAGCCATGGGATATTGTTCATCATATTAGGAAGTTCAGCGATTCGAGGAAAACACTGCCGCTTTTGTTGGCCAGGATGTACTCGGTGGTGCCATAGACAGACTGGATACAGCACTGCTGTTCACTGCGGACAACGTCGATCATAATATCACGTTAGATGGGAAGGGGACTTTCCATGGCATGGGGATGGTAGCTACTGTGACTCCAGGAAGGAAGGTCAGTCGCACTGTTCTCAGACGGAAGACTGCGGACTTGGAGATAGTTGAACAAAGCAGGGTTGATTTAAGGGAATACCGTTTCGCAAAACACACTCGCCGAAACATAAAATTCAAGCCCTTGCCATTTCTCGACGCCATTGACCATCGTGTTGATGTATTGTGGGAGATGTCTTTATGCTTCAAACAGCCTGCACCGAGCTGGAATGGAATGATTCACATGCTACATAAAGACTGTGATCATCCGGGGTCGTCTTCGGTAATCTTCCTGCCCATCATTGACATGTATTCCGGAGACAAGTCATGCATCTTCTCTACTCTTGAGTATCTGTGCAACCTTGTTGATAAACACCGATCCGCTGCTGTTGTTACATTCGATCAGCCACTCTACTGGAAAGCGTCAGAAATCAAACACGAGGTGCCTGAAGACAGCCCGGTTCGAGATGTTGTCCTGATGCTCGGGAGCTTCCACACATTGATGAATCTTATGGGTGCCATAGGAACGTTGATGGATGGGAGTGGAATCAAAGAGATCTTGGGAACAATTTACGGTGACAATGCTGTGCAACACATCATGACTGGAAAGGCAGTTCAGCGTGCAGTTCGAGGCCATCTCCTCCTTGATCAGTGTCTTACTCAGCAAGTTGCAGACAAAGTACTTTGCGACCATCCCGGTTTTGCAGACCTGTTGCAAGAACTTGAGCAGTTGTATGCTCAGACACTGACATGGGAGAGTGACTTGAATTTGGTCATCACTTCTACCTGCCTTAGTGAAATTGTCCACCTCTTGTCCACCAAAAGAAACGGATTATCCGCTCACTCTCGCACCAGGAAACTATGGCTGAATTACCAACAGATGGTTGGAATTGCAAGGGAGCTTATCGAGGCCAATCGTACAGGATCCTGGCTGATGCACCTTCATGCTGTAGCCGAATGTTTTCCCATTCTTGCAGCTGCTGGGCATGGGAACTATGTGAAGGCCACCTACCTTTACCTCCAGTCTATGACCACTCTGGAAGATAATATGCCATCAGTCTTCCATAGATTTATGAATGGCTTGCATGTTGTAAGGTGGACTGATCAGTTCTGGGCAGGCCTGGGCTGCGACCTAGTCATCGAGCAAGCGCTGATGCGCTCCCTAAAAACTGCAGGATGACTCACCAGAGGAAGTGGAATGTCCGAACATCAGAGGGCCTTGTGGACTCTGTCTGTGCCAGTGTCCTCTTCCTACAGTGATGCAATGCAGGGTTTCACTTGCCAGAGCTTTGTCACCAGTGAACAACACAAGGAGGCAAGAACGTCAAGGATGAAAGAGATCGTGAAGACCTGGAGAAAATTGCAGATAAACTCGAGACCTTTTCACCTTTCTCTGATGAAGTGTCTCTTCGCAACATTATCACCGGTGTCAATGCAAATAAGGATGTGAATGTCCATAACCTGTTCACCATTGGCAGACAAATAGTGGCAACAATGGAGGGTCAATCACTGTTTTCAGTTAAGTACAAGCGGTCAATGAAAGCCAAGACCCTGGCATCCAGTGAGGCTATTGACGTTGCTAAGGACAAAACAATAGACCCCGCTCTTTTGTTCCAAAGGTTTCTTGTGGTGTCTCAAACTGCTGATCTTTCCCTTGATGAGGTGATGGCCTATGAACTTTCACCATACCCACCATCCCTCTTTGAGGCAAAACATTTCTTACGCAAACCAAACAAAGCACAACTGATGGCTGCTATAAAAGAACAGAGTTCAGATGATGCAGTACTCAAGGATGTACCAGAAGTGGAACATTATGTTCTTGATGGAGGTTCTCTTCTCCATCGACTGAAGTGGTCAGAAGGAAAGACATATTGTTCAATCGCTGAAGACTATGCATCTTTCACACTAAAGCACTATGGTAAGGCTATGATAGTAATTGATGGCTACATTGGAGGACCAAACACTAAGGACATTAACCATTAGCGACGGCACAAAAAACGAACAAGTAACAAAGTGAACATTGCTGAAGGAACTAAATTTGTCGGGAAAAAGGTGGACTTCCTTTCGAATGTGGAGAACAAACAGTCTCTTATCAATCTCATTTCACAACGCATGAATGACAGAGGTTGCCACGTAATACAATCAGAGGGGGATGCAGATGTGGAGATTGTTAAGGCAGCAGTGTCAATGTCATCCAACAAAAGTACTAGTCTCATTGGCGAGGATACAGATCTTTTGGTGTTGTTACTTCGTCACACATCAAGCAGCGATGGCAACAAGCTTCATTTCTACTCGGATAAAGGGAGTCCTGCAACAGTATACGACATTAAGGTAATGAAGAAGTTCCTGGGAAAACATGTCTGCAGCAGTCTTCTGTTCCTTGCATGCATTCACAGGTTGCGATACCACTTCTGCGGTTTTTGGAATCGGAAAAAAACTCGGTCTACACAAGGTTTTGAAGGGAGACTCGGTCTAATAGCTGTGCTAAAATTTTTTCCACACCTAACAAAAACAGAGCTGAGATTGAAGACGCTGGGTGTAAAGCAATGGTGGCATTGTTTGGGGGCAAACCTGGAGACAATCTATCTGCAATGAGGTATTCTACTCTCTACAAAAAAGTTGGTTCAGCCAAAATCTTTGTTACACCTGAATGACTGCCACCGACCTCCTCTGCAATGAAGTATCATGCCCTTCGGAGTTACCTCCAAGTGATGCTTTGGATGGACAATGGTGAGGCCATGGACACTACCGAATGGGGATGGGAATTGCAGAACAACAGTCTAGTTCCAATGATGATGGATACTTCACCCGCGCCAGAAACACTTCTGAAAATAATTCACTGCAATTGTTCTCGTGGTTGTAGTACACTTCGGTGCACTTGCAAAAGACACGGACTTACCTGTTCACGGGTATGTGGACCATGTCAAGAAAAGCATTGTGACAATATGAGTGAGGAAGCAGTGTCTGATGATGAAAATAGTGACTATTGACCTGACACGCTTATTCAGTGATGAAGTAGGTCTTAAAATGCACTGTGTATTAATTCTATAATTTCTAGAAATGTACATATATGTCATGACGTCATTGATGACGTCATGACCTCGCCTGTCCATGTAGTTAGTATAAAACTTTGTATAAAAATTGTTATATGAAAATATATAGTATACAAAATGCAAACTCTTCTGTAACCTAAAGCTACAGCTTTGAAATAGGGAAATATTCGTTATTTTTAGTGCGATGGCTGTCATCTAGAGTTGAGCGACTTTTGTTTTTTTAGGGTCGCGTTTCGTTTCGTGAAACCCGACTTTTCCAAAAGTCGGGTCGAGCAAGATCGTCCGATTATAGGGAAGAGTCGGGGTCGTCCCGAAACACGAAACCCAATGTAAGTCAATGGGGAATAAAAGTCGGCAGTGAGAGGAGGACAGGAAACACACCTACAGTGCCCATTTGAATGCCAAAAGCATCAATTCTTCTTACTTAAGCTTGTCAACCTTAATTAACTTCATAATACAAGTTACGCACTGAAAAATGGGGGTTATTTGGCTACATTTGTGGGGGGGGAGGGCTGGCTGCAGGTTTTCATGTGCCCTGGGCGAAAGAGCGCCCCTTTAACACATACCACAACTCATCATGCTCCGATACGGCAGAGAAATAGCGGTATATTACAATGAAAAATACCTCACTTTTTACATCTCATGACGAGGCCCATCTATTTCTCCATACAAAATCATTGGTCCCATATAATGTTTGAAACAGTATATGATGAGCTCCACATAATGCTACAGTATATGTTGGTCCCCATGGATGAAGCTCCACTGTCTTATGGGCCCAAATAATGCTCCAAACATAATGGGCCCCATTTCTAATGCTCTAGTGTATAATGGGCCCTGTAAATGCTGCTCCAGTGTCTGATGTCCACCTTTGGAATGTTCCAGTGTATGGTGGGCCCCATCTATCATTCTCCAGAGTATAGTGCTCCCCAAAAATTGCTATCCCAACATAGAAAACAATCAAATAAGTCTCCTCGCTAGGGAATCCCTGTACTTGTCTGGACAGGTGCTGTAGCTTGCTTAACAGCTCGCCAGCCGTTCTCACGCCCAGTATGGATTGCACGTGATTGCACAAAGGTTAGAAAGGGTACCGTATCCCTGGATAACATGTATGGATAGCGTACACATTCAAAATATATGTCTATACAGCATGAGGCAGGCTCAGACGGTGTTAGGCCCAGTATGGATTGCACGTCATTGCACAAAGGTTAGAAGGGGTACCGTATCCCCGGATAACATGTATGGATAGCGTACACATTCAAAATATATGTCTATACAGCATGAGGCAGGCTCAGACGGTGTTAGGCCCAGTATGGATTGCAAGTCATTGCACAAAGGTTAGAAAGGGTACCGTATCCCCGGATAACATGTATGGATAGCGTACACATTCAAAATATATGTCTATACAGCATGAGGCAGGCTCAGACGGTGTTAGGCCCAGTATGGATTGCACGTCATTGCACAAAGGTTAGAAAGGGTACCGTATCCCCGGATAACATGTATGGATAGCGTACACATTCAAAATATATGTCTATACAGCATGAGGCAGGCTCAGACGGTGTTAGGCCCAGTATGGATTGCACGTCATTGCACAAAGGTTAGAAGGGGTACCGTATCCCCGGATAACATGTATGGATAGCGTACACATTCAAAATATATGTCTATACAGCATGAGGCAGGCTCAGACGGTGTTAGGCCCAGTATGGATTGCACGTCATTGCACAAAGGTTAGAAAGGGTACCGTATCCCCGGATAACATGTATGGATAGCGTACACATTCAAAATATATGTCTATACAGCATGAGGCAGGCTCAGACGGTGTTAGGCCCAGTATGGATTGCACGTCATTGCACAAAGGTTAGAAGGGGTACCGTATCCCCGGATAACATGTATGGATAGCGTACACATTCAAAATATATGTCTATACAGCATGAGGCAGGCTCAGACGGTGTTAGGCCCAGTATGGATTGCACGTCATTGCACAAAGGTTAGAAGGGGTACCGTATCCCCGGATAACATGTATGGATAGCGTACACATTCAAAATATATGTCTATACAGCATGAGGCAGGCTCAGACGGTGTTAGGCCCAGTATGGATTGCACGTCATTGCAAAAAAGGTTAGAAAGGGTACCGTATCCCCGGATAACATGTATGGATAGCGTACACATTCAAAATATATGTCTATACAGCATGAGGCATGCTCAGACGGTGTTAGGCCCAGTATGGATTGCACGTCATTGCACAAAGGTTAGAAAGGGTACCGTATCCCCGGATAACATGTATGGATAGCGTACACATTCAAAATATATGTCTATACAGCATGAGGCAGGCTCAGACGGTGTTAGGCCCAGTATGGATTGCACGTCATTGCACAAAGGTTAGAAGGGGTACCGTATCCCCGGATAACATGTATGGATAGCGTACACATTCAAAATATATGTCTATACAGCATGAGGCAGGCTCAGACGGTGTTAGGCCCAGTATGGATTGCACGTCATTGCACAAAGGTTAGAAAGGGTACCGTATCCCTGGATAACATGTATGGATAGCGTACACATTCAAAATATATGTCTATACAGCATGAGGCAGGCTCAGACGGTGTTAGGCCCAGTATGGATTGCACGTCATTGCACAAAGGTTAGAAGGGGTACCGTATCCCCGGATAACATGTATGGATAGCGTACACATTCAAAATATATGTCTATACAGCATGAGGCAGGCTCAGACGGTGTTAGGCCCAGTATGGATTGCACGTCATTGCACAAAGGTTAGAAAGGGTACCGTATCCCCGGATAACATGTATGGATAGCGTACACATTCAAAATATATGTCTATACAGCATGAGGCAGGCTCAGACGGTGTTAGGCCCAGTATGGATTGCACGTCATTGCACAAAGGTTAGAAGAGGTACCGTATCCCTGGATAACATGTATGGATAGCGTACACATTCAAAATATATGTCTATACAGCATGAGGCAGGCTCAGACGGTGTTAGGCCCAGTATGGATTGCACGTCATTGCACAAAGGTTAGAAGGGGTACCGTATCCCCGGATAACATGTATGGATAGCGTACACATTCAAAATATATGTCTATACAGCATGAGGCAGGCTCAGATGGTGTTAGGCCCAGTATGGATTGCACGTCATTGCACAAAGGTTAGAAAGGGTACCGTATCCCTGGATAACATGTATGGATAGCGTACACATACAAAATATATGTCTCAGGAGGCAGGCTCAGACGGTGTCAGGCACAGTATGGATTTGACGGCCCAGATTACACAGCGGAGGAGCAGGGAGAGGTAAAGATTGCAAATGCTGGGGCCCTGGCCAAGCAAGGGGGCCCACTCGTGGGTGTTGGTACTGGCACTGGGCCCCTCATAGTACAGCGGTGTGTCTGACGGCGGGTGTGCACCACCACCGTCAGAGACACTTGATTGCACTATGAGGGACCCTGTGCCAGTGCCCGCGCCCAAGAGTCGGCCTACCCACCTGTCCAGGGCAACGGCACTCGCACGGTGTCGTGCGGTAGGTGGTGACCCCGGCCATGGGGGGGGAGGCAGCACAGTTAGGGAGTTTTAGAAAGTGGCATATGTTGATGTTGGACATTCAGCTGATGCAAAAGGCGAAATAGGTGAAGTACCAGGAAGAGGTGGACCAAAGCAAGCCATTTTTCTGTCACCCTATGTGTCATCAGGGGAAGGTGGCACAAAATCCTTGGAAACCCATGCGTGGTTCATTTTAATGAAGGTTAGATCATCCACATTTTGGGTTGACAGACGGGTCCTTTTTTCTGTCAGGATTGATCCAGCTGCACTGAAGACTCTTTCCGATAGCACACTTGCAGCTGGGCAAGCGAGCTCCTGTAAGGCATATTGGGCCAATTCAGGCCAGGTGTCCAGTTTAGCGGCCCAATAGTCAAAGGGGAATGACCTGTGTGGGAGAACATCGATATGGGAGGAAAAGTAGTTTGTAACCATAGTTGACAACTGCTGTCTCCTGTCACTTTCCATCGATGCAGTATTACCAGTTGTGTGAGCGGTATTTGAAAAATCAGTCCACAACATTGTCATGAAACCCCTGTCTCCAACGCCACTTCTGCTGTGTGCACCACGAACACCTCTGCCAAGCTGCCCCCGGCCCGTACGGCTCGTGTGAGAACCATCACCTCTGCTGTGTGCTGGGAATGCCTCAAGCAACCGATTTACCAGAGTTGCTTGTTTATTAGCCAATATTAGGTCAAGGTTCTCCTGTGGCATGATGTTTTGTAATTTGCCTTTATAGCGTGGATCCAGGATGCTGGCCAACCAGTAGTCGTCATCGTTCATCATTTTGGCAATGCGGGGGTCCCTTTTTAGGATCCGCAAGGCATAATCTGACATGTGGGCCAATGTTCCCGGTGTCAATGATGCACTGCGAGTGCTGGGTGGAGGAGCACTTTCTGGCAAATCCACATCCCTCCAGTCACGCACAAACCCTGTACCAGACCTTGCCACGCCAACATTTTCACTTGCCCCACGAGATGCATCCTCCTCCCCTAAGTAATCATCCCCATCATCCTCCTCCTCCTCCTCTTCTTCCTCCACCTCGTCCAGGAGAGGTCCCTGAGCAGACAATGGCTGAATGTCATCAAGGATTCCCTCCTCCTCTTCCTCCTCATCAACATTGGCTGCAGACGCCTGCTCCTTAAGGTGCGTCAAAGTTTGCATGAGCAGACGCATAAGTGGGATGCTCATGCTTAGGATGGCGTCGTCTGCGCTTACCAGCCGTGTGCATTCCTCAAAACACTGAAGGACTTTCCAAAGGTCTTTCAGCTTCGACCACTGCACGCCTGTCAACTCCATGTCTGCTCTCAAAGTGCCTGGCCGTGTATCCTCCCACAAATGCATTATGGCCTACCTCTGCTCGCACAGCCGCTCCACCATGTGCAGGGTGGAGTTCCACCTTGTTGCAATGTCGATAATGAGGCAGTGGTTGGGAAGGTGGAGCAATCGCTGCAGCTTCTGCATACGAACGGAGTGTACAGGCGACCGGCGGATGTGCGCGCACAGTCTTCGCACCTTCTGGAGCAGGGCTGTTAACTCCGGATAATTTTTGAGGAAGCACTGCACCACCAGGTTCAAGGTGTGAGCCAAGCAAGGTATGTGGCTGAGTTTTGAAAGGGCTATGGCTGCCACAAAATTACGGCCGTTATCACTAACTACCTTGCCTGCCTCAAGATGTACACTGCCCAGCCATGACTCAGTTTGTCGCTTCAAGTACTCGGCCAACACCTCGGCGGTGTGTCTGTCGCCCAAACACATCATCTGCAACACAGCCTGCTGACGCTTTCCACTAGCTGCTCGATAGGGGGACACATCGTGTGCAACAGTGGCAGCTGCAGATGGAGTGCTCGTACGACTGCGCTCTGTGGACGAGCTGTCGCTTCTGGAGGAGGAGGAGGAGGAGGAGGGTCGAACGCCTACAGCCAACTGTTTCCTATACCGTGGGCTAGGCAGCACTGTCCCACCACCGCTGTCCCCTGTGGACCCTGCATCCACCACATTAACCCAGTGCGCAGTGATGGACACGTAACGGCCCTGGCCATGCCGACTGGACCATGCATCAGTTGTGAGGTGCACCTTTCCGCTCACTGACTGCTTGAGTGCATGGACAATGCGGTCTTTCACATGATGGTGGAGGGCTGGGATGGCTTTGCGAGAGAAGAAGTGGCGACTGGGTAGGTCATAGCGTGGTACTGCATAGGCCATGAGTTCGCGGAAAGCTGTGCTTTCCACCAACCGAAAGGGCATCATCTCAAACGAGATTAGTTTGGCAATGTGGGCGTTCAAACCCAGTGTACGCGGATGAGAGACTGAGTACTTTCTTGACCTAATCATAGTGTCTGGGAGGGTGAGCTGGACTTGAGAGCTGCATATGGTGGAAGTAGCGGTGGACAGGGCGGACTGAGAGAGGGTTGATGATGGTGATGGAGTTGGTTTTCTTTCTGATGGCCTAGAATCAGTCTTTCGTTGATATAACAGTGGGATTCCCTGACTGCTGTGGCCTTGCAACGACACCTCAACATTTGCTGCTGTGCTAACCGGTGGGCTTACAGTAGGAGAAACAATGTAGCGTTGCTGACTACCTTCGTTGTGATCAGTTGCACATGTGGCACTTGAGGTTTGGTGTTGTGTCCACGCTTGCAAGTGCATGCTGGTTAAATGTCTAAGCATGCAACTGGTATTCAAATTTTTCAGATTTTTCCCTCGGCTAAAGGTCTTTGCGCACTTCTTACAGATAACCTTGGCCTGATCATGAGGATTTTGTTCAAAAAACTGCCACACTGCACTCTTCCTACTTTGGCAGACATTTTGCGGCCTAGCACGCTGTGATCTTTTGACCCTCTGGACAAGCTGTCCAGCAACTCTTTTGATGTTTGGAACCTGTCTTTGGAGTGCTCCGGGCCTGCCAGATAACAGCTGTTGCTATGTCGATGTCTGCTGTGGATGCTCCTCATCTGAGCTATTGGAAGCAGCACCCTCTTCCCCCAATGGATGCCAATCTGGGTCAACAACTGGGTCATCCATCACCTCCTCTTCTATGTCATGTGCACCTTTCTCTGTGTCACCGTGTATGGTGGTATAGTGTGCGGGAAGGGGCACCTGAGTCTCATCAGGGTCAAAATCTGGCTCTGTACACTGCGAGGACAATGTAGTGCTCTGAGTGAATGTACCAGCAGAATCATCCATCAGCGGCTGTGCATCAGTGCACTCCATGTCAGATTCATCTTGGCCTGGGTAATTCACCATTTCACTTGATAATTCAGGCATGGTATGTGAAAACAGCTCCATGGAGTAATCAGTAGTATGGCCTGCGTCATCCTTCAATCTTGGTTGGGGTGAAGGACACAAGGAAAGGTGTGGTTCATGAACATGAGCCTCCAATGACGACTCAGTGCTTTTACTTTTTACAACTGAAGAAGAGGAGGCGATAGAGCTGGAGGCTGAGTCAGCAATGTAAGACAAAACCTTTTCCTGATGCTCTGCCTTTAAAAGCGGTTTGCCAACTCCTAGAAAACTAAGCGTTCGAGGCCTTATGTAGCCAGACGATGACACAGGGTCAGCACCTCCTGCATTCGGTCCTATTTTGCTCTTGCCACTACCATCAGATCCACCACCAACACCATCATTACCAGCTGCCAACCCCCGCCCAATTCCACGGCCTCTTCCACCAGCCTTCCTCATTTTTGGTAGAAATGTAGACAAAATCCAACAAACTATATAGTAATGTAAAACAAGGTACAAGGTGTCTATAGGACAGGGGAGTTTTAGAATTTCTGCACACACTTGTGGACAGTGGACACTTGTGGATTGTGTGCGGCCCACTGATATCTGAGCGCTATGTGACACGCTCGATGGCACAGCTGCCTGTGACCAAAGTGACGAGAGGATAATGGAGATTTTGAATCTCTGCGTACACTTGTGGACAGTGGACACTTGTGGATTGTGTGCGGCCCAATGATATCTGAGCGCTATGTGACACGCTCGATGGCACAGCTGCCTGTGACCAAAGTGACGAGAGGATAATGGAGATTTTGAATCTCTGCGTACACTTTTGGACAGTGGACACTTGTGGATTGTGTGCGGCCCACTGATATCTGAGCGCTATGTGACACGCTCGATGGCACAGCTGCCTGTGACCAAAGTGACGAGAGGATAATGGAGATTTTGAATCTCTGCGTACACTTTTGGACAGTGGACACTTGTGGATTGTGTGCGGCCCACTGATATCTGAGCGCTATGTGACACGCTCGATGGCACAGCTGCCTGTGACCAAAGTGACGAGAGGATAATGGAGATTTTGAATCTCTGCGTACACTTTTGGACACTGGACACTTGTGGATTGTGTGCGGCCCACTGATATCTGAGCGCTATGTGACACGCTCGATGGCACAGCTGCCTGTGACCAAAGTGACGAGAGGATAATGGAGATTTTGAATCTCTACGTACACTTTTGGACAGTGGACACTTGTGGATTGTGTGCGGCCCACTGATATCTGAGCGCTATGTGACACGCTCGATGGCACAGCTGCCTGTGACCAAAGTGACGAGAGGATAATGGAGATTTTGAATCTCTGCGTACACTTTTGGACACTGGACACTTGTGGATTGTGTGCGGCCCACTGATATCTGAGCGCTATGTGACACGCTCGATGGCACAGCTGCCTGTGACCAAAGTGACGAGAGGATAATGGAGATTTTGAATCTCTGCGTACACTTTTGGACAGTGGACACTTGTGGATTGTGTGCGGCCCACTGATATCTGAGCGCTATGTGACACGCTCGATGGCACAGCTGCCTGTGACTAAAGTGACGAGAGGATAATGGAGATTTTGAATCTCTGCGTACACTTGTGGACAGTGGACACTTGTGGATTGTGTGCGGCCCACTGATATCTGAGCGCTATGTGACACGCTCGATGGCACAGCTGCCTGTGACCAAAGTGACGAGAGGATAATGGAGATTTTGAATCTCTGCGTACACTTGTGGACAGTGGACACTTGTGGATTGTGTGCGGCCCACTGATATCTGAGCGCTATGTGACACGCTCGATGGCACAGCTGCCTGTGATCAAAGTGACGAGAGGATAATGGAGATTTTGAATCTCTGCGTACACTTTTGGACAGTGGACACTTGTGGATTGTGTGCGGCCCACTGATATCTGAGCGCTATGTGACACGCTCGATGGCACAGCTGCCTGTGACCAAAGTGACGAGAGGATAATGGAGATTTTGAATCTCTGCGTACACTTTTGGACACTGGACACTTGTGGATTGTGTGCGGCCCACTGATATCTGAGCGCTATGTGACACGCTCGATGGCACAGCTGCCTGTGACCAAAGTAACGAGAGGATAATGGAGATTTTGAATCTCTACGTACACTTTTGGACAGTGGACACTTGTGGATTGTGTGCGGCCCACTGATATCTGAGCGCTATGTGACACGCTCGATGGCACAGCTGCCTGTGACCAAAGTGACGAGAGGATAATGGAGATTTTGAATCTCTGCGTACACTTTTGGACAGTGGACACTTGTGGATTGTGTGCGGCCCACTGATATCTGAGCGCTATGTGACACGCTCGATGGCACAGCTGCCTGTGACCAAAGTGACGAGAGGATAATGGAGATTTTGAATCTCTGCGTACACTTGTGGACAGTGGACACTTGTGGATTGTGTGCGGCCCACTGATATCTGAGCGCTATGTGACACGCTCGATGGCACAGCTGCCTGTGACCAAAGTGACGAGAGGATAATGGAGATTTGGAATCTCTGCGTACACTTTTGGACACTGGACACTTGTGGATTGTGTGCGGCCCACTGATATCTGAGCGCTATGTGACACGCTCGATGGCACAGCTGCCTGTGACCAAAGTGACGAGAGGATAATGGAGATTTTGAATCTCTGCGTACACTTTTGGACAGTGGACACTTGTGGATTGTGTGCGGCCCACTGATATCTGAGTGCTATGTGACACGCTCGATGGCACAGCTGCCTGTGACCAAAGTGAAGAGAGGATAATGGAGATTTTGAATCTCTGCATACACTTGTGGACAGTGGACACTTGTGGATTGTGTGCGGCCCACTGATATCTGAGCGCTATGTGACACGCTCGATGGCACAGCTGCCTGTGACCAAAGTGACGAGAGGATAATGGAGATTTTGAATCTCTGCGTACACTTTTGGACAGTGGACACTTGTGGATTGTGTGCGGCCCACTTATATCTGAGCGCTATGTGACACGCTCAATGGCACAGCTGCCTGTGACCAAAGTGACGAGAGGATAATGGAGATTTTGAATCTCTGCGTACACTTTTGGACAGTGGACACTTGTGGATTGTGTGCGGCCCACTGATATCTGAGCGCTATATGACACGCTCGATGGCACAGCTGCCTGTGACCAAAGTGACGAGAGGATAATGGAGATTTTGAATCTCTGCGTACACTTGTGGACAGTGGACACTTGTGGATTGTGCGTGGCCCACTGATATCTGAGCGCTATGTGACACGCTCGATGGCACAGCTGCCTGTGACCAAAGTGACGAGAGGATAATGGAGATTTTGAATCTCTGCGTACACTTTTGGACAGTGGACACTTGTGGATTGTGTGCGGCCCACTGATATCTGAGCGCTATGTGACACACTCGATGGCACAGCTGCCTGTGACCAAAGTGACGAGAGGATAATGGAGATTTTGAATCTCTGCGTACACTTGTGGACAGTGGACACTTGTGGATTGTGTGCGGCCCACTGATATCTGAGCGCTATGTGACACGCTCGATGGCACAGCTGCCTGTGACCAAAGTGACGAGAGGATAATGGAGATTTTGAATCTCTGCGTACACTTTTGGACAGTGGACACTTGTGGATTGTGTGCGGTCCACTGATATCTGAGCGCTATGTGACACGCTCGATGGCACAGCTGCCTGTGACCAAAGTGACGAGAGGATAATGGAGATTTTGAATCTCTGCGTACACTTTTGGACACTGGACACTTGTGGATTGTGTGCGGCCCACTGATATCTGAGCGCTATGTGACACGCTCGATGGCACAGCTGCCTGTGACCAAAGTGACGAGAGGATAATGGAGATTTTGAATCTCTACGTACACTTTTGGACAGTGGACACTTGTGGATTGTGTGCGGCCCACTGATATCTGAGCGCTATGTGACACGCTCGATGGCACAGCTGCCTGTGACCAAAGTGACGAGAGGATAATGGAGATTTTGAATCTCTGCGTACACTTTTGGACAGTGGACACTTGTGGATTGTGTGCGGCCCACTGATATCTGAGCGCTATGTGACACGCTCGATGGCACAGCTGCCTGTGACCAAAGTGACGAGAGGATAATGGAGATTTTGAATCTCTGCGTACACTTGTGGACAGTGGACATTTGTGGATTGTGTGCGGCCCACTGATATCTGAGCGCTATGTGACACGTTCGATGGCACAGCTGCCTGTGACCAAAGTGACGAGAGGATAATGGAGATTTTGAATCTCTGCGTACACTTTTGGACACTGGACACTTGTGGATTGTGTGCGGCCCACTGATATCTGAGCGCTATGTGACACACTCGATGGCACAGCTGCCTGTGACCAAAGTGACGAGAGGATAATGGAGATTTTGAATCTCTGCGTACACTTTTGGACAGTGGACACTTGTGGATTGTGTGCGGCCCACTCTTATCTGAGTGCTATGTGACACGCTCGATGGCACAGCTGCCTGTGACCAAAGTGACGAGAGGATAATGGAGATTTTGAATCTCTGCGTACACTTGTGGACAGTGGACACTTGTGGATTGTGTGCGGCCCACTGATATCTGAGCGCTATGTGACACGCTCGATGGCACAGCTGCCTGTGACCAAAGTGACGAGAGGATAATGGAGATTTTGAATCTCTGCGTACTCTTTTGGACAGTGGACACTTGTGGATTGTGTGCGGCCCACTGATATCTGAGCGCTATGTGACACGCTCGATGGCACAGCTGCCTGTGACCAAAGTGACGAGAGGATAATGGAGATTTTGAATCTCTGCGTACACATTTGGACAGTGGACACTTGTGGATTGTGTGCGGCCCACTGATATCTGAGCGCTATGTGACACGCTTGATGGCACAGCTGCCTGTGACCAAAGTGACGAGAGGATAATGGAGATTTTGAATCTCTGCGTACACTTGTGGACAGTGGACACTTGTGGATTGTGTGCGGCCCACTGATATCTGAGCGCTATGTGACACGCTCAATGGCACAGCTGCCTGTGACCAAAGTGACGAGAGGATAATGGAGATTTTGAATCTCTGCGTACACTTTTGGACACTGGACACTTGTGGATTGTGTGCGGCCCACTGATATCTGAGCGCTATGTGACACGCTCGATGGCACAGCTGCCTGTGACCAAAGTGACGAGAGGATAATGGAGATTTTGAATCTCTGCGTACACTTGTGGACAGTGGACACTTGTGGATTGTGTGTGGCCCACTGATATCTGAGCGCTATGTGACACGCTCGATGGCACAGCTGCCTGTGACCAAAGTGACGAGAGGATAATGGAGATTTTGAATCTCTGCGTACACTTTTGGACAGTGGACACTTGTGGATTGTGTGCGGCCCACTGATATCTGAGCGCTATGTGACACACTCGATGGCACAGCTGCCTGTGACCAAAGTGACGAGAGGATAATGGAGATTTTGAATCTCTGCGTACACATTTGGACACTGGACACTTGTGGATTGTGTGCGGCCCACTGATATCTGAGCGCTATGTGACACGCTCGATGGCACAGCTGCCTGTGACCAAAGTGACGAGAGGATAAAGGAGATTTTGAATCTCTGCGTACACTTGTGGACAGTGGACACTTGTGGATTGTGTGCGGCCCACTGATATCTGAGCGCTATGTGACACGCTCGATGGCACAGCTGAATGTGACCAAAGTGACGAGAGGATAATGGAGATTTTGAATCTCTGCGTACACTTGTGGACAGTGGACACTTGTGGATTGTGTGCGGCCCACTGATATCTGAGCGCTATGTGACACGCTCGATGGCACAGCTGCCTGTTACCAAAGTGACGAGAGGATAATGGAGATTTTGAATCTCTGCGTACACTTTTGGACACTGGACACTTGTGGATTGTGTGCGGCCCACTGATATCTGAGCGCTATGTGACACGCTCGATGGCACAGCTGCCTGTGACCAAAGTGACGAGAGGATAATGGAGATTTTGAATCTCTGCGTACACTTTTGGACACTGGACACTTGTGGATTGTGTGCGGCCCACTGATATCTGAGCGCTATGTGACACGCTCGATGGCACAGCTGCCTGTGACCAAAGTGACGAGAGGATAATGGAGATTTTGAATCTCTGCGTACACTTGTGGACAGTGGACACTTGTGGATTGTGTGCAGCCCACTGATATCTGAGCGCTATGTGACACGCTCGATGGCACAGCTGCCTGTGACCAAAGTGACGAGAGGATAATGGAGATTTTGAATCTCTGCGTACACTTTTGGACACTGGACACTTGTGGATTGTGTGCGGCCCACCGATATCTGAGCGCTATGTGACACGCTCGATGGCACAGCTGCCTGTGACCAAAGTGACGAGAGGATAATGGAGATTTTGAATCTCTGCGTACACTTTTGGACACTGGACACTTGTGGATTGTGTGCGGCCCACTGATATCTGAGCGCTATGTGACACGCTCGATGGCACAGCTGCCTGTGACCAAAGTGACGAGAGGATAATGGAGATTTTGAATCTCTGCGTACACTTGTGGACAGTGGACACTTGTGGATTGTGTGCGGCCCACTGATATCTGAGCGCTATGTGAAACGCTCGATGGCACAGCTGCCTGTGACCAAAGTGACGAGAGGATAATGGAGATTTTGAATCTCTGCGTACACTTTTGGACACTGGACACTTGTGGATTGTGTGTGGCCCACTGATATCTGAGCGCTATGTGACACGCTCGATGGCACAGCTGCCTGTGACCAAAGTGACGGGAGGATAATGGAGATTTTGAATCTCTGCGTACACTTTTGGACACTGGACACTTGTGGATTGTGTGCGGCCCACTGATATCTGAGTGCTATGTGACACGCTCGATGGCACAGCTGCCTGTGACCAAAGTGACGAGAGGATAATGGAGATTTTGAATCTCTGCGTACACCTGTGGACAGTGGACACTTGTGGATTGTGTGCGGCCCACTTATATCTGAGCGCTATGTGACACGCTCGTTGGCACAGCTGCCTGTGACCAAAGTGACGAGAGGATAATGGAGATTTTGAATCTCTGCGTACACTTTTGGACAGTGGACACTTGTGGATTGTGTGCGGCCCACTGATATCTGAGCACTATGTGACACGCTCGATGGCACAGCTGCCTGTGACCAAAGTGACGAGAGGATAATGGAGATTTTGAATCTCTGCGTACACTTGTGGACAGTGGACACTTGTGGATTGTGTGCGGCCCACTGATATCTGAGCGCTATGTGACACGCTCGATGGCACAGCTGCCTGTGACCAAAGTGACGAGAGGATAATGGAGATTTTGAATCTCTGCGTACACTTTTGGACAGTGGACACTTGTGGATTGTGTGCGGCCCACTGATATCTGAGCGCTATGTGACACGCTCGATGGCACAGCTGCCTGTGACCAAAGTGACGAGAGGATAATGGAGATTTTGAATCTCTGCGTACACTTGTGGACAGTGGACACTTGTGGATTGTGTGTGGCCCACTGATATCTGAGCGCTATGTGACACGCTCGATGGCACAGCTGCCTGTGACCAAAGTGACGAGAGGATAATGGAGATTTTGAATCTCTGCGTACACTTTTGGACAGTGGACACTTGTGGATTGTGTGCGGCCCACTGATATCTGAGCGCTATGTGACACACTCGATGGCACAGCTGCCTGTGACCAAAGTGACGAGAGGATAATGGAGATTTTGAATCTCTGCGTACACTTTTGGACACTGGACACTTGTGGATTGTGTGCGGCCCACTGATATCTGAGCGCTATGTGACACGCTCGATGGCACAGCTGCCTGTGACCAAAGTGACGAGAGGATAATGGAGATTTTGAATCTCTGCGTACACTTGTGGACAGTGGACACTTGTGGATTGTGTGCGGCCCACTGATATCTGAGCGCTATGTGACACGCTCGATGGCACAGCTGCCTGTGACCAAAGTGACGAGAGGATAATGGAGATTTTGAATCTCTGCGTACACTTTTGGACACTGGACACTTGTGGATTGTGTGCGGCCCACTGATATCTGAGCGCTATGTGACACGCTCGATGGCACAGCTGCCTGTGACCAAAGTGACGAGAGGATAATGGAGATTTTGAATCTCTGCGTACACTTGTGGACAGTGGACACTTGTGGATTGTGTGCGGCCCACTGATATCTGAGCGCTATGTGACACGCTCGATGGCACAGCTGCCTGTGACCAAAGTGACGAGAGGATAATGGAGATTTTGAATCTCTGCGTACACTTGTGGACAGTGGACACTTGTGGATTGTGTGTGGCCCACTGATATCTGAGCGCTATGTGACACGCTCGATGGCACAGCTGCCTGTGACCAAAGTGACGAGAGGATAATGGAGATTTTGAATCTCTGCGTACACTTTTGGACAGTGGACACTTGTGGATTGTGTGCGGCCCACTGATATCTGAGCGCTATGTGACACACTCGATGGCACAGCTGCCTGTGACCAAAGTGACGAGAGGATAATGGAGATTTTGAATCTCTGCGTACACTTTTGGACACTGGACACTTGTGGATTGTGTGCGGCCCACTGATATCTGAGCGCTATGTGACACGCTCGATGGCACAGCTGCCTGTGACCAAAGTGACGAGAGGATAATGGAGATTTTGAATCTCTGCGTACACTTGTGGACAGTGGACACTTGTGGATTGTGTGCGGCCCACTGATATCTGAGCGCTATGTGACACGCTCGATGGCACAGCTGCCTGTGACCAAAGTGACGAGAGGATAATGGAGATTTTGAATCTCTGCGTACACTTTTGGACACTGGACACTTGTGGATTGTGTGCGGCCCACTGATATCTGAGCGCTATGTGACACGCTCGATGGCACAGCTGCCTGTGACCAAAGTGACGAGAGGATAATGGAGATTTTGAATCTCTGCGTACACTTGTGGACAGTGGACACTTGTGGATTGTGTGCGGCCCACTGATATCTGAGCGCTATGTGACACGCTCGATGGCACAGCTGCCTGTGACCAAAGTGACGAGAGGATAATGGAGATTTTGAATCTCTGCGTACACTTTTGGACACTGGACACTTGTGGATTGTGTGCGGCCCACTGATATCTGAGCGCTATGTGACACGCTCGATGGCACAGCTGCCTGTGACCAAAGT
Source organism: Dendrobates tinctorius (assembly GCF_039654945.1). Lineage (NCBI taxonomy): Eukaryota > Metazoa > Chordata > Amphibia > Anura > Dendrobatidae > Dendrobates > Dendrobates tinctorius. The sequence goes on from NW_027361673.1 coordinate 23,423,371, forward strand.
GACGAGAGGATAATGGAGATTTTGAATCTCTGCGTACACTTGTGGACAGTGGACACTTGTGGATTGTGTGCGGCCCACTGATATCTGAGCGCTATGTGACACGCTCGATGGCACAGCTGCCTGTGACCATAGTGACGAGAGGATAATGGAGATTTTGAATCTCTGCGTACACTTGTGGACAGTGGACACTTGTGGATTGTGTGCGGCCCACTGATATCTGAGCGCTATGTGACACGCTCGATGGCACAGCTGCCTGTGACCAAAGTGACGAGAGGATAATGGAGATTTTGAATCTCTGCGTACACTTTTGGACACTGGACACTTGTGGATTGTGTGCGGCCCACTGATATCTGAGCGCTATGTGACACGCTCGATGGCACAGCTGCCTGTGACCAAAGTGACGAGAGGATAATGGAGATTTTGAATCTCTGCGTACACTTTTGGACACTGGACACTTGTGGATTGTGTGCGGCCCACTGATATCTGAGCGCTATGTGACACGCTCGATGGCACAGCTGCCTGTGACCAAAGTGACGAGAGGATAATGGAGATTTTGAATCTCTGCGTACACTTTTGGACACTGGACACTTGTGGATTGTGTGCGGCCCACCGATATCTGAGCGCTATGTGACACGCTCGATGGCACAGCTGCCTGTGACCAAAGTGACGAGAGGATAATGGAGATTTTGAATCTCTGCGTACACTTTTGGACACTGGACACTTGTGGATTGTGTGCGGCCCACTGATATCTGAGCGCTATGTGACACGCTCGATGGCACAGCTGCCTGTGACCAAAGTGACGAGAAGATAATGGAGATTTTGAATCTCTGCGTACACTTGTGGACAGTGGACACTTGTGGATTGTGTGCGTCCCACTGATATCTGAGCGCTATGTGACACGCTCGATGGCACAGCTGCCTGTGACCAAAGTGACGAGAGGATAATGGAGATTTTGAATCTCTGCGTACACTTTTGGACAGTGGACACTTGTGGATTGTGTGCGGCCCACTGATATCTGAGCGCTATGTGACACGCTCGATGGCACAGCTGCCTGTGACCAAAGTGACGAGAGGATAAGGGAGATTGGATTGCTTTTAAAAAAGCAGTTTGTGGAGCAGTGGGTAAACAGCAATGCCAGCGTGTCAGGAAGCCTTAAAAGGCAGCCCAACAACCAACACCACTGATACACCACAATATAGCCTCCCCTTGCACTGCACACACAGTGACTTGTGTGTTGTGCAGGCCAAATCGCTAGCAGCAGAAGCAGTTTTTTTGTCTTCTTCCCTGCCTAACGCTCTCCCTACAGAATCAGCAGCAACCTCTCCCTATACTAAGATCGGCAGAAGTAAGATGGCGGTCGGCGTGCACGCCCTTTTATACCCCCTGTGACGCCCACCAAAGCAAGCCCATCACTTGCATGCCCTTCTGAAAGATGGTGGTGACCCGTGCCTATGTCATCACGTTGCCCACAGTGTCCGTGGATCCTGATTGGCTGAAAAACAGCGCAAAACAAACTTTTGAAACGCGACTTTGGCGCGTAAGTCGCCGACCTCGTGGCCGACCTCATCCTAGGGTCGGGTTTCGTTTCATGAAACCCGACTTTGCCAAAAGTCGGCGACTTTTGAATTTTTTCGACCCGTTTTGCTCAACTCTACTGTCATCGTCTTATGACATCATAGTTAGGACCTTTGTGGTGATCAATTTTTGGAAAACTTTTAATATGTTGTTCCCCACATATAATAGTAATAAAAAAATCATAAAACGCTTTCTTGGAATTTGTTCCGTGTCAAACCGTATTTTGACAGGACTAAAAACAATGAACTTCAGGAAGGCTTATTTTGGTCTACTAAAGGGATGATCTTAATGCTATGAACTATGTCCTCTAAAACAAAAGGACTCAAAGCAAATGGGAAACTATTAGAAGCATCCTGAATAAGATCTGTGCCAAATATATAATCTATAGATATAATCAATTTAGGAAAAATGTAATAAATGACAACAAGAGAGTGTTTAGAGAAATAAAGGAAGAAGATAGTGGTGAGGTATTAAGAAAGTTTAGAGAGAAAAACAAAATGTTTAAAAAACAAATTCATGGCAGTAAAGATTGAGAGAGACTCAATGCCAAGGAAAGTAAGAATAATCAAAAAAATTCAACTACATAAACAAGAAGAGCCTGAAAATGATAGTGTTGGCCCCCTGAAAAATAATCTGGATTAAATGGTGGAAGAGGATGAGGGAAAGGTCAATCTCTAAAACACCGTCTTATCTGCTGTTTTTACACAGGAAAATCTAATGACAGATGTGCTTGCTTAGAGATATCATAAATTCACCATCAAATGTCAATTGCTTAACTGAGCATGGCGACATCTAAGGGTATGTGCACACAGTTTTTTGTCTCTGCGGATTTTGTAGAGAAAACTGCAGGAAATCCGCATGACAAAGTGCTGCGGTTTTTCTGCGGTTTATCTGCGTTTTATCTGCGTTTTTTCTGCGGTTTTGCCCTGCGGTTTTACACCTCATAATGGATGAGGTGTAAAACTGCAGCGTTTCTGCACCAAACAATTGACATGCTGCGTTTTGAAAACCGCAGCAAAACCGCGCGGAAAAAAACGCAGCATGTGCACAGCTTTTTTTTATTTCCATATGAAATAAAGGTACTGTACAACGCAGCAAAATCTGCTGCGTTTCTGCAGAGCCAAAAACGCTGCGGAAGCGCAGCAGAAACAGCAAAGTGTGCACATACCCTAAAAAATAAGCTAGACAAATCTGTAGGTCTGAATGGCATACACCACCAATATCTGTGGGAATTAAGTACTGTGGTAGACCGACTATTACTTGTGATATGTAATGATTCCATAATCAAACGCATAGATAATGAGTTGTTAAAAAGGGGTCAAAAACAAGCCTGAAAATCATAGACAATTTGAACTCAAGTTTGGGAAAAATATTTGAGGGCTTTCTAAGAGATGAAGAGACTATCCAGAAGTCAAGACAGATTCTAGCTTCTCATCTGCTTGACGCAAAAAAATAAAGAGACCCATACCTCCCAAAAAAGAAAAAAAGCATTAGTAAGAAAGGCACTCAAATTTTAAATTTAAAATTGCCTAGACCTTCCCTAAAGCAGATGTTCTCTGGATGGAAGCATGAAGTATTGTGTTCTAAAACCTATATTTAATGGTCAGCCTTGGTAATAACTATAGCAAGATGTATATGCTGCCCATGTAATAGGCACTGATGCAAACCCATACTATCAGTCTGGATGGTCTCTCGCCTCATGAGTTTGCAAGACACGGCATACATTATTTCCATAAAGAATTTCAAATTTTGATTCATTTAACCATAGAAAAGTTTTAATTTTGGTTCAGTCCATTTAAATGAGATTTTGCCAAGAGAAGACCATAGCATTTTTTGCAGTAAATTCCTGACAAACTTTAGAAAAATATTCAGAATTGAGAGTCCTCAGTGGTTGACAAGCTTTAGGAGATTGAAATATTGCTACCTAATGCACAAACATCTGGCCTCTGCCAATACAATGTTTAAAAGGCCTCGTATGATGATGTCAGGAGAGTTTGCCAGGTTACCTGATAAAATCTCCATGTAATACCCACTAAGGAAATTAGCCATAGGAGAAGGGAGCCAAGTCCGACACTGGGATCAGTAAGTAACACATCTGTCAGATGTAGTTGTTTTAAGGGAATCTGTCACCTAATTTTTGCCCTATCAGATGCGGCCACCGCCATCAGGGCTTATCAACAGCATTCTATAATGCTGTAGATAAGGCTCCGATGTAACCTGAAAGATAAGAAAAACTAGTTAGATTATACTCACCCGGTGATCCAGTCCGGTCCGGTCTGATGGGTGTCGCGGTCCGGTCAAGCACCTCCCATCTTCTAGCGATGACGTCCTCCTCCTTGCTTCTGCCGTGCTCCTGCACAGGCATACTATATCTGCCCTGTTGAGGGCAGAGCAGAGTACTGCAGTGCGCAGGCACCGGGAAAGGTCAGAGAGGTCCGGCGCCTGCGCACTGCAGTACTTTACTCTGCCCTCAATAGGGCAGATAAAGTACGCCTGCATAGGAGCCGTGGCAGAAGTAAGAAGGAGGACATCATTGCTAGAAGATGGGAGGCACTGGACCGGACCGTGACTCCCTCCGCACCAGACCATGCCCCCCAGTGGGTATAATCTAACTCATTTTTCTTATCTTTCAGGTTACATCGGGGGGCTTATCTACAGCATTATAGAATGCTGTAGATAAACCCCTGATGGCAGTAGCCGCATCTGATAGGGAAAAAATTAGCTGACAGATTCCCTTTAAAGTATACCACCACTTGTGGAAACATGTTCTGTGGAGAGATACAGCACACTTCTCAATATGGCAATATGAAGGACATTTGGGTTCAGCACTTGACAGAATAATATTAACTGCTTGACTGTGCTATGCTAACTGTAAAGCTTCGCAGACTAGGAATGATGCTGTGAGGTACGTTTTCAGGCATTGGTATGGGCCCTTTATTCCAGTAAAGGGAATTTCTAATACTTCAGCATTCTAACATATTTTGGACAATTGTATGCCACCAAATTTGTGCGACCAATTTGGGGAAGGCTCCCTCCTGTCCCAGCAAGCTTTTGCCCCAGTGCACAAAGCAAGGTCCTTAATGGCATGGCTTGATATGGTTTGGGTAGAAAATCTTGACTGGTCTGTACAGAGCCTTGACTTTAACCTTATCAAAGACTTGTGGGATGAACATGACCAGAAATTGCAAACCTGGCCCTCTCCTCTACCATCAGTTTTTGAAATCACAGATGCTCTTCTAAATAAATGGGCAACATTTTCTACACACGTGCACCAAAATCCAATAGAAAGCCTTCCCAGAAAAATGGAAGCTGTTTTAGGTGCAAAAGGAGGGTCACTGGCATGTCAATCCTTGTAGATTCAGAATGTGATGTCAGAAGAGCCTTCTACATGTGTAAAGTATGGGTGTCTTTTGACCAAATATCAGCATACTCTACTGGTGGCAATATTTTGATGATACACTGAGTGCCAATATGTACAATAGTACAAAACTATAGGGACTCTTTTTCCCACAAAACAGGGTCTGTAAAAAAGAAGTGCAAAAAGGAAAAATATTGTTAACATCTCAGCATTATAATCTATACAGAAGTAACAAATATGCGGTCATGAAATTAATTATTGATGGAGCCCTGTGTGATATATTGGTCTGTCCATGGACCTGTCCATATCATTGGTCCTTGGTATGTGCTGGAAAGATCATGGTGTATTGTCCTTGTATATGCCCTGCAGACCTGGTGCACGAAAAAATAGCATGCTTTTTTGAGGGGATGTAGTAGTATATTAGACTATTACAGTAATGTACGGTAACAAGCATACAAGGTTATTTATAATGGATGTATATTAGCGGCATATCCCATTATATGCCTATGTAGTGGGCTGCCACAGATCTCCTTTGGTGGTATACTTTGAGAAACCCTTTCTACATATACTTCTAGTATAAGACTCTTATACTGTGAACAGAACTGGAACTGAATAATATACACTGTGTGCAGAATTATTAGGCAAAAGAGTATTTTGATCACATCTTCTTTTTTATACATGTTGTCCTACTCCAAGCTGTATAGGCTTGAAAGCCAACTGCCAATTATGTAAATCAGGTGATTTGCATCTCTGTAATGAGGAGGGGTGTGGTCTAATGACATCAACACCCTATATAAGGTGTGCTTAATTATTAGGCAACTTCCTTTCCTTTGGCAAAATGGGTCAGAAGAGATATTTGATGGACTCTGAAAAGTCAAAAATTGTGAGATGTCTTGCAGAGGGATGCAGCAGTCTTGAAATTGCCAAACTTTTGAAGCATGATCACCGAACATTCAAGCGTTTCATGGCAAATATCCAACAGGGTCGCCAGAAGCGTGTTGATAAAAAAAGGCGCAAAATAACTGCCCATGATTTGAGGAAAATCAAGCGTGAAGCTGGCAAGATGCCATTTGCCACCAGTTTTGCCATATTTCAGAGCTGCAACGTTACTGGAGTATCAAAAAGCTCAAGGTGTGCCATGCTCAGGGACATGGCCAAGGTAAGGAAGACTGAAAAATGACCACCTTTCAACAAGAAACATAAGATAAAACTTCAAGACTGGGCCAAGACATATCTTAAGACTGATTTTTCTAAGGTTTTATGGACTGATGAAATGAGAGCGACTCTTGGTTGGCCAGATGGATGGGCCCGAGGCTGGATCAGTAAAGGGCAGAGAGCTTCACTCAGACTCAGATGCCAGCAAGGTGGAGGTGGGGTACTGGTATGGGCTGGTATCACCAAAGATGAACTTGTGGGACCTTTTCGGGTTGAGGATGGAGTGAAGCTCAACTCTCAGACCTACTGGCAGTTTCTGGAAGACACCTTCTTCAAGCTGTGGTACAGGAAGAAGTCGGTATTGTTCAAGAAAAACATGATTTTCATGCAGGACAATGCTCCATCACATGCATCCAAATACTCCACAGCGTGGCTGCCCAGTAAAGGTCTAAAAAAAGAAAAAATAATGACATGGCCTCCTTGTTCACATGATCTGAACCCCATAGAGAACCTGTGGTCCCTCATAAAATGTGAGATCTACAGGGAGGGAAAACAGTACTCCTCTCCGAACAGTGTCTGGGAGGCTGTGGTGGCTGCGGCATGCAATGTTGATTGTAAACAGATCAAGCAACTGACAGAATCTATGGATGGAAGGCTTTTGAGTGTCATCATAAAGAAAGGTGGCTATATTGGTCACTGATTTGTTTTGTTTTTGAATGTCAGAAATGTTTATTTCTACATTTTGTGTTGTTATATTGGTTTACCTGGTGAAAATAAACAAGTGAGATGGGTATATATTTGGTTTTTATTAAGTTGCCTAATAATTATGCACAGTAATAGTTACCTGCTCAAACAGATATCCTCCTAAGATAGCCAAATAAAAAAAAAACCCACTCCAACTTCCAAAAATATTAAGCTTTGATATCTATGAGTCTTTTGGGTTGATTGAGAACATAGTTGTTATTCAATAATAAAAAGAATCCTAATGCTTGCCTAATAATTCTGCACACGGTATAATAATACAGGTAAAATACACCATGGTCACTTGCCTTTTATTAGAGTTGTTAATTACCAGCATTGTAATAATTGTGTATTGTATTTTGTGTCCTTGTATAAAAATAGATTTAGTGCAGAAAGCCCAAAGGGTACAATGTGGTACATTTATAATATTCTATACACAATAAACTCTGCTAAAGCTTTGAAACTATAGAATATTTCCATCTATAGAGAGCTGTATTGTTCTCTTCATTTAACGAAAGCTCAAAAATAGCCAAGTGATTTTCCAATAAATATAGCCAGCATCAAATAGGGTTAAAGCATTTTCTATAATTAATTACATGCTGCACTAATAAAGTTGGAGTTTAATATTTGCAGAATGGCTTGTCAGAAATTATCTTGTAAAATAGATCCAGTGCATTTAAACATAATGTGTAACGTTGTCAACGGAATAATTCCCGATAGGTTACACACCTTATCTGCCCTGCAAAACTGGAGGTAGAGCAAAACTAATTAATGTATTCAAAGGTTAATGTAAGCAATTTCTGAAGAATTACAATCAAACAAAAAGTTAGGAAGTTGCCTTTAGCATCAAGGAACTTAGCAAAGAATCAACCCTTTAATAAACGAGGGTCAGGAGATGGTTTCCTCACACATTAAAATGATGAAAGCACATAAAATCATTCATCGCATTTAGCATAAATCATACCTGAGTAGAAGAGTTTGAATCAAAATGTAAATTAGTAAGAAGTTCTTAAAAGAATGGTCACATTTACATTAATATCTCTACACTACTAAAAGTCCATAAAAGGTAAAGGAGAAGCTTGGCAGATTTATTTAGACTGAAAAATGTCCTTGACCTAAAAATAGCCAGAGGTCTTAGTGCTCAGAGCATAAAAATTCTACAACTGATATCATTATTGTCTAATTAATATGTGCCAAATTTTCTTACCGTGACTATTATTTTATATACATGTCAGATTACAGATTTTGATTTTATTTATTTTTTTGTCATAGTACTGATTTTATATATAGTTTGTTAAAACGTTTATGCCTAGTTTAATGGGCCATATCTTAGGGTACCGCTACACTTAGCGATGTACCAGCGATCCCGATAACAATATGGATCGCTGGTGCATCGCTAAGTGGTCGCTAGTGAGCTGCCACACAGGCAGATCTCACCAGCGACATAGCAGGGGTCGGGGGTCGCTACTTACCTGTCAGATGCGGCGACCTGACGTCCTCCCGCCCAGGGCTGCCACTAGGAATTTTGGGGCCCCATACTGGCAAAATGTATGGGGCCCCCTTGAGACTCCGCCCAGGCTCCACCCCCAGTTCCGCCTCCACCCTAGCTCCTCCTTCACCATGCGAACCTTCCAAAATCCCTCCGCGCTTTCATCGAAAAACTTCACCATGCCCTCAATCAGACCAAATATATCGGGGATCCAACCGCTGTATGTCAAAAAGTAGATCCAAATAGAAAAAAAGAAAGCATAGTAGACATACACACATGCAGGGATCACCCTTATAAAGTTAATTTTTAGTACATATAGATGTGCAGAAAAACACCACAAATGATAAAAACATTTAAAATATATGCAGGTGTCACCAAACGTGACCTGTATATAAGGGAGCGGCTAGACGGTCCTGGGCAATATATAAATGTACAACAATATTCAATAAAAGTTCCGTATTCTATGTAGCATGCCAGAGCTACAAGTACATAATAAACACATATATTCAGTGTATTAGTTGTGGCCAATGAAATCCTCCGAATTTCAGATAACTCTACAATCAAAAAAGTCTTATGCTTAAACAAGAAATATTGATGATATTACAACAAGCCACCTTATAAATAACAGCCATGTTAGCAATAGGATTGGCACCTAATAAAAACCAGATACAAGCGGATAGTATGTTAATCAAAAGCCCAAGACAATAGAAAAGGCCGCTTTGTAATACCCTTTTCTTATGATAAGCCACCCTTGCTACTAGCAGAACAAAGACATGCTCACTGAACATGACGAGCCATAATGAATGCCCTGGTCCCAGGAATGGGATGCCACTCTTGTTACTCGACGAGTTTCGTCACTAACGTGACTTCATCAGGAGTGGAAGAAGTCACTTTTCATAAGAAAAGGGTATTATCATTGACCCTAGTATTTCTAGTAACCCCTTTTTTTCTACTCTAACTTTAACCCTGTTTACAAAGCGGCCTTTTCTAATGTCTTGGGCTTCTGATTAACATACTAACCGCTTGTATTTGGTTTTTATTAGGCGCCAATCTAAAATCTAATTTTATTTTCACAAAAATGATCTTTTCACACCCAATGTTTGTTTTTCCCCAAGTGTAACATGAGAAATTGGACCCTAACAGTAGCTGTGCAATTTGTCCTGAGTAGGCTGATACCCCATATAGGACTACAGGCTGAGCTGCAGGTGGAGACAGTCAACATGCTGGTACTGGTCAGCACAGTCTATGCTGACTAAAAGGATAGGACTACAGGCTGAGCTGCAGGTGGAGACAGTCAACATGCTGGTACTGTGCATGTGCAGCACAGTCTGTGCTGACGGAAAGGATAGGACTACGGGCTGAGCTGCAGGTGGAGACAGTCAACATGCTGGTACTGTGCATGTGCAGCACAGTCTGCTGACGAAAAGGATAGGACTATGGGCTGAGCTGCAGGTGGACACAGTCAACATGCTGGTACTAGTAAGCACAGTCTATGCTGACTAAAAGGATAGGACTACAGGCTGAGATGCAGGTGGAGACAGTCAACATGCTGGTACTGTGCATGTGCAGCACAGTCTGTGCTGACGGAAAGGATAGGACTATGGGCTGAGCTGCAGGAGGAGACAGTCAACATGCTGGTACTGGTCAGCACAGTCTGTGATAACTAAAAGGATAGGACTACGGGCTGAGCTGCAGGTGGAGACAATGTGCCTACTAATCTTGGCACTGGAGATCTGTCCCCCTGAGCCCTGGCTCACCCCATCAGCCGGGCCTTCTGGGCCCCCCCATCAGCTGGGCCACTCAGACCCCCCCCATCAGCCGGGCCCCTCAGACCCCCCCGTGAACAGCCAGGCCCCCCCATCATCAGCTGGGCCCCTGGCTCCCCCAGACCCCCCCACGGACAGCTGTGTGGGCCCCTGGGTGACCCCCCACGGACAGCCGGGCGGGCCCCTGGGTGACCCACTACGGACAGTCGGGCGGGCCCCTGGGTGACCCCCCACGGACAGCTGGATGGGCCCCTGGGTGACCCTCCACGGACAGCCGGGCGGGCCCCTGGGTGACCCCCCACGGACAGCTGGGCGGGCCCCTTGGTGACCACCCACGGACAGCCGGGCCCCTGGGTCCCCCCCATCATCAGTTGGGCCCCTGGGTCCCCCAGGCCCCCCAATGTCCCCATGATAAGACACAACCAGCCCCCCCGGGCCCCCAGACTCCCCCCCTGTGATCAGACAACCAGCCTACGGCGCCGGGGCCCCCAGACTTCCCCCCCATGTTCATACAGCAACCAGCCCCAGGCGCCGGGGCCCCCAGAGACTCACCCCCATGATCAGACTGAGACAACAGGCCCTCGGCCCAATGTCCCCATCCCCATGATCAGCAGGCTGCAGCCAGACATACAGACATAAAAAGAATTCACTTACCTCCACAGCACCGTCAGACTGCCACCCAGCCCAGGGGCCCAACGTCTTCTGCTCTGCTGCAGGCCTGCAGCCGCTCCCACACCGATGCCACGTGCACACCGCTCTTCAGCTTTCTCAGGAATGAGGAAGTGAAGAGGCAATGTGTGACGTCACATCACGTGAGCCGGGGGCGGTGCTGGAGTGACCATCCGACACAGGCAGAGCAGGCTGAGGGGGAGAATGGGGGCCCGAACTGCTGAAATAATTGTAGGGGGGGCTGGGCCAGGACCTGAGCAGCGAGCGCGAACCAGGCTGCAGCGCCCAGCTTGCTCAGGCGCTGCCGTGGCCGCCTGGCCCGGGCGGGCCCCACTGATCACCGGGCCCCATACAGGTGTAATGCCTGTCATGCCCTGATGGCGGCCCTGCTCCCGCCCACGTCCACGCGTCGCTCGTCGGCGCCACAGGAAGCCCAGCAGGAAGTGGCCAACGAGAAATGATCCAGGACCTTCTCGCGCGACCAGCGATGAGCAGCAGGGGAGCCGGTCGGAGGTAAGTATCAGACATAGCGATATCGCTAGCAATATCGCTATAACGTCACAAAATCGGTGACGTTACAGCGATATTGCTAGCGATATCGCTATGTGTAACGGGGGCTTTACTGTAACAGCACTTTCGGTGTTGGAGAGCAGCATTTAAATAGCGCTATTGCCACTGCACCAACCTCCATTAGCCCCCGTGAAGCAATTACGAGGAACCGTTGAGTTGTGAAAGCAGGCGGAGCTTGATGAAAACACCCAAAGATGCCATCTATGCCTAAATGTGAAGCTGAGTCTGTGGCTGAACTTCATAGGCAAATGTAATTTTAACTATATACTGTAATATTGTTGCACTTGATCACAAGGTTAAGTCCCCCAATGGAAGAAAAAAATAAGAAATTTTAAAAATATGAAAAAAATAGATAAATTAATTAATCACTCAACTTTTCTCGCCATTAAAAAAAGCAATAAATAAAAAAATTGAAAAAAAACATATGTGGTATTGCTGTATACTGAAAAGTCCAATCTATCAAAATATAAAATTAATCAGATTTGTAAAAATCCATAAAGAGAACAAAATTTAAATGCTATATTTTTGTTTTTTCCGCAGCATCATTTGCATGAAAAGGCAATAGGGAGTGAGCTAAATGTCATATCTATCTCAAAATTGTATCAATGAAAACATAAGCTCACCAAGTGAAAAATAAGCCTTGTCTTAGAGCTATGAAAAAATTCAACTGGTAAGCTGCGTTCACACGTCGCGTTTTTTTGCGTTTTCGCGGCGGTTTTAAACGCGTGATTTTGCCGCGAAAACGTGAAAAATATGCATCCCATGCAATCCTATGGGATTCCGCAATGCTGTGCTAATGCTGCGATTTTTTGCGCAGCGGAATTGCTTTGCGGTAAAAAAACGCAGCATGCTCATTAATTTAGCGAAATTGCGGCGATTCCGCCCACATAGGAATGCACTGTTCTGCTTACTTTCCGCATGTGGCTGTGCTCACCATGCGAAAAGTAAGCAGAACATTTGCGGATGGTACCCACGGTCCGGAGGAGAGGAGACTGTCCTCCGGGCTGTGGGTACCATATCCCTGAAAAAAATAGAATTAAAATAAAAAATATTGTTATTCTCACCTTCCAGCATCCCGCGCAGCCTTCCTGCCTCTCTCCACGTTCCCAGTCCCAGTAATCTTTTGCGAGAATGACCGCGATGACATTGCGGTTTTGCGGGAGCGTGACGTCTCACGGTTATTCACGATGACGTCGCAGGATCGCGACGTCTCGCGGTCATTCACGCAAAGGATTACTGAGAGCGTGGAGAGAGGTGGGAAGGCTGCGCAGGACACCGGAAGGTGAGAATAACAATTTTTATTTTTTTAGTATTTTTTACATCCTATCTTTTACTACTGATGCTGCATAGGCAGCATCAGTAGCAAAAAGATGGTCACAAATACGCTTGCACGTAACTAGTTTTTCCAAGGGAAAATCGTGGGAATTTAAAATGCAATTTTCCCACGGAATTGAATTCTGGAATTCTCGCAGTAACTTCCGCGAGAGTTCCGCTACGTGTGAATGTAGCCATAGAGATCTCGGAACATGACGATACAACTCTTGAAGTTTAGTGTTGCTGGAATTGCATTGACCTGGTGGTGTATACTGACAGGATTTTTTTACATCATAATAAATTAGTGTAAACTCTGCTAAAAAAAATTAGTGAAATTGCATTTTTTGCATTTTTTTTCTGCATGCACTTAGAATTTTTCTTCCAGTTTTTTAGTATATTGATTGTTAAAATATATAGTTTCATTCAGAACCACAACTGAAAGAATCAAGCCCTCATGTCTGTGTTGACAAAAAAATTATTTATGGTTCCTGGAAGAAGGGAAAGGGAAAAACAAAAGTGCAAAAATGGAAAATTGCATAGTTGCATAGTAATTGAGAAGGTGGAATGGTGTACTGAGCTCTTGGTCAAGCTATGGATGCACAGAAACTCCCTCATTTGTATAAGGAATAAAACAATTTTTTGAAGACTTAAGCAAGTTAAAAATAATTTACAGGAATGTTTTTTTAACCCCGTAACGACCAGAGGTATTTTTGGATTTACATTTTCATTTTTTGCTCCCCTTCTTCCCAGAGCCATAACTTTTTTATTTTTTCATCAAAATGGCCATGTGTGGGCTTGTTTTTTGTGGAACAAGTTGTACTTTTGAACAACACCACTGGTTTTACCATGTTGTGTACTTGAAAATGGGTGAAATTTCAAAAAAAGTGCAATCCCACAGTTGTTGTTTTTTTTACCATGTTCACTATATGTTAAAATTGACCTAACATTATGATTCTCCAGGTCATTACAAGTTCACAGAACCCAAACATGTATAGATTCTTTTTTATTTAAGTGATGAAAAAAAATTCCAAATTTTGTTAAAAAAAATTGTGCCATTTTCCGATACCTGTAGTGTCTCAGGTTAGGTGAGGGCTTACTTTTTGCGTGCCGTGATGTTTTTAATGATACCACTTTGGTGTAGATGTGATCTTTTGATTGCCCATATTGCATTTTAATGCAATGTTTCGACGACCAAAAATGTAATCCTGGTGTTTTGACTTTTTTCTCGATATACCGTTTAGCGATCAGGTTAATTCTTTTTTCTATATTGATAAATCAGGAGATTCTGAACACGTCAATGCCAAATATGTATATGTTTGGTTTTTTTAATTGTTTTATTTTGAGTGGGGCAAAAGGGGGGTGATTTGAACTTTTGTTTTTTTTAATTTGTTTAATATTTTTAAAACTTTTTTTAACTTTTGGCATACTTCAATAGAAGCTGCCATGCCATAATCCATTTGGCTCTTCTACATACAGGCGATGATCAGATCGCCTGTATGTAGCAGAATTGCTCACTTGCTATGAGCGCCAACCATTGTTCATAGCAATCCAGCAGTGACAACCATAGAGGTCTTCTGGAGACATCTGGTTGTCATTCCAACCCATCGGTGACCTGTGATCACGTGACAAGGTCACTGATGGGCGGGATTTCTGACGCGCTTGCCGGAAGTGTGAGTTAAATGCCGCTGTCAGAGTTTGACAGTGCCATTTAGCAGGTTAACATTTGAAGTTGGATCACGATTCCACCCGCAGCTGTTAGAGGCACATGTCAGCTGTTTAAAGTTTGTGGTTTTATGCAAATTTAAACATTTTATTTCAATTTGCAGTTTGCAAACTTACCTGGCATCATTTCCAACACTTCAGCTATGACATCTTACCGATTTATTATGCCTTGTACAGTGGTGTTCAATACCTGAGCCACCATCAGATCTGCGGCACAGTGGACCACAGTTTGCACGTCAGGGTCATTTTCTATCTCCAGAGTCACTGGGTAAGTCTCCTTCTAATTTAGTGTGCAAGCTCTTATAGTCAGGCTGGTCCATCTCTCTCTTTCCCCTGTAAAGTGTAAGTTCTTATGGTTCTATTTCTCTTCTCTTCCCACGTATATTTTCTGAGTAATTAAAAGCTTTCCAGTATTGAAATCCGAGCAAATTTATTCACTGCAAATCAAATTTTGGGGGAAAATGTGGCAAAATGTGAATTCTAATCTTAAAAGATCTTCTCATCTCTTCATGGGATCTCACCAGAACCCAGAGAATAATAAGGGACAATCAATTCAAGGAGATTAAATCCACTCAATTTGGTGAATTTGAATGTTGCAAGTTCCATTTATCTCAAATATTTCATTTTATTTATTTATGGGGATGTAATATGCTTACACAAAATGGTACTAAATAAGCTTGTATTATCCCTGTTTACGTATATTTTTATATATTTATAGTAAAGTATTACAATATTTACCGGTAGTTTATTTCCTTCTTTCCAATCATTTTTCACAGATTAATTTTTGCTGCAGGTGTGATAAATCATAGTCAATATCTTTGATATTTGGGTTGAATACTCATTGTACCAGAAAGTGACCAATTTTCATTAATTAAAAATACACCATACCATCGGTCAGCTTAGTGCTATTGTTGTGTTTAATTTTTAAAACTTTCATTTTTTACCTTCCATACCACTATACTTACAGATAAAAATGTCCAATTACGTAAACAATGGAGTGTGCCAGTTGAGGTGACTTTTCTCTATACTTTAGGCTTTCCAATAAAAAATTTCTAAAATGTCCACCTTGTTTTGATGTACAATACCTTAGACAACTAATCAAAGCTGATTCATTAACATCTTCCTCCCTCCTTTACATGGTTTGTCCTATAATCCAAGTGTAATATTCAGTCATTATGATTTTAAAGCTGTTAGCTCTCAATTGATCAATGATGATATCTTTTTTTGGTCTATCATCTCTTTCACTGTGTGTTTGAACCTGAAGCTTTCATGAACATGATACTTCGATGAAATATAGAGCAGTATTCCCAAGTCCTTTCTGGAACATAGTGATTAAATGCTCATCTCAAGAAGCCCTTAGGCAGGAATTAAATTTAACAGTTCAAAACAGGGGTCTCAATGCACCGTGCCATATATTTATATAAAAAGCACTTGACTTAAACGTACAAATGAGCATCTCGGCTTCAATTTAAATTTCAAACAGAATAGTTCCCACTGCATAATTGATTCAAGCTACAACCAAAGAAAACAGGATAGCTAAGTCAGCAGAACTTAGGTTACATGATAAAAGTTCAGAACATTTCTGTACAACTAATCAGAGCATTTCTTTACAGGGATATTCCATCTTGTAAATAAATGGCATACATAAATGGCATATTTCTAGTATGCCCAATTTTTTATGATCACTAGGGTTCATGCCCCATATTCAGGGCACTGCAGCATGGTCTGCACAGTCAGGTGTCAGGAAGCACTGCTGTAATGACCAGGCCGAACGTTCCCTGCTATCCACCCCCACACAGTGTCCGCAGCTGAAGGAATTATGACACACACCGGTCTCGAGGATAACAGTTGCTTTTACTTCAGCAGGAACGGGAATTATAACTTGGAACAAATAAGGAACAGTCTCTCATGGGTAGTCCATGACAATTACAGTTCACACTTAGATGCTGAGATGAGATTGGGGTCAGGAGCTTTAAGAGCACTGGACAATGTCTTTTGGTATTTTACAGAGGGAGGTAGACGCAGCAATTAGAGGTTACAGACCTGTACTCGGGGTTAACTCCACAGTGTGTCACGGCATGTGCACAAGTACTTATAAGTGAATGTAGAAACTGTGGTGAATCCTGTCATAAATACTTTTCATGTGGTGAATCCTGTCAGCAATACTTTAGATGTGGTGAATTCTGTTAGCAATATTTTAGATGTGGTGAATCCTGTCAGAAATAGAATGATGTCTGTACAGGTTAGAGGCAACTCAGGCTTTTATGCCTGCAGGAGATCTTGAGGTAAAAACCTCCTCAACATGTGTTCTGCTCTCCCTGAAGGCATCCCTCAGACTAAAGAACATTCTAGACTTGCCTGGAAAACAGCTCCTCCTATTGACCATGTGACTAGGAGCTGGCCAATAGGAGACCGAATTCACATCACATATCCTTACACAACAATAATTCAGTCATTGTACACTTTCACTATTAGATGGCGACAGAACACAGCAAACGAGAAATGCATTGCATCTAAAATGAAGGTGACTAGAAATGGAGAATTACAGCTCACAAATAATGTAGAGGGCCAGTTAGAGAGTGAGCAGTAGTGTATAGAAGCTACTCACAATTCAGCATTACTTAAAGGGACAGACACACTCTGGACTGGGTCACTACACTGCTATACAGGGAAAACTTAGTGACACAGTGCTAAATTACTACTGTCTTCCATTTTTTCCCAGGACAAATGGGAATCAAAAGGTCACACCCCCCACAATCAGAAAGAGATGGAATATGATACGAATGTGACAATATTTAATAAGATGTGAATGCTTTGTAAGGATCATGTGAATACTGAAAAACAAGTGAATTCATCTTGTGGTGACCATTTACTTTTCAAATAATTCAAATATTTAAGAAGTTGTCTGTGCTTGACAATACTTTTTCTTTTAACTCTTTTAAATAAACAAATTCAGTTGTTGGCATACATTCGCAACTCAAAGGCATGCATGCCATAGAGGCAGAAGTAGATGGAAAAGTATCTGAATGTGATTTATGGCATGTGAAAGTTGCCTACATTAACAATTGGCAATAAGGATGGCTTTTTTACCAGTTGCTGAGTGCATTAGGATATGTAAAATCTACTTTCTTGCTGCACTGTTCTTCCTGAGAACATGCTCATTCATTGCCTTGGTGCAGAATGCCAACCAATGTTTTACACATTTGGCTGGATGTATTAACAGTAGAAATGAATGGATCTGGCAAGATTCGAACTTGCCAAATTGCACAGATTGTACTCAGAAATTTGATTTGCATCAAAGTTTATTTTCCTCTAATTGATTTTTCCCTATTATGCTTTGAGGCTTCTCTAGACCCAAGAACACAATAAATGTGAGATGTAGACAAAAAAAACCTTGTACCGACCTCATGGTTCATCTCTTCGGCCGTCCATGCTGCTTTGTGCCCACTGTTCAGTTTTCTGCACCTTCGTTGTGCCACATCTTCGGCACTGGCCGTAGCTACGTCCTGGAAGTCACTGTACATTCACAGTGTCTTCTGAGGTGCATAGCTAGCAGCTACCTGGTGTTCACTGGAGCTCCTGAAGGTGGAGTCAGGCTTGAGTTGCAGGTAGCCACCAGGTGCCATTCTTATCCCCGGTACTGCAGCTGCTGATCCAAGGGGTCAGGTTTGCAGACACACATAGGACTTGGGCTCAGTTCAGAATACTAGGTTCTGGATCTTCTGCAGAATGGTTACTGACATGGACATGGACTCAGGCTCCATTCAGACTACTAGGTTCAGGATCCATGGGTAAAACAGTTACTGACATGGACTTGGACTCAGGCTCCATTCAGACTACTATGTTCAAGATCCTCTGCAGAATGGTTACTGACACTGAGTCTCAGATAGGGCTGATTCAGAGACTGATAGGACAGTCCAGATACATGGAATAATCAAATAGGCAAACATTCAGACACACTGGATTCTAATTCAGAAACTGGATGCACTCGATCAGGGGACAACTGTCATGATCCAGGTTGGATCTGACAGTTTAAATGCACAAAGTAACTTTTTTTCCTTTGGCTGTGTGCCAAAGGTGGTTTTGCCCCCGGTGGCCATTAGGGTCTGTGATGTACCATGTCTGCAAGATATGTTTTCTGTTGCAATGTGCTAACAAATCCTCCATCCTAGGACATTGTAAACTCTCAGTAGTAGGAATTCCTTCCCCCCAGGTTTTATCAACCCTGCCACTTCCTCTGGAAGAGCAGGAATGTTAATTAGCTAGACCATCTTCCTCACACCATTTGCCTTCTCTCCTCTTCAGAGCGGGAAAAACTTCTTTGTTTGAAACGAATAAAACTATGAGAGACTATACCATAAGAACCAAATACCCTAGAGATATGAAAATCATATTTTTGTAACCTGAGCGGTCCCAGCTTCGAGACCGCGTATGTTTCGAAGTTCTACCCTGTCCAGAACATGAGATAGGATTTGCGCCCAAATGGACGGTCATATCGCATAGATGTTTGATGTTTTCTTGATGGGCTCATTACGCTGGGAAACATGATACCACTGATGAGTCCATACCAGCTTCTCCCATAAAGTTATAGCTAATCTAAGTTTTGTAGCCAAAACATAACTTGGATAAGAGAGGTGGGATCAACCCAGAATGCACCTCTCTGTGATGTCACATAGGAAAGTCTATAAGGCATTTCCTGGGCAAACCAGCTCAGAACAGCTCAAGTCGTCGTGCTAGAAGGACCCCAATGAGCGGAGAAGTGCAGCTCCGCCTCCACCCACCTTAGCCGCATGGTCTGCCTAAGGAACAATATGGAACTGTGAGTGTAATCTCTTTGTTTTCTCCACTTTTATTTTATACCTGTACTGTACATATTTTATGTCTCAATTTTATAGCAACTTTTATCTGTAATCACTGTCCTCTTTCGGAAAATAAATGAAATTATTTAGATCTGTCTCCATGCTCTAAGAATCGAACTATACGCCTTTGATAGATAATCGCTACTAATTCAAGGGGTTTGCCACGGACCCTCTTAATTTAACACTGTGAATTAAGTAACCGTGACTGGTGGCAGCGCGTTGTGTACGGCTATTACGGCTTGCTGGCAGTCTAGAAGGGTCTTATATTGCTGAGTAAGGGGCTTCAGCCACAGCATTGATAATTCCCTTACTGCAGAAGCCTAATTGCCGGTTCACAACAGGCAGCCCGTCCGGCGACTAATTATCCTAGGTGCAGTTCCCTGACTGACCTGAGGGTAAGGGGGGCGCCGGAGAGCTGCGAGTTCCAAAGTGGAACTGAGAAAGTGGGATATACATAAATCCCCGCAGTACTTGGAAGATTGATAGCAGTGGTGGGGCATCCAAATTAAACTCCCCCTGCGGCAAATTGTAGAGCGAGATTAGCTTGGTGGATATTTTTGGTCACATGGTGCCAGTGTTGGGATAACTAAGATAAGCCCCACTGCGCCTGTGATAGCCGTGTGTCGGCATTGTGTCACGCCCCTCCGTCCGCTGATACACCCGTGTCAGTGGTGGGACTGTGACATAGTGGTGACACAGGGTCCGCTGTCCGTCGCGTTTTGGTGGCAGCGGGACTCCCGTTAGTGTCGCCCGTAAGTGGACGAACGGCGGTGGGCTGTTCGTCACATATTTGTGGCAGCGCGGTGGGATAATCCTAGAGCATTAGTGATTTGGTTTGAGCAATCATTCCTCTCACTAAAAACCTGCACGGTTCCTGCGGGAATCCTGCATCATAGGTTTTGGAGAACAGACTCAGTGGTTACTAGTCCTGAGACATTAGTGTGTACT
Source organism: Dendrobates tinctorius (assembly GCF_039654945.1). Classification (NCBI taxonomy): domain Eukaryota; kingdom Metazoa; phylum Chordata; class Amphibia; order Anura; family Dendrobatidae; genus Dendrobates; species Dendrobates tinctorius. The sequence goes on from NW_027361673.1 coordinate 23,443,537, forward strand.
TGCAAGTATCCCCCTCCCGTTTCTTCGTTTTTCTTTTTCTATCTTTTATTTGGCAACCATGGCGGCAAAAGGAGAACCTTGGTACACCCGGCAGACAAAGGAAGTTCTTGCTGCGTTATGCACGTACCAAGGCCTTGACGCCACGAACAAAAACAGAGCTCAAATGATCGCGGCTCTAGTGCAGCTGGACAACGACCAGAATCCAGCGAGCGCAGAAGTTGGCCCAAGTTGCAATGGGGCTGCAGCAGAGGCTCCACTCCTGAGCGCTGGCCCCACATTCAACCAGAACGGGGTGGACCCCTATCTGCAAATGGCCTTGGACGAACTCCCCGCCGAAGACAGTGATGGGCGGGTGAGGCTGATCCAGCAAGCTCGAGAGAGAGCAGAGCAGCGAGCCGAGCGCCAGGCGGAGAGAGCTGAGCGCCAAGCTGAGGCTGAGAGAGCCGAGCGCCAGGCGCAGAGGGCCCATGAACTGGAGGTACTCCAGCGGGGTGGGAATGCCCTCACAGCCCGAAGCCGTGAGCCCAGCAGCGTCCAGACTCCTAAACCCCGGCCAGAGCATTTTCCCGTGATGGAAAAGGACGGGGACTTGGACACATTTCTGCGAGCCTTTGAGAAAGCCTGCAGACAGTACCAGCTGCCTAGAGACCAATGGGCAAGGTACTTGACCCCAGGGCTAAAAGGCAAAGCCCTGGAGGCATTTGCTTCTCTTCCGCCAGAAGCCGATGATGACTATGACGCCATAAAGCAGGCGCTGATCGCCAAATACCGGCTGACACCTGAGGTATACCGAAAGAAGTTCCGACACCTCCAACGTGGCCCACACGATAGCTACAGTGATGTGGTGCAAGGACTCAGGACCCACTTTGACCAGTGGATCCATGGACTGTCCGTTGAAACCTTTGAGCAGCTACGGGACCTGATGATCAAAGACCAGTTCCTGCATCTCTGCCCAGCTGAGGTCCGACAGTTCATCCTGGACCGCGAACCAACGAACGCGGACAAAGCGGCGCAGATCGCCGACAACCACGAGGCCAACCGGAAGCCCGAGACGCGGAGGCCAGTCGCCACCAGCTGGAAAGGGGGTAAGCCAGCAACCAACCCCAATGCCCCAGCTAGCCGTCCCTCCGGAGGCCCTGTCCCTGTTGCCAACAACAGGCCGGCTACTGACAGTCGCCTGTGTCACCACTGCCAGTGGCCTGGTCACTTCTTTTACACCTGTCCGAACAGGCCGAAGAACCCCCCAGCCAAGGCCCCCGGGCCCAATGCCTCTGTTCTTTTGGTGGGAGGTGTGGTTGGGAGGGCTGACGACAACGTTCAACCTGTTCAGGTGGGGGCCCGTCTTGCTACAGGCCTCAAGGACACCGGGGCTGAACGAACCCTCATCCGTCCTGGACTGGCGGCCCCTGAAGAGTTTGTTGAGGGGAAAACCCTGACTGTCACCGGGATTGGAGGCACCCGTTGTCCCTTGCCAGTGGCACGAGTTTTTCTTGACTGGGGTGCTGGGAGCGGGTTGAGGGAGGTGGGAGTGTCTGAAAATTTTCCCACTGATGTTTTATTGGGGACGGACTTGGGGAGGATGGTTGCATACTATGTCCCTGACACCCTTCCCCAAACTGATAATAAGGGTAACGTTAACCCTGATGATGATGATGATGACGGGAAACTGAATGTGTTACCTGCTAATGCCTTGATGAGTAATGATGCAACTAACAACCATTCTTTCCCCAGGTACGATGCTGATGCTGATGTGAATGTACCAAAGCAAACTGATAACCATTCTTCTCCTAGGAAGGATGATGATGATGTTGATGTATCTGTGCCGACTGAACCCGTTAACCCTTTCTTTGAAGCGGTAGATGTGTCCACAGGTACCGAAGTGCTCAGCCCCGTCACTCTGCGGAGTGAGACGGCTGAGGAACCCCTGGCAGGAGTAAGCAACGGTGCTCAAGGAAATGGGGAGGTGCATGGGGACCATGAGGAAGGTAATGCCATGCAGCTGACCAGTGCCACCGAGGAAGGTAACTGGCCCATAAGTAGCACTGCTCCTGAAGTGTTGGGGGTGGATGGGGAGGTAGAGCCCAGGGCAGCACCAGCTGGAGGGTCTGCAGAAATCCCCAGGGAGACAGCATACATAGCAGCTGTCACACGCAGTCAGAGTGCCCAGATCGCAGGTAACGCACTGTCTTCTGGACCCTCTGCTGCTACAGGAGAGACTGAACCAGAGGTGAACCCAGAGCCGGTTCCAGAGGGTCCCAGTAAAAAGGGGACCCTGACGTCACTTCTGGCAGCCTCCAGCATGGAGTTCCAGGCTGCTCTGCACTCAGATGCCAGCCTGGAGAAATTGAGAGGTCTCGCCGAGATGCCCACCTCCAAGTCTGATAAGGAGAGGGTGTTCTGGGAACGAGGAAGGTTGTACCGGGAGACAGTACCCGGAGATCCTAAAAAGGAGTGGTTGAGGGAAAGACAGCTGGTCGTCCCCTATCAGTTCAGAACTGAGTTGTTGCGGATTGCCCATGAGATTCCACTCGCTGGACACTTGGGGATCAGCAAAACAAAGGCACGGCTGTCTCAACACTTCTATTGGCCCAAGATGGGGACAGATGTAACACACTACTGCCGCTCCTGTGCCACCTGTCAAAAAGTGGGTAAGGCGGGGCCTGCTCTTAAGGCTCCCCTTATTCCTTTGCCGGTGATAGAGGAGCCTTTCCAGAGAATCGCGGTGGACATTGTAGGACCGCTGTCCGTCCCCAGCAGCTCCGGAAAGCGATACATTCTCACCGTGGTAGACTACGCTACCCGGTACCCAGAGGCAGTAGCTCTGTCTTCAACCAGGGCAGATAAGGTGGCTGACGCACTGGTGACCATCTTTTCGAGAGTAAGATTTCCCAGGGAGATGCTTACCGATCAAGGGCCCCAATTCATGTCTCGCCTAATGGAGGCTCTCTGTGAGAAAATGCAGGTGACGCAGCTGGTATCGAGTCCGTATCACCCACAGACTAACGGTTTGTGTGAACGTTTCAACGGTACCCTCAAACAGATGCTCCGCATACTGGTTGAGACCCAAGGGCGCGACTGGGAGCGGTACCTCCCACACCTGCTGTTCGCTTACAGAGAAGTTCCGCAGGCTTCGACCGGGTTCTCCCCCTTCGAGCTCCTGTATGGCAGGCGAGTCCGGGGACCCCTTGGGTTGATAAGAGAATCCTGGGAAGATGAGCCAAACCCCACAGAAGTGTCCATCGTGGATTATGTCATGCGCTTCCGTGACAAGATGCAGACCTTGACGCAGTTGGTGCATGACAACATGACGCAGGCTCAGGCTGACCAGAAGCGCTGGTACGACCAGAACGCCCGGGAGCGGACCTACCAGGTGGGTCAAAAGGTGTGGGTGTTGGTCCCGGTACCAACGGATAAGCTTCAGGCAGCCTGGGAAGGCCCGTACGTCGTCCACCAACAGCTCAACCCGGTCACCTACGTGGTCACGCTTGACCATGCTCGGGGTAGGCGCAAGGCCTTTCACGTCAACATGCTGAAGGCGCACTACGAACGTGAAGCTTGCATCCTACCGGTCTGCAATCTGCCAGAGGATGGGGAGGAAGATTCCCTCCTGGACATGCTGGCGCAGGCCAAGGCCAATGGGTCCATTGAGGACATGGAGATAAGTGGTTCGCTCACCGTGTCCCAGCGGTTGCAGTTGATGGCCACCCTGGAACTCTTCCGGCCCGTGTTCACCAAACGTCCTGGGAGGACGGAGTTAGCGGTTCATGAGGTGGACACCGGGAATCATGCCCCATTACGGCGAACACCTTATCGGATCTCTGAAACGGTGCAACAAGTCATGCGCCAAGAGGTCGATGAGATGTTAAGGCTGGGAGTGATTCGACGGTCAAAAGGTGCGTGGGCTTCACCTGTAGTCCTCGTGCCTAAAAAGGATCGAACCACCCGGTTCTGTGTGGACTACAGGGGGCTCAACGCCATCACAACCTCTGATGCCCACCCGATGCCGCGCATCGAGGATCTGCTCGAGCGGTTGACAAACGCCAACTACATATCCATCATGGATTTGAGTCGGGGATACTGGCAGATTCGCCTGAGCCCTGAGGCGCAGGAGAAATCCGCCTTTATCACCCCCTTTGGACTGTACGAGTCCACGGTCATGCCCTTCGGCATGAAGAATGCCCCTGCCACTTTCCAGCGGATGGTCAACCACCTGCTTCGGGGACTGGAGGAGTACGCAGTGGCGTACTTAGACGATATTGCCGTCTTCAGTTCCACCTGGGAGGAACACCTTCAGCACCTCCAGGAGGTGCTCAAGCGTCTTCACCAGGCAGGCCTGACCATCAAGCCAGGGAAGTGCCAGATAGGCATGCGCGAGGTCCACTACCTGGGGCACCGGGTAGGCGGGGGTTCCATGAGTCCGGAGCCAGAAAAAGTGGACGCAATCGTGTCCTGGCCCACCCCCAGGACCAAGAAACAGGTGAAGTCCTTCTTGGGCACTGCAGGGTACTATAGGCGGTTCGTACAGGACTATAGCGCCCTTGCCAAACCCTTGACTGACCTCACCAAGCAGAGGCTACCCCAAACAGTCAACTGGACAGATGACTGTGAGGCGGCTTTCCAAGCTTTGAAAGCAGCCCTGTGCAACTCTCCAGTGTTGAGAGCAGTCGACAGCAGTCGCCCGTTTCTGGTACAGACCGACGCCAGCGAGTTTGGCCTCGGTGCTGTGCTTAGCCAGGTCGACTCGGGGGACCAAGAGCACCCCGTGTTGTACCTGAGCCGGAAACTTTTGCCGAGGGAAGTGGCATACTCGACCATCGAGAAGGAGTGTCTGGCCATGGTGTGGGCACTGCAGCATTTGCAGCCCTACCTGTATGGGCGCGCCTTCACGGTGGTAACCGACCACAACCCACTGAGCTGGTTGCACACCGTGTCGGGAACCAATGGAAGATTGCTCCGCTGGAGCCTTGCCCTTCAACAGTACGATTTTACTGTAAAACACAGGAAGGGCAGTGAAAACGGCAATGCCGATGGGTTGTCCCGCCGGGGCGAACCCGCTGAGGTGCGCATGGCCGATTACCGAGAGGTAATGCCTCCTTAGCGCCCTCTTAAGGGGGGAGGTGTGATGTACCATGTCTGCAAGATATGTTTTCTGTTGCAATGTGCTAACAAATCCTCCATCCTAGGACATTGTAAACTCTCAGTAGTAGGAATTCCTTCCCCCCAGGTTTTATCAACCCTGCCACTTCCTCTGGAAGAGCAGGAATGTTAATTAGCTAGACCATCTTCCTCACACCATTTGCCTTCTCTCCTCTTCAGAGCGGGAAAAACTTCTTTGTTTGAAACGAATAAAACTATGAGAGACTATACCATAAGAACCAAATACCCTAGAGATATGAAAATCATATTTTTGTAACCTGAGCGGTCCCAGCTTCGAGACCGCGTATGTTTCGAAGTTCTACCCTGTCCAGAACATGAGATAGGATTTGCGCCCAAATGGACGGTCATATCGCATAGATGTTTGATGTTTTCTTGATGGGCTCATTACGCTGGGAAACATGATACCACTGATGAGTCCATACCAGCTTCTCCCATAAAGTTATAGCTAATCTAAGTTTTGTAGCCAAAACATAACTTGGATAAGAGAGGTGGGATCAACCCAGAATGCACCTCTCTGTGATGTCACATAGGAAAGTCTATAAGGCATTTCCTGGGCAAACCAGCTCAGAACAGCTCAAGTCGTCGTGCTAGAAGGACCCCAATGAGCGGAGAAGTGCAGCTCCGCCTCCACCCACCTTAGCCGCATGGTCTGCCTAAGGAACAATATGGAACTGTGAGTGTAATCTCTTTGTTTTCTCCACTTTTATTTTATACCTGTACTGTACATATTTTATGTCTCAATTTTATAGCAACTTTTATCTGTAATCACTGTCCTCTTTCGGAAAATAAATGAAATTATTTAGATCTGTCTCCATGCTCTAAGAATCGAACTATACGCCTTTGATAGATAATCGCTACTAATTCAAGGGGTTTGCCACGGACCCTCTTAATTTAACACTGTGAATTAAGTAACCGTGACTGGTGGCAGCGCGTTGTGTACGGCTATTACGGCTTGCTGGCAGTCTAGAAGGGTCTTATATTGCTGAGTAAGGGGCTTCAGCCACAGCATTGATAATTCCCTTACTGCAGAAGCCTAATTGCCGGTTCACAACAGGCAGCCCGTCCGGCGACTAATTATCCTAGGTGCAGTTCCCTGACTGACCTGAGGGTAAGGGGGGCGCCGGAGAGCTGCGAGTTCCAAAGTGGAACTGAGAAAGTGGGATATACATAAATCCCCGCAGTACTTGGAAGATTGATAGCAGTGGTGGGGCATCCAAATTAAACTCCCCCTGCGGCAAATTGTAGAGCGAGATTAGCTTGCTGGATATTTTTGGTCACATGGTGCCAGTGTTGGGATAACTAAGATAAGCCCCACTGCGCCTGTGATAGCCGTGTGCCGGCATTGTGTCACGCCCCTCCGTCCGCTGATACACCCGTGTCAGTGGTGGGACTGTGACATAGTGGTGACACAGGGTCCGCTGTCCGTCGCGTTTTGGTGGCAGCGGGACTCCCGTTAGTGTCGCCCGTAAGTGGACGAACGGCGGTGGGCTGTTCGTCACAGGGTCATTGCACTGTGGTGATTTCAGTTAGTTTTCCCCCGGTGGCCATTAGGGTCATTGCACTCTGGTTACCTTAGTTTTTGCGCGTAATTATGTAACAGGTGTGTTTGCTCTATGAAAGAGTATCAGGTGTGTTATTCACTGTTGGTGATAGGTCTTCATTTGCAAGCAAGCCTGGATGAAGGATGGAGCTAAAGGAGAGTCACAGGCAGCTCAGTGAGATTCCTGGAGTGTTAGCTATAGTGTCTGCAAGGAGTGCTGGCATGGCATGGTGGAGTCACAGCCATGGTGTCAGCAAGGAGTTCGTGCATGGATTGGTGGAGTGGCAGCTATGGTTGTCATGATGAGTCACCGAAGGAGGAAAAAACAAAATTCTAGCTAAGTCCAGAAAAACCAGAGAGGTTGGCAGTTATCGGATTGCAGACCCCTGAACCTATCCAAAACAACTAGCAGCAGCCGTGGGGGGTTCCTACGGTGCCCTAGACCCCTCGATCACAGCCGGAGAACTACATAGCCTAAAGACAGAAAGGGGACAAACTAAACTGCCCCAGAGCAGACCCCAAAGCAATAGGCAGCCCCCAACATACAATGACGGTGAAGCAAGATGAAAACACTAACACAGATAGAAAGATAGGTGGAGCAAATGATGGGGGCCCAAGCTAACTAAAATAGGACAGGATAGGAAAGCTGCTGTCTGCCATCCGCAAAAACCCTATCAAAATGTGCCAACCGACTGATAGGAAAAACAGGCCCTGAAGTCGCTAGGCTTCAAAATACTATATCAGCACTCAGGTATATTCTGAAGACAGAGCAAAGATCAAAAGATCAGAGACAAAAATGGAATACAGCTCACCCCCGGCCGGGGATGGCAGAACTCCCAAAAAACAAGGCAAAAACAAAAACAAAACTGAAGTGTACAAAGCAGAGCAGAAAAACTTAGCCTTGAGACGCAGGAATCAGACTGGTCTCCAAGAATCAAGCAGGGTCACCAGCAAGGCAGAAGGGCGTCAGCTGCCTTATATCCAGTCCTAAACTCCAGCCACCCAGTCATCATCTAGCTGACCAGGTGTTTGGTAATCAGTCTCACTACCTTCCTTCACCAGAGGAGGGAGTTCATCAGACCTCAACCGTGAAGGGAAAAATGAACTCAGAACAGTACCTCCCCCTTGAGGAAGGGTCACCGAACCCTCATCCATGCCACCAGGGCGATCCGGGTGAGCCCGATGAAAGGCACGCACCAATCTTTCGGCATGAATATCAGAGACAGAGACCCAGGAATTATCCTCCTGACCATAACCCTTCCACTTAGCCAAATACTGGAGTCTCCGTCTAGCCAGATGGGAATCCAGTATCTTCTCTACCTCATATTCCATGTTAACTTCAACCAATATAGGGTCAGGAGGTGCCACCACAGGAACTACTGGTTCAACAAACCTCTTCAAGAAGGACTTATGAAACACATTATGAATTTTAAATGTGACAGGAAGAGCCAACCGAAAAGGGACCGGATTAATAATCTCCAAAATCTTGTAAGGTCCAATAAATCTAGGCTTAAACTTAGGAGAAGCCACCTTCATAGCGATATTTTTTGATGACAGCCAAACCATATCACCCACCTTAAACTGGGGACCAACGGTCCTATGCCGGTTGGAAAACCGCTGGGCCTTTTCCTGGGAGAGAGACAACTTATCCACTACTTGGTCCCAGATCTGGTGCATTCTCTCCACCACAGTGTCAACACCTGGGCAGGCAGAAGGCTCCACCTGCCCTGAAGAAAATCGAGGGTGAAACCCAAAGTTACAAAAAAAAGGTGACATCAAAGCGGCAGAACTAGCGCTATTATTTAAAGCAAATTCGGCCAAGGGCAAAAATGAAACCCAATCATCCTGATCGGCAGAAATAAAACATCTCAAATACAACTCCAAAGTCTGGTTTGTTCTCTCCTTCTGCCCATTGGTCTGAGGGTGAAACGCAGAGAAGGACAACTGAATTCCCAGCATGGAACAGAAAGTCCTCCAAAATCTAGACACAAACTGAACTCCTCTGTCAGATACAATGTTCTCAGGAATCCCGTGCAAGCGAACCACCTGTTGCAAAAACAAGGGCACCAACTCAGAGGTAGATGGCAACTTAGGGAGTGTTACAAGATGGACCATCTTAGAGAATCTATCACAAATCACCCAAATAACAGTCATTCTCTGAGAGACAGGCATATCAGAGATAAAATCCATTGAAATATGGGTCCAGGGCCTCCTGGGCACCGGCAAAGGCATCAACAAGCCACTAGAGCGAGAACAAGGTTTAGACCGGGAGCAAATCACACAGGACTGCACAAAATTCCTGACATCATGAGACAAGGCGGGCCACCAAAAAGACCGACTCACCAGATCTCTAGTACCAAAAATACCTGGATGACCAGCCAGTGCAGAGCAATGAACTTCAGACATCACTCTCTTCCTCCACTGGTCAGGAACATACAACTTTCCACTGGGACAACGTTCAGGTTTGTCCTCCTGAAACTCTTTCAGAGCACGTCTCAAATCGGGCAAGATGGCAGAAAGAACTACCCCCTCGCCTAAGATGGTAGCAGGCTTAGTCACAACAGGAGAATCAGCAAGGAAACTCCTAGAGAGGGCGTCTGCCTTGATATTCTTAGTGCCCGGAAGAAAAGAGACCACAAAATTAAAACGTGTGAAAAACAAGGCCCACCTAGCCTGTCTAGGATTCAAGCGCTTGGCCGACTCCAGGTAAATCAAATTCTTGTGGTCAGTAAGGACCATGACTTGGTGTTTGGCTCCCTCCAACCAATGTCTCCACTCCTCAAATGCCCATTTCATGGCCAACAGTTCCCGATTCCCCACATCATAGTTACGTTCGGATGGGGAGAACTTTTGGGAAAAGAAAGCACAAGGATTCATTTTAGATGTCACAAGATCTTTTTGGGACAACACCGCTCCTGCACCAATCTCAGAAGCGTCCACCTCCACCTGAAACGGGAGTGAGACATCAGGTTGCCGCAAAACTGGAGCAGAAGTGAATCTTCGCTTCAGCTCCCGAAAGGAAGAAACAGCCTCCGGAGACCAATTCAGCACATCAGCACCCTTCCTAGTCAAATCAGTCAATGGCTTGGCAATACTAGAAAGATTAGCTATAAATTTACGATAAAAATTAGCAAAACTCAAAAACTTCTGGAGGGCCTTCAAAGAAGTGGGCTGAACCCAATCATAAATGGCCTGTACCTTGGCCGGGTCCATTTCAATAGTTGACGGAGACAAAATAAATCCCAAAAATGAAATCCTCTGTACCCCAAAAAGGCATTTCGATCCCTTGACATACAGGGAATTCTCCCTCAAAATCTGGAACACAGTCCGAACATGTTCCACATGAGAGTCCCAATTCTTGGAGAAGGTCAAAATATCATCCAGATAGATGATCAAAATTTTATCCACAAAGTCTCGGAATATATCGTTCATGAAGCACTGGAAGACAGAAGGGGCATTAGTGAGCCCAAAAGGCGTCACCAGGTACTCAAAATGTCCGTCCGGAGTATTAAACGCCGTCTTCCATTCATCCCCATGCTTAATGCGAATAAGATTATACGCCCCCTGAGGTCAAGCTTGGTAAACCAGCAAGCATCTTTAACTCTGGAGAATAGATCAGAAATCAGGGGTAACGGATACTAATATTTAACAGTAATTTTGTTGAGGGCACGATAGTCAATACAAGGCCTTAATGAACCATCCTTTTTAGCCACGAAAAAAAAAACAGCACCCAAGGGTGAAGAGGATGGTCTAATATGACCCTTCTCCAAAGACTCCTTAATATAGGATCGCATAGCCTCGTGCTCGGGTACAGATAAATTGAAAAGCCGACCCTTGGGGAATTTACACCCCGGGTTCAGCTCAATTGCACAGTCATAACTCCTATGAGGAGGCAAAGACGCAGACTCATTCTCACTAAATACATCATAAAAGTCAGCCAAATAGTCAGGAACATCATGCGACTGGGGAGAGGTGGAGAAAACAGGAGCATCACTAAGGGCACACCGACAACCCCAACTCACCACAGACAAAGATTTCCAATCCAGAACTGGATTATGGATTTGCAACCAGGGAAACCCCAGAACAATGGTATCATGCAAATTATGCAACCCCAAAAATCTGCAGTTTTCTTGATGGTCTGGGGCGACCCGCATTACCACCTGGGTCCAAAACTGAGGTTTATTCTTCGCCAAAGGAGTAGCATCAATACCCCTCAAAGGGATAGGCGTCCGCAGAGGTGTCATAGGAAATCCACAACGTTTAGCAAAATCCATGTCCATCAGGTTCAGAGCTGCTCCTGAATCCACAAAAGCGTTGGCGGAAAATGTGGACAGGGAGCAGATCAGAGTAATTGCCAGAAGAAACTTAGGTTGAACACCACCCACAGAAAACGTGTGTGCACAACGTTTCTCTCGCTTAGGGCAGACAGAAATAATATGCGAGACATCTCCACAAAAAAACACAGCTTATTACGCCTTCTGAACTCCTGATGTTGCGCCCTAGACAAAACTCTATCACATTGCATAGGTTCAGACATTTGTTCAACAGGTGGCAACATCTCTCGTGCAGTTTTGCGTTCACGTAAACGCCGATCCACCTGAATGGCTAATGACATAGAATCGTCAAGACCAGAGGGAACAGGAAATCCCACCATAGTATCCTTTACAGTTTCTGACAAACCCTTCCAAAAGAGGGCTGCCAAGGCACCATCATTCCAGGTAGTAAGGACCGCCCACTTTCGGAATTTTTGACAGTAGAACTCTGCCGAATCCCGACCCTGGCTTAATGCCAACAGGGTCTTTTCAGCCTGATCAATAGCATTAGGTTCATCATACAACAACCCCAAGGCTTGAAAAAATGCATTCACATTATTCAGAATAGGATCATCAGGTTTCAAAGAAAACGCCCAATCCTGGGGATCGCCGCGCAGCAAAGAGATGGCAATTTTAACCTGCTGCGCGGAGTTCCCAGACGAGTTAGGCTTCAAGGCAAAAAATAATTTACAATTATTCTTGAAATTCAAGAATTTAGACCGATCCCCAAAAAACACATCAGGAGTAGGAATCTTTGGTTCAGCAGCATGTGAATGAGCAAGATAGGCGGAAATTCCCCGCACTTCAGCAGCGAGCTGCTCCACACGATCAGACAATTGCTTCATCTCCACTGAGAGAAAAATTCCCCCTATGGCCTCAGAGATATAGAGGAAAAAATATGCACACAAAAAAAAAAATTCTGACACACTTTTTTTTTTTTTTTTTTTTTACAATTCTCTCCTGCTATTGAGTACCCTAGGATCTGCGGTATGGCTGGTGATTCTGTTATGATGAGTCACCGAAGGAGGAAAAAACAAAATACTAGCTAAGTCCAGAAAAACCAGAGAGGTTGGCAGCTATCGGATTGCAGACCCCTGAACCTATCCACAACAACTAGCAGTAGCCGTGGGGGGTTCCTACGGTGCCCTAGACCCCTCGATCACAGCCGGAGAACTACATAGCCTAAAGACAGAAAGGGGAAAAACTAAATTGCCCCAGAGCAGACCCCAAAGCAATAGGCAGCCCCCAACATATAATGACGGTGAAGCAAGATGAAAACACTAACACAGATAGAAAGATAGGTGGAGCAAATGATGGGGCCCAAGCTAACTAAAATAGGACAGGATAGGAATGCTGCTGTCTGCCATCCGCAAAAACCCTATCCAAAATGTTCCAACCGACTGATAGGCAAAACAGGCCCTGAAGTCGCTAGGCTTCAAAATACTATATCAGCACTCAGGTATATTCTGAAGACAGAGCAAAGATCAAAAGATCAGAGACAAAAATGGAATACAGCTCACCCCTGGCCGGGGATGGCAGAACTCCCAAAAAACAAGGCAAAAACAAAACTGAAGTGTACAAAGCAGAGCAGAAAAACTTAGCTTTGAGATGCAGGAATCAGACTGGTCTCCAGGAATCCAGCAGGGTCACCAGCAAGGCAGAAGGGCGTCGCTGCCTTATATCCAGTCCTCAACTCCAGCCAACCAGTCATCATCTAGCTGACCAGGTGTTTGGTAATCAGCCTCACTACCTTCCTTCACCAGAGGAGGGAGTTCATCAGACCTCAACCGTGAAGGGAAAAATGAACTCACAACATATGGTGTAGAGCTGCAATCAAAATGCTGGATGTTGTTGCTGAGAGCTGGACTTTTTGGCAGAAAAGCTGGACTCTTTGGTGGGACTCTGTTTCTGGACAGCTGCACGCAGGTGGTGGACTCTGTTTGCTCCAAGGCTGCACTATGGGGTTGGATCCATTTGGAGGAAAAGATGGATGCAGGTGGTGGGCTCTGTTGCTGGGAGCATAAGCAATAGAGCAAAGCTAAGTGGTGTTCCCCTGTATTGTAATTTTTCCTTATGTGTGTTTAGTGCAGTGGTGGGATTAGTTTCCGCACCGACCAATTCCCTAGTGAGGGTTTAGGTGCAGGGCGAGCTAGGGATATCAGGTATCCTGATCGGCGCCCGGTGCGGAACCGGCCTAGGGAACATTAGGAGTGTAGAGACACTGACTCAGGGGAGTGCAGGAGGTCTCCACTTCCCCGTTCCCTATCGTAGGGCCACCATTGTTATTGTTACCCAGTTTTCCCTTATTGTTTAAATTAGTCCTACTGGAGGCGGGGTTTCCAGATTTACGTGTTACATGTATTACCTAAATTCACCTGTTGGAGGCGGCGTATCCAGCTGCACGTCTTATTATTTAAATTCGCCCCACTGGAGGCGGTGTATCCAGGGTCACGCGTGTCATCTAAATCCGCCCTGCTGGGGATGCTGTGTCCAGCCGCGCGTGACCGTGACAACAAGGTACAGGATCAGCCATGCAAGAACCAGGGACTATGGGTTCAGGACTGGCCATGCAAGGACAAGAGATTACAGGTTCAGGACTGGCCACACAAGGACCAGGGACTATGGATTCAGGACAGGTTATACAAGGATCTGGGAATTCAGATTCAGGATACTGGCCATACCAGGACCAGTGGACCTAACAACTCACTAACTGCACCACTGATGCACTAATGAAACACGTTGCTTTGGCACCTCCCTATTGGGGAGGGTGCCTTTTAAACAGGATGCCTCCCATATATTGGCTGGGAGCCATCTTGCAGGTGCACATTCTGGCACTTTAAGGAGCGATGCCAGGAACTGCAGTGCGCACAACACAAGTAAATAAGGAGTATTCCAGGGACCACGTGTGGCTAGGATGGTGAGTACGCTGGTGTCTCTGCATAAAGTAGGAAGGGGAACCATGCATGGGCGCCGGCATTAGCGTTACACTCCGCATGGGTGCCATAATTGCAATTTATCAAGAAATGAAGACATTGTTCAGGTGTTTCTGCCAAGCCATTTTTTGCCAATGTTCAAGCCAATAATTTCATAGCAGTTAAGCAATATTAAGCAATCTTTTGTGTAACCAAACCCCCTAATAAAAGATGGGCCATTGTTATTGTGAGGGATGAGGGAGACTCTATTTTAGATTTATTTATTCAGGCCCCATAGATTATCCAGAGAGCTCCCTTCAGCAGGATTGTGGCCCCCACCCTTGGGATAAGTACAGGAATTCCCAAAAGAACAAGACTTTGCCATATAGCCTAGCTAAAGTCGCTAACGACTTATTAACACCCAAGAGCAAGCGACACTACTCTGTCCTCCATCTCCTGGACCTGTCCTCTGCCTTCGACACTGTGGACCATTCCTTCCTGCTACAGATTCTCTCGTCTCTTGGCATCACAGACTTGGCCCTATCCTGGATCCCGTCATATCTAACAGACCGAACATTCAGTGTCTCCCTCTCACACACCACCTCCTCACCTCGCCCCCTGTCTGTAGGTGTTCCTCAAGGCTCTGTCCTAGGACACCTACTATTCTCCATCTATTCCTTCAGCCTGGGACAGCTCATAGAATCCCAAGGCTTGCAGTATCACCTCTACGCCAATGACACGCAGATCTACCTATCTGGACCCAACCTCACCTCCTTACTGATCGAAATCCCACAATGTCTGTCTGCTATCTCAGCCTTCTTCTCTGCTCGTTTTCTCAAACTGAACATGGACAAAACAGAATTCATCATTTTCCCCCATCTCACTCTACCCCTCCACCAGACCTATTCATCAATGTCATTGGTTGCTCTCTTTCCCCAGTCCCGCACGCTCGGTGCCTTGGGGTGATCCTTGACTCTGCGCTCTCTTTCAAACCACATATCCAAGCCCTCGCCTCCTCCTGCCACCTCAAACTCAAAAATATCTCCCGGATCCACTCATTCCTCAACAACGAAACCACAAAAACACTATTGCATGCTCTTATCATCTCCCGCCTCAACTACTGCAACCTCCTCCTCTCTGGCCTCCCCTCTAGCACTCTGGCACCACTCCAGTCCATCCTATACTATGCTGCCTGACTAATCCACCTGTCTCCCCGCCTCCTCATCCTCCCCCCTAAGCCAGGCCCTTCACTGGCTTCCTATTACCCAGAGGCTTCAATTCAAAACCCTAACCATGACATACAAAGCCATCCACAACCTGTCTCCTCCATACATCCGTGACATGGTCTCCAGGTACCTACCCGCATGCAACCTTCGATCATCTCAAGATCTCCTTCTCTACTCTCCCCTTATGTCTTCTTCCCATAACCATATACAAGACTTCTCCCGTGCTTCCCCCATACTCTGGAACTCTCTGCTGCAACACCTCAGACCCTCACCATGAACGGAAACCTTCAAAAAGAACCTGAAGACCCACCTGTTCTGACAAGCCTACAGCCTGCAATGATCCTCGGTCTACTGAACCACCGCATGACCTGCTCTACCCTCTCCTACTGCATCCTCACCCATCCCTGTAGACTGTGAGCCTTCGCGGGCAGGGTCCCCTCTCCTTATGTACTTGTGTGTCCCTTGTCTTACACATGTTTATTATACTTGTCTATATTTCCCCTTTTCACATGTAAAGCGCCATGGAATAAATGGCGCTATACAAATGCACAATAATAATAATAATAATAATATGGCCAGCGAATTTGAGGCCATGTGCAAATTAAGGCGAGGAGGAGCATAGCTGGGACCCCCTGCTGTCTTTTGTGCAAGGCGGACAATATCAATTAGCTATCAATGGAAAGTGTTGATACTTGGGCACAGACACCTAGAGATGAATAATGAGAGCACCATGAAAGCGTAGACACTTGGGCACTGACACCTAGAGATGAATTATGAGAGTACAGTGAATCTCAGGGTTGAGTCCAATATACCTCCAGAACCCTGGGGTCCTCCACACACACCCCTGTGTTTCATCTTCCGCTAGCTGTCCCAGATAATGAGCTATCGAGACTGGCTCTCCAGAACCACTTAGCCGACCCAAGTTTGGACTCTCCATATTGGTCCAGCCCCAACGAACCTGTTGAGATGTCAGTCGTCCTGTTAGGACCTTCCACTAGGATGTTATGACCCATCCTAGATATTGGGAATTATTTCAGCTAGGAGGTCAAGGAAGGAGATTTCAGTCCAACCCAGAGGGGCGGTGGCAAATATGGGAGGGGGCAAACTAGGGGTTAAAAGCTAGCTACACACCTTTAGCCTTTCTTATTGTTCTGCCATGGAAGCCACAACATGTCACGCATCGAGATGGACCAGAAACTAAGCAGGTACCTGTGGATACAATAGCTTCCCTTCATCCACAAGTTATAAAGAACAGTAATGTGACACAGACAGTGCAGCTAACTGCAATCCCATACTTATACCTTATCTTTATCTGTACTTCTGGCTGTAATATCTGTATATTGCTCTGTATATAATTGTACAGAGTGGGCCAATTGAGATAGGATGCCATGTCACATTTTGCGAGCCCCTGATGTGCCTAAACAGTGGAAACCCCCAATTCCAACTCCATCTGTAACCCCTACACACCCCTAACCATAATCCCAGTCCTAACCATAACCCTAACCACAAACCTAACTCCAACATACCTCTAACCCTAATCCAACCCTAACGATAATCCCAACTGTGACATCGGCGGCTATGCCCGCCGATGCCCCTTCTGTAGCAGCGCGCACCGCAGCATTTCCCTACCTGCGCGCTCCCGTCCGGGCTCGCGCCCGTCGTCCACTCTCCCTCACGGCGACTCCTGGCTCCCGCTCTCTGTCGCGCGCACGCCTCCTCCCGTCCTCTCTCTCCAGCGGTGGGCGGCGCTGAGGGGCTGGCCTGGGGCACGCACTTCCGGGGGTTGGTATATTTCAGGCGTCCTCGCTGTTAGGAGGACGCCTGATGATTGTGTAGCAATCTGGCCCCTACAGTTCTCCTGTAGCTAGTCCAATCTCTGCCTTATCCTTCCTGCCTTCCTCTGTGTCGTTCTCCTCGCTCTCCCCAGTCTGTCCAGGCTCTCCTTTCCTTTCTTTCCTTGTGGTCGTTCCCTGTCTCCAGTTCGCCCTGATCCTTCCTCTGCCATTCCGTATTGTGTGCTTCCCTGAGCCACCTGTCCCTGCTAGTATATCTGTCCGCTGCCTCCCCAGGCCTTTTGTTCGTGGAGCCGTCCCTCTTGGTTCCGGCTGTCGCGCCTCCGTCCTCTGTGGTCCTGCCCCAAACGGTCCCTGTATAGGGGTCGGTCTTCACCTGGCGTGCTCGGCCCAGGGGCTCCGGATCCGCGATCCAGAGGGTCCACTCTCTGACTTAGTTCTCGATAGCATTACAGTATCATCAGGCCATGGACCCCGCCGGTGCCGCGGCGGCCACTCAAAAGGAACTGCTTTTCCTAAGAGAAAATCAGACCCGTATCATGTCATTCATGAAGTCCATGGACACCCGGCTCTCCGCCTTGCAAACCGCTGATCCAGCGCATGCACCTCTCTTAGTCAGTCTCCAGCAGGAGCTTGCACAGCAGCGCGATGCGCAATCTCACATTTTGGGGTATATGGCGTCCGTGGATGATCGGCTGCTTTCTTTGCAGTCCTCTGCGGCCGCTTCTAACCAAGCCCGGGACGCTGTCTCTTTCCCTCCTCCCCGTCTTGGTAAGCCGCCTAGGTACTGTGGGGACCCAAAATTGTGTAGGGGATTTTTAAACCAGTGCAGATTGCACTTTGATCTTCTGCCCCAACAATACCCCACGGACCGTGCTAAGGTGGCCTTTATAATCTCCCATCTAGAGGGGGAGGCGCTGGCTTGGGTGAATCCGTTGTGGGAGAGGGATGACCCGGTGGTGACTAACATCCAGAGTTTTTTGGAAACATTCCGTAAGGTTTTTGATGAACCCGGACGCCTTGCTTCGTCTACAGAGGCCCTTTTTAACCTCTGCCAGGGGTCCCTTACTGTAGGGCAATACGCCATCCGTTTCCGGACCTTGTCCTCGGAGCTGGGGTGGAATAACGAAGCCCTGGTTGGTGATTTTTGGAGAGGCCTGTCTAGTAAAATCAAAGACGAGTTGGCCGGGCGTGACCTTCCTACCACCCTGGAAGATCTCATCTCCCTGGCTACCCGTATTGACCTGCGTTTTCAGGAACGCGCTAGAGAGTCAGCCAGGGAGAAGAGGTCCTTTAGATTATACCAAGCTCCCATTCCGCGCACCGTTGCCCTTCCTAGTGACACTGTCCCCGAGCCTATGCAGGTGGATCGCATCAAGCTGTCCGAACAACGGCGTAAGGAGAGGATGACTAAGGGACTCTGTCTATATTGTGGAGGGGCCAATCACTTCGTACGCACTTGTCCTGAGAGACCGGGAAACGCATCCGCCTAGGCCAGGTAGGAGAGGGCCCCCTAGGTGATCTGCCCCCCTCTCTCCCACTTACTCTTTCAGCTCTGCTTATTACAGGTCAGGGGCGTGGCTCTGTGGAGGCGTATGTGGACTTGGGCGCAGCAGGCAACTTCATCCGCCAGGAGGAGGTTGACAAACTCCAGATTCCCGTGGTCGTCTTAAGTAACCCTCGAGCAATCACCTCCGTCGATGGCAAACCTCTTCCTGGGCTCATCACCACGGTTACCATTGAAGTAGAGCTACAAATTGGCGCACTTCATTCTGAGAAGATTGCCTTCTACGTCCTGCCTCAATTATCCCATGCCATTCTCTTAGGACTTCCTTGGCTTAGGCGGCATGAGCCAGTCATCGACTGGCGCTCCGGAGAGATCCTACGCTGGGGGCACACCTGCCATGCTAGCTGTTTACGTACCCTGGTTCGTTCCCATCCTCAGCTTAGGCCAACAGACCTCCCCGGCCTTCCTGCTCCATACCACGCCTACGCTGATGTTTTCTGCAAGAAGGAGGCGGATTCCCTGCCCCCGCACCGGTCCTATGACTGCCCCATCGACCTGATTCCTGGAGCGGTTCCTCCCAGAGGTAGAACTTACCCTCTTTCTCCTGCCGAAACCTCTGCCATGACGGAATATATCCAAGAAAATCTGTCCAAGGGGTTTATCCGGAAGTCCTCCTCTCCTGCTGGCGCGGGTTTCTTCTTCGTCCGGAAGAAAGACGGATCACTGCGGCCTTGCATTGATTACCGGGGTCTAAACAATATCACCGTTAAAAATCGTTACCCCCTTCCGTTGATTCCTGAGCTCTTTGACCGTCTGAGAGGAGCCCGGATCTTCACGAAGTTAGATCTGCGGGGAGCTTACAATTTGGTCCGGATCCGTGCAGGGGATGAGTGGAAAACGGCCTTCAATACCCGTGACGGGCATTATGAATACCTAGTTATGCCCTTCGGCCTCTGTAACGCTCCCGCTGTGTTTCAAGAATTCATCAACGAGGTATTCCGGGATCTACTCTATTCCTGTGTGGTCATCTATCTTGACGACATTCTCGTTTTCTCGCCCGACCTGTCCTCCCATCGCAAAAGCGTACGCTTGGTCTTGCACCGCCTTCGAGAGAACCAACTCTACGCCAAGATTGAGAAATGCCTTTTTGAGCAGTCGTCACTGCCCTTCTTGGGATATGTCGTCACCGATTCCGGCCTCAAGATGGATCCCGAAAAACTCAGTGCGGTACTCAAGTGGCCCCGTCCAGTGGGGATTAAGGCCATCCAGCGGTTTCTTGGGTTCGCAAATTATTACCGTCAGTTTGTGCCTCATTTTTCTACGGTTACCAAACCCATCACGGCCTTGACCCGCAAGGGAATGAAGCCCAACAGTTGGTCCCCTGAAGCTGAAAACGCTTTCCTAGCCCTGAAACGTTCCTTTGCGTCAGCACCCATTTTGCATCGGCCTGTGACCAGCAGGCCCTTCGTCCTGGAAGTGGATGCCTCCTCCACTGGAGCTGGAGCGGTCCTGTCCCAGCAGGCTTCATCCGGACGGTTGGTTCCTTGCGGCTTCTTTTCTAAAGTCTTCTCACCTGCGGAGTGCAACTACTCCATTGGAGACCGAGAATTACTGGCCATTAAGATGGCCTTGGCTGAATGGCGGTATTTACTCGAGGGGGCTGTACATCCCTTTACCATCCTCACTGACCACAAGAACCTGGCTTACCTGCAGTCTGCCCAAAGACTCAATGCCCGGCAAGCCAGGTGGGCCCTGTATTTCTCCCGCTTTGACTTCCAACTTCACTTTCGACCTGGTAATAGGAACATCAAGGCCGATGCCCTTTCCAGGTCATTACAGTCATCGGAGAGGGATGAAGTCCCATCCCATATTATCGAGCCTACTAAAATGATCACCGTGGCCCCTGTGAATTTTGCTATTCCTCCACCCGGTAAGACTTTCGTCCCTCAAAACAGACGTACAGAGGTGTTGGGCTGGGGGCATTCCTCCAAAATTGCAGGACACGTTGGGACTAAAAAGACTCTCTTGCTGCTGTCTCGGTATTACTGGTGGCCCACGCTTCGCCAGGATGTGATGGACTATGTTGCCTCGTGCACAACCTGTGCCCAGAACAAGGTGGCTAGGACTTTGCCCGCCGGTCTTCTTCATCCATTGCCAGTTCCTGAGGTCCCCTGGCAGCAGATCGCCATGGATTTTGTAACTGATTTACCCCGCTCAGCCGGATGTACCACCATCTTAGTCGTAGCAGATCGTTTTTCCAAAATGGCCCACTTCATTCCCTTACCGGGACTTCCATCCGCCCCGAAGTTGGCCGAGATCTTCATCCACCAGGTCTTCAGGCTGCATGGTCTTCCTCAGCGGATTCTGTTGGATCGGGGGGTCCAGTTCACCTCCCGCTTCTGGAGGGCTCTCTGCCGGCTTATGGGTACATCTCTCGACTTCTCCTCCGCATACCATCCTCAGACCAACGGGCAAGTGGAGCGAATTAATCAGGTGTTAACCACCTACCTACGTCATTTCGCCAACGCCCATCAGGACAATTGGGTCGCGCTCTTACCTTGGGCTGAATTCTCGCACAACAATCATCCTAGCGAATCTACCACCAAGTCACCTTTTTTTGTGGTAACCGGTCAAAACCCAGGTATTCCGTTACCTTTCTCCACGTCTACAGGAGTACCCGCAGCCAATTCTCTTGCTAAAGAATTCTCGCAGATTTGGAGAGAGACCAGGGACGCGCTCAAGGGTGCCAACAACCGAATCAAGAAGCATGCAGACAAAAGACGGAAGGACGTGCCTCCGTACCATCCAGGTGACAAAGTCTGGCTTTCAACTCGACATATCCGTCTGAGAGTTCCCTCTTATAAGCTGAGCCCTCGGTACATTGGGCCGTTTGAAGTGATTGGACGCATTAATGAAGTGGCTTACAAACTGAAGTTGCCTGCTTCGCTCCGGGTTCCCAACGCTTTCCATGTCTCGCTCTTGAAACCCGTAGTTCTGAATCGGTTCCAACCAGTTTCCATCGTCCCTCCTTCACCTGTTATCTCGGACAACGTCTTCGAGGTCAAGGACATCTTGGCAATGAAAAGAGTCCGGGGTAAGACCCTTTTTCTTATCGATTGGGTGGGTTTTGGTCCCGAGGAACGGTCCTGGGAGCCCCGGGAGAATGTCAATGCTCCCCGGATTCTGAAAAAGTTTTTTGCCAATCTCAGTAAGGGAGGACGTAAGGAGAGGGGTACTGTGACATCGGCGGCTATGCCCGCCGATGCCCCTTCTGTAGCAGCGCGCACCGCAGCATTTCCCTACCTGCGCGCTCCCGTCCGGGCTCGCGCCCGTCGTCCACTCTCCCTCACGGCGACTCCTGGCTCCCGCTCTCTGTCGCGCGCACGCCTCCTCCCGTCCTCTCTCTCCAGCGGTGGGCGGCGCTGAGGGGCTGGCCTGGGGCACGCACTTCCGGGGGTTGGTATATTTCAGGCGTCCTCGCTGTTAGGAGGACGCCTGATGATTGTGTAGCAATCTGGCCCCTACAGTTCTCCTGTAGCTAGTCCAATCTCTGCCTTATCCTTCCTGCCTTCCTCTGTGTCGTTCTCCTCGCTCTCCCCAGTCTGTCCAGGCTCTCCTTTCCTTTCTTTCCTTGTGGTCGTTCCCTGTCTCCAGTTCGCCCTGATCCTTCCTCTGCCATTCCGTATTGTGTGCTTCCCTGAGCCACCTGTCCCTGCTAGTATATCTGTCCGCTGCCTCCCCAGGCCTTTTGTTCGTGGAGCCGTCCCTCTTGGTTCCGGCTGTCGCGCCTCCGTCCTCTGTGGTCCTGCCCCAAACGGTCCCTGTATAGGGGTCGGTCTTCACCTGGCGTGCTCGGCCCAGGGGCTCCGGATCCGCGATCCAGAGGGTCCACTCGCTGACATAGTTCTCGATAGCATTACACCAACCCTAACCTTAATCCAAACCCTAACCCTAATCCTAACCCTAACTTTATCCCCAACCCTAACCGTACCTTTAGCCCCAACCCCAACCCTAACTTTAGCCCCAACCCTAACCCTAACTTTAGCCTCAACCCTAACCCTAACGGAAAATGGAAATAAAAACATTTTTTATATTATTATTTTTCCCTAACTAAGGGGGTGATAAAGGGGGGGTTGATTTACTATTTATAGTGGGTTTTAATGTTTGGCAGCTGTCACACACTAAAAGATGCTTTTTATTGCAAAAATAGTTTTTGCATCACCACATTTTGAGAGCTATAATTTTTCCATATTTTGGCTCACATAGTCATATGAGATCTTGTTTTTCTGTGGGATGAGTTGACGTTTTTATTGGTACCATTTTTGGGCACCTGACATTTTTTGATCGTTTTTTGTTATGATTTTTGGGAGGCAGAATGAATAAAAAAACAGCAATTCATGAATTTCTTTAGGGTGGGGTGTTTATACCGCTCCACGTGTGGTAAAATTGATACTCTCTAGGCTGTGTAAACACAAGAAAAACAGAGCAAAGAAACACCATCCAATAAGAAGATTTTTGTATTTTATTAATTCAAATAATTTTGAAAATATGTAAAAACCAATATAAAGGCTTATAACAATGAAGAGGAAAAGAGGAATACCACGGCCAACACAGGGGTACACATGGTGGTACTGAGATCAGGGGTTATACAATATGCGTAACAGCAGAGTAAATCCTAGACAAAAATCCATCAAAGAGGTATGGACAAATAAAAATAACATTGTCCAGAATAGTAAACAAATCAATATATCCATCTGTATCAAAGTGAATATCGCTTACCCAGAATCACCAGTACACCAGTGTTCTCTCCTGTGACCCCATGACGCGCGTTTCACGTTGAATGCTTTCTCAAAAGGGGTATAAACAAATGCCATATCCCTATATTTATATAATGGTGTTAATTAATGCCGGTATACTGGGCGCACGCGCCGATGACGTCACACGCCAAGAGTGTTACCTCCCACCTCCGTGGCAGTCAACAAGCGGCGCGCATGTAGGTGGAACTCCACCTGCTGACGTCATAAACATGCGTGCCAAGCTAATACAGATAACCACAAAGGAGAGTAGGAGGGACGTAGAGGAAAAGAGGAATACCACGGCCAACACAGGGGTACACATGGTGGTACTGAGATCAGGGGTTATACAATATGCGTAACAGCAGAGTAAATCCTAGACAAAAATCCATCAAAGAGGTATGGACAAATAAAAATAACATTGTCCAGAATAGTAAACAAATCAATATATCCATCTGTATCAAAGTGAATATCGCTTACCCAGAATCACCAGTACACCAGTGTTCTCTCCTGTGACCCCCTGATGCGCGTTTCACGTTGAATGCTTTCTCAAAAGGGGTATAAACAAATGCCATATCCCTATAGTTATATAATGGTGTCAATTAATGCCGGTATACTGGGCGCACGCGCCGATGACGTCACACGCCAAGAGTGTTACCTCCCACCTCCGTGGCCGTCAACAAGCGGCGCGCATGTAGGTGGAACTCCACCTGCTGACGTCATAAACATGCGTGCCAAGCTAATACAGATAACCACAGAGGAGAGTAGGAGGGACGTGGAGTAAAGTGTGCGTGCGCACCCCAACCGCCATTACAATGAAGGCCATAGCAGCAGCTATATTAGAGAGGATAAAAATCGGCCCATAAAATACATATGGTGTAGATGCATATGTGGTTATCTGTATTAGCTTGGCGCGCATGTTTATGACGTCAGCAGGTGGAGTTCCACCTACATATGCACGCCGCTTGTTGACGGCCACGGAGGTGGGAGGTAACACTCTTGTCGTGTGACGTCATCGGCGCGTGCGCCCAGTATACCGGCATTAATTAACACCATTATATAAATATAGGGATATGGCATTTGTTTATACCCCTTTTGAGAAAGCATTCAGTGCGAAACGTGCGTCAGGGGGTCACAGGAGAGAACACTGGTGTACTGGTGATTCTGGGTAAGCGATATTCACTTTGATACAGATGGATATATTGATTTGTTTACTATTCTGGACAATGTTATTTTTATTTGTCCATACCTCTTTGATAGATTTTTGTCTAGGATTTACTCTGCTGTTACGCATATTGTATAACCCCTGATCTCAGTACCACCATGTCTACCCCTGTGTTGGCCGTGGTATTCCTCTTTTCCTCTTCATTGTTATAAGCCTTTATATTGGTTTTTACATATTTTCAAAATTATTTGAATTAATAAAATACAAAAATCTTCTTATTGGATGGTGTTTCTTTGCTCCGTTTTTCTTGTGTTTATCCTTCTATTGGGAGCATTTCCATTTTTTATTTTGTTGTTAGGCATTATGCCTCTGTTTTTGGGGGTGAAGTTATTTCTTCAACATTTATTATAATTACTTTATGCTTATTTTGACTTTTTTTGTTTTCTCTAGGCTGTGTGCAACATTTGACTCCTGAGGGGTTTTTTTTGGAATAGTGTCAAAAAGCTCACGCTATAGCTGAGTGCGTAAAATTGATAAAGCAGTTTTATTCTTCGGGTTAGTACGATTACAGTGATACCTCATTTATATCTTTTTTTATGTTTTGTCACTTTTATACAATAAAAACTATTTTATATAAAAAATAATTATTTTTGCATCGCTTTATTCTGCGAGCTATAACTTTTTTAATTTATCACTTATGATGCTGAATTTGTTCAGTGGTATGATGATAAACCATTGTCTTTTGTCTCGTTTTTTATTTTTTTTTTACAGTGTCCACTGAAGGGGTTAACTAGTGGGTCAGTTTTATAGGTCGGGTCATTATGGATGCGGCGATACTAAATATGTGCACTTTTATAGTTTTTTTTCATAATTTATAAATAAAAAATGTACTTATTGGAAAAATATTTTCTTTATTTAGGAATTTTTAAAAAAATATTTTTACACAGTATAATTTTTTTTTAACTTTTTTACATTGTCCCAGGATGGGACATCACTGTATAAAGTCAGATCTCTAATCTGACACTTTGCACAGCACTGTGTCAGATCAACGATCTGACAGGCAGTGAAGGAGGCTTCTCAGGTCCTGCTCAGCAGGCTCTGAGAAGCCACATCCCTGCAGGACCTAGAAGGACCCCGAGGCCATCTTGGATCCGGGGTCTGCAGGCAGGGAGAACCTCAGATCAACGTGATCACAAGTTACCCCATGTTGGAAACTAGACCCCTTAGGAAACTTATCTAGATGTGTATTGAGTACATTGAACCCACAAGTGCTTCACAGAAGTTTATAACGTAGAGACGTGGAAATATAAAAATCACATTTTTCTCAAATATATTCTTTTTTAGCTCCAAATTATGCATTTTCATAAGGGTAACAGGGAAAACTGCTGCATACAATTTGTTGAGAAATTTCTCCCGAGTATGCTGATACCCAATATGTTGAGGAAAACAACTGTTTGGGCGCACGTCAGGGCTTAGAAGGGAAGGAGCGCCATTTTACTTTTTTAATGCAAAATTTGCTGGAATAGTTAGTGAACGTCATGTCACGTTTGGAGACCCTCTGATATGCGCACATAGAAAAAAATTACCAAAAATTCAAAAAAACACATTTGAAAGGTAGACTCATCAAACCCTGACTAATGCACTAGCAGGATGCAGCAGACCTCCATTGATAAAGGCTGGGGCAGCACAGGTGCAAATCACTGATGAAAACAGCCAGTAACCCAAGAGGGTCTGGCTGTCTAGTGGAAAAAATGCACACAAATAAGGAATGTATAGGACATCAGTCACACAGATAAGTGTGGTGCAAAGTGTCTGAACAGCCTATTAATGACGCCCATAGTATTAGCAGGCGGACTGCTCAGCACTATATGTATGCATCACACAGAAAAAGCCAAGCCAACATAAAGAGTCCTAGCTGCATCCTGCAAAAATGATAAAAAGTGCAAAAAGATAAAAAGATATGGGGTATTAGTTACTATTTTGGCCAAAGCAGATTAGCGAGTAAAAAACAGCCAGTAACCCAAGAGGGTCTGGCTGTCTAGTGGAAAAAATGCACACAAATAAGGCTTGCATAGGACATCAGTCACACAGATATCTGTGGGTTACTTGGCTGTTTTCATCAGTGGTTTGCACCTGTGCTGCCCCAGCCTTTATCAATGGAGGTCTGCTGCATCCTGCTAGTGCATTAGTCAGGGTTTGGTGAGTCTACCTTTCAAATGTGTTGTTAGGGCCGGCAGAACGCACTAAGATAAGAAAGGAGATATGAGGTGCGTTTACAGCCAGGGGTCCATCGTGCAGAGATGGAACCTGCTGCCGAGTAACCCTCCGTCAGGGGCAATATGTTTCATAACGAGTTTAGGGGCATTGCGCCTGTCCGGCACAGGCTAGAAAATTGGCTATATTTTCCTTTTTTTAAAATTTCAATGCTCTAAAAGTGATCAGTTACCTTAATAGGAATGTAATAAATGAGAATACACAAAATCAGGTGGAAAAAAAATGTTTACTAACCAGAAAAGTAATATGTTTCAAAGTGCACACATTTTGCTACTTGCAAAAAAAACCCGACAGTTCTCTTCAAAAACTATTAGTAAACATAACATTTAGATAAGCAAAATAAATTATAAGGTTGCTGAAATAGTACTGTACTCAAAATCAAAATTCTATGTCTTGAGCATCCTCCTCACTCTCTCCATCTTGATCTGTATCAGACTCATCTGGACATTCTTCCATATCATCTTCTGAATCAATGTCACTTTCTTCCCCTAAATCTTCTAGCTGTAAGGGGTCTGTCTCATCATCATCAAGCAGTATATTTTGCACTTGCTCAACATGAAGGGCATTTGACAAGTCAAATATTCTCCTCGCCATTTCAGAAGAAAAGCTGAATCAAGAGAGAATATGTGTTAGGGCACAATGTGCCTGAGAAGCACACTCTTATTTCTAACAAAACCTTCTATGACAAATCCACAAATTTAGCACTAGCTATTCATGAAACAAGCTAAAAAAAAATTGTGATGAATAAAAACAGCAAATACTAACCGTCAAAGGTGTGACGCATTCAGGGGCAATGAGCCGGAGAAGCCAAAACACTGATATCTGATCTCCTGCAGCTCTGCAGCACAAGAGGCTTCTCAGGTTTCAAACAGCCTTTAAAGTTAGGAAGGTACTGGGAGGAGGGTGTTTCCCAGACAAACCAATTAAAATAGAGAAATGAAACTAAGTGAGCTGCGCCTGTCAGATCAGTTGCCCCTGACGGAGGGGTAATGGTGGAGGATATGCGGCAACAAATAAATGAACACACGCGGGTTAATGTCACCTGGTGTGCACTGGAGCGAGTCCTGTTGCTCCACAGAACCGCGTAGCCACACAGTGTAAACAGCGGAGCCTGTTAAGCTCACAGGTCTCAGCCGTATGAGCGCTAGTATCCAGACACGGGACTCTGCCCCAAGGACACAGGGTTAGAGTCCCTCTAGTCCACTAGTACTCGATGCTGCAGCTGCGGTGCCAGCAAGGAAGCAACTGAAATAGTAAAGCACCTGGTGTGCACTGCACCGCTCAGGTGGATGCCACTAACCACCCTGACTAGGGTAAGGAAAGCGCAAGACTGCGCACGGCATCACGCAGGCGGATGCAGTCACTCAGGTGCCTTTGCTGAATGGCACAATATCGTGCTTAGAAGGGTGCTGTGACTTGGAAGCACTGTGGCACTAGACTTAGCCACTACAAGGTGCTGACTCTGACTCTAATAGCCCTATAACATGCATATCCAAGGGAGGGGAGTCATAATGAGTCAGTCACCAGAAACATGCATCCATCATCACTCCCACAAAACATAATAAGAGTCTATACTAGCATATGGCCATGCGGCCAAGCGGCTCTTTTATAGCAGCGTTCTTCCGGGACCTTCCTGACCCTCCTGATGGTCCAATCCGAGCTGGAGAAAGACCTGAGCATGTGACCTCCGATCTCCAATGAGAGATCGTCCCACGGGCATGCTCAGTGGACCGAAAGGAGGACTTAGTCCCTGGTGTAGCTTGCTGCTGATCAGCATGCATTGCTATAGCTGGACCAGAGGTGGCAGCAGCAACTGAACCTACAGAGCTGGGCTGCCCAGAGCGCCTGGATCGATGAGTCTGCTGAGCAGCCTCCTGTGTGGCCCGGAAAGGAATGGGAGACCGGCGAATGCAAGGCTCGTGATTCCTGCTGCGCAGTGACTGGAAGCTGACACCTAACGTGTTTCTTTTAATTTTTGGGAATTTTTTCCTATGTGAGCTGTTCAGATATAGTGTTAGGGACTCGCAAAATTTGGGGACCCTTGACGTTGGGTTGTGAGCTAATCTGCTTTGGCCAAAATACTAACTAATATCCCATATCTTTTTATCTTTTTGCACTTTTTATCATTTTTGCAGGATGCAGCTAGGCCTCTTCATGTTGGCTTGTTTTTTTCTGTGTGATGCATACATATAGTGCTGAGCAGCCCACCTGCTAATACTATGGGCGTCAATAATAGGCTGTTCAGACACTTTGCACCACATTTATCTGTGTGACTGATGTCCTATGCAATCCTTATTTGTGTGCATTTTTTCCACTAGACAGCCAGACCTTCTTGGGTTACTGTTTTCATCAGTAGTTTGCACCTGTGCTGCCCCAGCCTTTATCAATGGAGGTCTGCTGCATCCTGCTAGTGCATTAGTCAGGGTTTGGTGAGTCTACCTTTCAAATGTGTTTTTTTTTTAGAGCCTCTGATATGCCTAAATAGTGGAAACCCCCTTCAAGTGACACCATTTTTGAAACTAGACTCCTTTGGGAACTTATCTAGATGTGTATTGAGCACTTTGCTGTGAAGATAACTAAAAATAACTATATATAACTATTTTTATTTACAGTCATCTTTTTGATTGTGTTTTATTGCACTTATTGTTCGGTGGTAGGATGATAAAGAATTGCAGACGCTGCAGAGCATCACATCAGTATATGACAAGCAGGGAAGGAGGTATCACAGGTTCAAGCAGGCACTGACACGACACCTTCCCTGAAGGTCCCCCTGCCATCTTGCGGCCATGAGGTCTCCCTGCACGATCCCAAAATTAAAATTGGAAAAGGCAAATGTGTTGCATTATCTGTGCCATGCAAGTTATTCCTTGATATCTTATGCACGTTTCTTCAAAATTCAACTTTTGTGTATTTCCTATTACTTGACAGTCAGTAAAAATCTTAATCTTGAGTGTAATTTGACAATGATATTGATTGTATGTGAAATAATAGTTGCAGCTGTATCTCATTAGCTCTGTCCTTGGAGGCCTTGGCGCAGTTCATTTTTATTGTTAGTTAATAAATACAGTGAAAGTAGTAGCTTTTGTTATCTGACGGAATAAAGTACGACAATTGTAGAGATTCTTGAAGACAAATTCCAGCTGGTTTTGTTGTCTGAAAATCTAAATTTATAAGCGGTTATTAAAACTTACTGGGTTATTCTCAGATGTAAATACTTATGTCCCCAAAAAAAATTTTTGAGAAAAGTATTCAAAGTGTGATACTTTTATTGGCTAACCAGAGAAATTATATTTGCAAGCAAGCTTTCAAGGCTCAGAAAGCCCCTTCATCAGGCTAGATTACAAGTGAATTACTGAGAAGAGACGGCAACATTTAAATAGGAATTATAACAGGACATGAGGTGATGCTAGCTAGAGACAGGCCAAGGAAATCAAGGAAATCAAATTAAGGTTTTTGTTACATATGCAGATGAACAAGTGTTCTATTAGAGATCTGAAGACCTTCTTGTGGAAGTGTGAGCTGTGCCCATGTAATGAGTCATGAATCCAAGAGTCAAATTCAGTCCTATTGTTAGAGATTGAAACATATTTATAAATTTGAACTCCCAAATTTTTAATATCTCAGTGCTGTGTTTGAATGTAGCTGATGAATGTATAAAATAGCACAAGTTTCCTGCCTAGCTCTGCTAGACCATGATCAGCTCAGCTCAGCTGCATCCACTACTGATTTGTCACTCCCTCAAATCTACAGTATGTTTAGAAAACAGTCTGGCAGACCAATTTTATAATAATCATAATCTTTATATAGCGCTAACATATTCCACAGCGCTTTTACAGTTTGCACTCATTATCATCACTGTCCCCGATGGGCTCACAATCTAAACTCCCTATCAGTATGTCTTTGGAATGTGGGAGGAAACCAGAGTACCCAGAGGAAACCCATGCAAACATGGGGAGAACATACAAACTCCTTGCAGATGTTGTCCTTGGTGGGATTCGAACCCAGGACTCCAGCACTGCAAGGCTGCAGTGCTATCCACTGAGCCACCGTGCTGCCCGTTTTATCTTCTGCAGCTATATCAACATAGCTGCATGCATGTTTTTACATCATTGCTCTGTAACCTGATTTCCAGGATGGTTTAATTGTCCTGTACTCCAGTCTGCTCTGTATGCACAATGTAGCTTGCAATAACTAGGCACAGTTGTGTTTGATGTCTGCTGTTAACACTTCCACTCTGTTGATGCATATGGAAGAGGATTATTTTCTGTGATTATCTTCTGTCAAATGCTTCAATGGAGTGGAATTTGCAGTTTCAAATCACTCATCTGTCAAGCATAGCTTAGCCCTGCTTGTGCCAGCTCTGCTGTGCCTAATGATTATAAGCTTTGGCAGAACAGAGTGTAGGACTGTTGAGCCCTGCTGGAAACCAGCTAACAGATACAGTATATGATCTAAAAAAAACACATGCAGAAACGTTACTGTATATGACAGAAGGTAAAATCTGACTAAGGCTACTTTCACATTTGCGTTTTTTTGCGCTGCGCATCGTACGCAGTGCAAACGCACATAAAGAACGCATCATGCGTTTGTGTGCGTTTTTTGAGGTTTTGCGCATGTCAGCGCACCCATAGACTATAACTGGTGTTTGGGTGAAAAAAACGCATTGCGTGCGCATGCGTTTTTTTGGGACAAGTCAGAAGCACAAAAAATGCAACAGGATGCATTTTGTGCGCTCGAGTGCACACTACAAAAAACGCATGCGCATACAAACGCATGTGTATGCGCACCCATGTAAAGCATAGGGAAAAAACGCATGCATTTTTTTGCGCAAAAAAACAGCACAAAAAAACGCAAGTGTGAAACCAGCCTAACAGAGTACTAAACAGTACCTTACAGTGCACAGAAAAATAGAGTGTATGCTAAATGTAAATTACACTCTTTGTCAGTGGTGTAGGTATAGCAGAGCTATACTGGAAAAGAGTGCACTCACTGTGCATGCTTGACCTGGAGTAGTCGAACTATAGTAGGAAAGATCTAATGGCAACTGGTGGTAAATAAATAGAAATATAGAATAGAGCACATAGAGCCTGGAAGGGCACACTTAAGGGGGTCATATATGAAAAATGGTGCAGATTTGTCAATGAGTTAAATGGACATAAGCAAACATGCCCAGCAACATGCCCGCTGTCTTGGGGTCATACTTGATTCCGAGCTTTCCTTTGCCCCCCACATTCGATCACTGGCTCACTCTTGTCATCTGCACCTCAAAAACATTTCTAGAATTCGACCTTTTATTACTTTTGAGTCTGCAAAAACTCTTACTGTTTCTCTTATTCATTTTCGTCTCGACTACTGTAACTCTCTTCTAATCGGTCTCCCTCTTACCAAACTCTCCCCTCTCCAATCTGTCTTGAATGCTGCAGCCAGGATCATACTCCTCACCAATTGTTACACCGATGCCTCTACCTTGTGACAGTCATTACACTGGCTACCCATCCACACCAGAATTCTGTATAAACTTATTACCCTCACCCACAAAGCCCTCCATGGCTCAGCACCACCCTACATTTCCTCCCTTGTTTCAGTATACCATCCTACCTGCGCCCTCCATTCTGCTGATGACCTGAGGTTAGCATCCTCAATAATCAGAACCTCCCACTCCCATCTCCAAGACTTTACACGTGCTGCGCCAATTCTTTTGAATGCACTTCCCAAGTCTATACGATTAGTCCCCAATCCCCACAATTTTAAGCGTGCCCTGAAAATGCATTTATTCAGACTGGCCTATCGCCTCAACACATTAACCTAATCTATCCCTGTGTGGCACAGACAAAAGTTTTATCATAACCAGGTTCCCCGCATCATGTTCCCACATGCTTTATGCATCCATTAGCCCTCTGTGTCTGTACTGATACACACTTAACATTATGGCTGGTCCATACAATCAGGGCAACTGTTACCACCCACCTTTCATGTCTCCCTTTTTTTCCTCATAGATTGTAAGCTTGCGAGCAGGGCCCTCATTCCTCTTGGTATTTGTTATAATCTATGTGATTATTGTTATGCTGTAATGTCTATTGTCTGTACAAATCCCCTTCGAAAAGTAAAGTGCTGCGGAATATGTCGGCGCTATAGAAATAAAATGTAGTATTATTATTATTATTATTATTATAAATACCTATATACAGAAGGGGGAAAATAAGTATTTGATACACTGCCAAATTTTCCCATCTACAAACAATGGAGAGGTTTGTAATTTTTATTGCAAGTACACTTCAAATGTGAGAGACAGAATCTAAAAAAAAAAAATCCAGAAAATCAGATCATTTGATTTTTACATAATTAATTTGCATTTTAGTGCATGAAATAAGTCTTTGATACAATAGAAAAACAGAAGTTAATATTTGGTCCAGAAATCTTTGCTTGCAATTACAGAGACCAGGCGTTTCCTGTAGTTCTTGACCAAGTTTGCACACACTGCGGCAGGGATTTTCCTCTAGGCAGATCTTCTCCAGATCTTTCAGGTTGCGGGGCTGTTGCTGGGAAACATTGCATTTCAGCTCCCTCCAAACATTTTCTATTGGGTTCAGGTATATGGTAGCTGTAGAAAAAAAAGATAATGACTATAAAGTTATACAAGGATCTATTGCAGCTGAACAAAAATGTAGAAAACTGAACACAGGGTTCTAAGTTAACATACTGATCAGACTGTATAAAGCCCACTGCTAGACTATATGCTTATACTATAGAATAAGATGATTAGAGAAGGAATGAGACATTTCTAAAAAAAACTTGGCATGAATTGATATGGGCTGGAGGGAATGTTACCGAGTGAGCAGAAGTGTTATTTTATTGATTTCACTCAGTCATTTGTACCTTTAATCCCAATTGAATGGCATTAAAGTCTAAAACTACAATATGTTTGATTTTCGTTAATGGATTGTGGCTAAAGACACATACAATAAACTTTTATATTTTACTTGCGTTTTACTTTGATCTTTCTGAACTTTATATTAAATGCAGCAGTCATTAGTAGAGAAGATCACATTTTTTTAATCAGTATTTGATAACAACATTATTTTAAAATTTGATTTTTATTTCAAATTCATTTGCTGCGAATTGTCAGTGAGGGAGAGTATGACATAATCTTTATTGATAGGGTTTGTGTTCTGATGCTTTGCATTACTTCTATGCAGGGCCGCCATCAGGGCATTACTGCCCTGACTGGCGTATGGGACCCGGTGGGCAGAGGGGGCCTGCATCAGGCCCTGACTCATCTGCTCACTGGGCCCTACCGGCAGGCTAATCTGGTCCTTAGCGGCGGTTCAACTCTACTGACGTGTGGGCCCAGGCCCGCACGTCAATTGTTAACAGCTGCCAGCCAATCAGAGGCTGGCAGCTGACGTCAGCCGCAGCGCACATGTCGCCGGCATCTGATGTCATTGTCATTCACCCGCCAGTGCGCGCTTCAGCTGCATGGTGGGAGCTTCACTGCAGGAGCATGAAAAGGTAAGGAGAACGTGTTTTTTTTTTTTTTTGTTGTTGTTTTTTATTGAAAGCGACGCCGGCAAGCCGGGGGCAGAATGGACATGGGGAGAGAATGTGAGACATGGGGGCAGAATGTGAGACCCAGGGGCAGAACGTGATCCATGGGGGGCAGAATGGACATGGGGCAGAATGTGAGACATGGGGGCAAAATGTCAGACATGTTTGCCGAATGTGAGACACGGGGTAGATTGTGAGACATGGGGCAGAATGTGAGACACGGGGGCAGAATGTGACAGTGAGACACAGGAGGGGGCAGAATAGACACGGGCAGAATGTGAGACACAGGAGGGGGCAGAATGTGACAGTGAGACACAGGAGGGGGCAGAATGTGAGGCACAGGGGGCAAGATGGGAGACACATGGTTCAGGATCATAGGGCACGTTGGATACTATGTAGACAGATGGGGCAGGATCAGGAGATCATATGGGGCAGAATGGATACTCATGAGGGCAGGATGAGAGAACATATGGCTGGAGCCAGGAATGAGACACACGGTGGCCAGGATGGGGGATATTATTACCATAGGGGCTAATTAAGGGATATTATTACTGCAGCGATGTATTTATTTTATTTTTATGAGGATACTGTTTTAAATGGGGGAAGGTCCTGTTACAGAGTGACACTATGTTGCCTTTTTTTCTTCATCTGGTGTAGTGTAGAAGTTGGGAAAAAAATTCAATAATGTGTTCTGCAAGTGGAACGCTAGATAACTGTGTTATTTCCTGCAGAGACGAGCCCTGGCTGGAAGACGTGATGGCAGTCTGTGCTGGATGAAAGATGAAAAGCGAAGCTGAAGGACTTCACCTAGCGACATCACTGGTGAGTCAGTGTGTTACCTGTACACAGACACTATACACTATATACAGAGTGCCTGTGTACAATGTCACCAGTGATCACTGTATTACCTGTACACTGACACTATATACAGAGCTCCTGTGTATAATGTCACTGGTGGTCACTGTATTACCTGTACACAGACACTGCATACTAAGTACAGATCTCCTGTGTATAATGGCACTTATGATGATAGTATTATGGTTTTTTTTAATAATGATCAGTATTGCAGTATTCAGTCACCATGTGGTGGTAATATGTGGTCTGGGCATGATGCGGTGCTATTTGTCCCTTGTATGTGCTATTATTCTGTCACTGTGGTGGTAATATGTGGTCTGGGCATGGTGTGGCTGTATTTGTTCCTTGTATGTAGTATTTTTGGTCACCATGTTTTTTTAATATGGTGTCTGGTCATGGTGCAGTGATATTTCACCCTTTGGATGTGATATTATTGGTCATTTTAAAATTTGAAAAATAAGTAAAAAATATACCTAAATTGTATTGGATATTTTAGCAAATGTTTAATAGGTTAGAGTAGAGTAGGGCCTGGCCAAAAGAGTCTGCCTTGTCATGGTGGCAGATTTAAAAAATCTTTTGGCCAAAACAAGAGCTGCTGGCTATGTGTGTGATCTGGAGATGGGAACTGTTAATGTGTGATTGGTGAGAAGTGGAGTTTTTCCAAGAGAGAGCAATGGGAATGTGGACAGTTCGAGGGGTAGAGATGGGGCTGGGGTGGAGCCTGGGTGGAGTCTCAAGGGGGCCCTGAAAGTTTCGCCAGTATGGGGCCCCAAAATTCCTAGTGGCAGCCCTGCTTCTATGCACTGGTATCAGTTACTTGCCTGCAGCAGTGTTCTGTAAAGGATATCAGGATGTGACACTAGGGGAAGCGGAAGAGGTGTATATGGAGTTACAGGGCACATGCTTACTGCTGACTTACAGCAAAACACAAGGGCTGATGGGAAGTGTAGTCAGAAGGAAACAGAGGATTTTGAAATAAATTAATGACTGTGACAGCAGAGCTGATGCCAGGGCTCATGAAGTGAAGAAGAATGGCATA
Source organism: Dendrobates tinctorius (assembly GCF_039654945.1). Lineage (NCBI taxonomy): Eukaryota > Metazoa > Chordata > Amphibia > Anura > Dendrobatidae > Dendrobates > Dendrobates tinctorius. The sequence goes on from NW_027361673.1 coordinate 23,479,656, forward strand.
AAATAATCTGAAACTTGTCAGAAAAGGAATATGGGGAACTGTAGGAGCATTAGCCTAAGGCATTTTTGCCTTAACTGACTTTTGCCAGTAACTGACTTTTGCCAAAGCTTGCCATAAAGTGTAACACTCTGAGGTTCTATCGCATCTGGAGTGCCGTGAAATTATCTGTTACTATGTATTGCAGGAATAGCGGTGACGTGAATGTCACTTGCGCAGTCGCAGTTCGTGGCCTTCCACGAACTGCACCTGTGCAAGTGACACTTCCGTGGTGCATTAAGGGATTTGGGGACAGCGGCTGGAAGTATCAAACTGGTGATTATATAGATAGATATATAGCACTGTATATACTGTCTCTGTACATGATGCATATTGTCAGATGTGGCCTCCGGGCAGGAGCCCAGTGGTGGGTGTGGCTGAGCTGCCCATGTGTCTCCCTGAGGTAACCACCTACACAGGCATTTATTTTAGACACACGCTTTCTCTCCAGCACTGTCTCCCCTCTTCGCCCTCTCTTGGAGAGCGGCCCATACAAAAGAGGAGGCGGATCCTCAGTGCTTACACTAACCACCGCTGGCAGCTGCCACCCTGTGCTGTATTGTACTGCGCAGCCCCTGCAGCCAATTCTCATCCACGTCCTCTGTCTCTCCGCCTTCTCCATGCCCCCTGGACTTTTGGGAGGGTGGGAGAACTCACAGGACAGGACCCTGGATGTGTCAGCCTGCTGAGGTGGGGAGAGAGCAAAGTGCACGGCCCTGGGTTGCATTACCGACATGGAGTGATAAGCGCTGGACCTCCGCTGACTATGGCTGCTGTGTCCCTCAGAGAGTGAGGCAGATGTGTCCCGGCATTAGCCCTCAGAGGAGCAAGTAACTTATGTGAGGCTCTGAGGACACCCAGGTAAGAGCAGCGCAGAGCCGGCAGCTGTCCCCAGCTGCCTCACTCTTAGGCCTGTTCCACACTTCAGTTTTTTGTGTCAGTCAAAATCCGCTAAAATGGCGGAGAGCGGATCCGTTGCTAAACTGATGTGAACGGATGCCACCGGACCGTTTTTTTGACGGATCCTATGAATGAAGAATTTTAAAGGAACCGTAGCCCGGGGAGGAGAGAGAGAGAATTTTTTCCGGCTGCCAGAAATTATTTCAGGGTTAAATTTCCGGCTGACTTCCCTCCTCCAGGCATGCGCACTCTAAAATGTGGATCCTGCAGGAAAAAAAACGTTGCATGGTCCGTCCGGGCATGTTGGCGGATGCAAAAAATTTGGCGGATCCGCAAAAAAACGGATCCAACGGATGGCCATCCGTCAAGATTCGCCGCTAATGCATCTCAATGGGGAAAAAAACGGATCCGCAAAAAAAATGGCGGATCCGTTTTTTTTAAAAATGGCGGATTTTGATTGATGGTCAAAAACAGAAGTGTGAAACAGGCCTTACACCCCGCTACTGTCCCCGATGGGTTCCCGCCCACATCCCCCAGCTGTCTCCAGGCCATATAGAGCGTGTTTTCATGCTGGGAGGAAAGCCCAACTCTAGGCTCTGCACCCCACTCTCCTCCCTGCTCCAGACATCAGGATGCAGCCTCCCCGGGCCACCATGTGACCGAGGGCTCCCAGAATGGCTGCTGGCAGGAGGCAGAACTTCTCCACAACTTGTGCCCTGTCTGGAGGCCGGTGATGTGCTGGAGCCCCTGCCGCCAGTGTCAGACCGCCCCGTGCTGTATCCAGGGTGCCAGTGGCTGGGAGACCGGCTCATCCACGAACTGCGCCTGGCAAGTGACACTGCCGTGGTACCTTATGGGATTCGGGGACAGCGGCCAGAAGTATCAAACTGGCAATTATATAGAAAGATCTGACAGACATTAGCTATAGGCTTATTGAAAGTACAATGACATATTCTCAAACTGAACAAAAATGATTCCTTCATTTAGGGAGCAGAAACAAGTAAACAAGCAACATATTCTCAAATAGGATGGAAAAATTATTCCTTTTTTGGGATCTGCTACAGATTTTCTGAATAATGATAAAATATTGCAATCGTTTTTTGGCGCAGTGGCAAATAAAACATCTTGTCCACCATGTCAAATATACTATTTGGACTTTTTGCTTTTATAGAGAGGGTCTAAATGCATGGCTATCCAATAGTTATTCCTTTACATGATGGTAGCAATACTCCTGCTATGTTTCAACTGAGTCAGTGTTAGCATAGTCAATATTCAGGGCACAGCAGTGTGCAACGAGCAAAAAACAGAAAAAAGGATCAGTACTTGAATAAAACTTCCGTTTATTTCATCCAATAAAAACAAGGTGATCCTATGACTTAGGGCAGTTATGCCAGAAACTCGTAAGAATCACTCTGTTTTTAATGGATTAAATAAATGGAAGTTTTATTCAAGTACTGATCCTTTTTCTGTGTTTGCTTGTTGCACACCACTGGTCGGCAGCATGGATAGAGATACAGTACTTGCAAGGTGAGGCTTTAAATGTTCTTGCTCATTTTTCCTAAATAGTATAGGGTACTTCGTAAACACTATTTTGATTTAAAAACTTAAAGGGAACCTGTCAGCAGGATTGTGCATAGTAACCTACAGACAGTTTCTAGTCGGGGCCGTTATACTGATTGCAACGATATGTTGTTTGATGAAATCCGTCTTGTGGCTGTTTCTTAATCTTTATTTTCAGTTTTGTGCTAATGATATGCTCGTGCCCTAAGGCGGAGTTCATGTATGTGTGCTCTGATTAAGTATTCATAATGCAGACTGCTGACAGGTCACTGATCCCTCACTGACCTGCCCCATATTTTGCAAAATGAATACTATCACATACTGAATAAAAAAACACGCTTATGCAGGCAGAGACCGGCTGTTGCACCTGGGCTGCAGCATAATTGCATGGTTACTGTGCACTTAACTCCTTTTGCTGATTTAATTGAGCGAGGAAAAAAAAAAGTCAATTTGAAAATGGTGCCCGCCGCGCCTGCGCAGTAGCAGCTATCGGTTTGTATAGAGATCCGATAGCTGCTATTGCACAGGTGCCGGGGGCGCCATCTTGAAGGAGGACTTTTTTTTCTTCTCCAGTAAAATGGCACCGCCGGCGCCTGTGCACCTCAAAGGCATAGAGGGAGAGCTCGTGCCAGGTGTCCAGGGAGTAAAAGCAGAAGAGTGTTGTCTAGAGACTGTAAAATTCTTTGACTTTGTTTGTATTAGGTTTTTCTGGTTCTACTCATTGTTGGAATGTTTTGAAATCATCTTTAGGAAAAGATTTTGTGGTCAAACATTTGTCTGACACACAATGGTCAGCACATTTTGATGCTCTTCATGCTTTTTATGGAGCTTCATGCACTGGATTCTCTATCACTTGACAATGAACAGCAAGTGAATGCAAAGCAAGAGGCAGAAGGATTGAGGAAAAAAATGGAAAAAAAACTTGAAACAATCTTTCTCACAATTCTTTGAATGACATGCTGAAAAAAATGAACAAAACAAGCTAGACCCTGCAATCAAACGTTGTGAACTTGTTGCTACAAATCCTCTTGAGTCTATGAAAACCTATCTTCAGGTGACTAGAGACAAATTTAGTGAATATAAATTCTAAGCCAGTAGTGTATGTCCAGATATACAGTAGATTACAGTGATGGGAAAATATGGGAATGAAAACGAAGTGTGCGTCTCAGTAGATGTGATAATGATGGATCAGCGAGGCACCTCTCAGTGAAATTGAAAAGTTTCCTCCCTATTCTGGACACTCTAATTTTTGAACTGACAAAACGTGCAGAGGCTTATTCGCAGATTGTAAATCTGCTTTCTTTCTCCAGTGAATTGAAGCACTAAAGAAAAAGAGTGAACATCTGGCTAATATGTATCACAAAGACATGAATTATGATGACCTTTTAAATGAATGTGAGCATCTCAAGCATTGCATGGCTCTTAATTAAAATTGTTAGACACTCCCTGCACTGTACAGATTAATAATTTTGGACATTTTGAAATCTGTATTCCCAAATGTTTAAATTGATGGTAAATTGTACTGGGGAATGTTCTTTTTCAAAACTGAAACTTATATGAAAAATCTGCTTTGTAGCACAATAGGGCAGCATCGTTTGAACTGGTTTTCACTCATGTGCATGGAAAACGACATCCTGAAGACCATTGACTTCAAAACAATTAAAGAGCAATTCTCTGAAAAGAAATGCCGAAAAAGCTTGTTGTAATAAGATGTCTGCTCTTTCATACTGTGCCATCTAATCTGTGTGGCTTGCTGAGTTTTATTCTGTTTTTCAAGCCTTGTGTATTGTTCAAATGTTTATCATGTTGATTAGTTCCTTCTGTTCAGCATGGTTTTAATGTTTTAAGACGAGTTTTATTAAATAATATGTTCGGAACCAAACATCAAACATAAATTCGGCATGATAGGATACCAATATGGCACGAATACAGCAAATTCAGATTCAGTGATCGATTACGAACATATTCGTTCAACTCTACTAATGACATTCTGTTACCCACCAACTGCTTCTTGTTTATCTAAATTATTAAAAACTTTCCAACATGTTCGATTGTATGGGAACGCTGCCTTGTATTGAGTACCAAATTGACAAATTTCAAAGCCGTTGAATATCGAGGTATCACTGTATTTCATATTACCATATAAGTCAAATCTATTAAAATATTTTAAGTTTATTAATCCATATAGTAAATGCCGTAATCAGAAAAATCAAAAAACCAACACTGCATTTTTTTCTGTTGCTGCACTCCATAAAAATCCAAGAAAAAGTTATAAACATGACTTATATACCCCAAACTGGCATTTTTAAAAACATCAGCTTGCCACACCTGATCCAACCTGTTACACTGATCCATCAACAAAAAAAAAATAAAACAAGAGTTAGAGGTCTCAGAAAATTGCAACATTTTTTAAAAAATTCTAATTTTATTTTTACCACAAAAAAACTATACATGTTTAACAACACTATAATCATTCTGTCCTGGAAAATCATGTAAATTGGTCACTTTTGCTGCGCGTTGAACACCATATAAAGACGCTTTAAATATTTTGGTATTTTGGCCATAATATTGACCAATAACTCATGTATTTTATACATCTCTTCTCAGCTTTTTGTTGCACGTTTTTCATCTTTTGTAGACTTGAGCTAGGCCCTTTTATTGTTAGGGAATTGGGTTGTCTGTCCTAGTAGGGTGCGCTTATATAGTGCTAGGCAGCCCTCCTGATTTATTAGTATGGGCATCACTAGCAGGTTAAATCCAAAAACCAGATCCAGAAAATAGCTTGTGCTATATAAAAATCTTAAAACCAATTACTGCCACTCCACACTCTACACCAAGAGAATGAGTGGACAGATAAAACACAAGAACCATAAAAATTTTTTAATAAAATGTAATTTTTAATATACAATAATAATTAAAAGTACCGTATTTTTCGGACCATAAGACGCACTTTTTTCCCAAAAAATTTTTGGGGAGAGTGGGGGGTGCATCTTATGGTTGCAATATACTCACTCATGTGGCTGGTGACGTGTGCACCGGGGCTCTGTGGTGTGGTGGTGGTGGCGGGCTGTACTCCGGTGCAGGGGCAGCGGCTCTCTGTTCTCCGTGGGACTGCTCCACCGGCATTTCCTCAATCCTCAAATCCCGGAGGCCCTGCACATCTGTTGCTGCCATGTTGCGGTGGCCTCCAGGAACATGGATGCTGGGAAGATAGCCGCCGGTCTGGGGACGGCGTATGCTCAGGTTCAGATCTCATCCCGAGATCTTGGGAGATGAGATCTCGGGACGAGATCTCGTTGCCGAGATTTGAATCTCGTCTTCCGAGATCCCGGGCTTTGATGAAATGCTGGCTGAGCCACCGCCCCTGCACCGGAGCACAGTGCCCCAGCACAGCAGCACAGTGCCCCTGCACAACACTCCAGCACAGTGCACCTGCACCGGAGCACAGCAGCACAGTGTCCCTGCTCAGCACCCCAGCACAGCCACACAGTTCACCTGCACAGCACCCCTGTACAAGAGCACAGTGCCCCAGCACAGCAACACAGTGCCCCAGCACAGCAACATAGCGCCCCAGCACAGCACCCCTGCACAGCCCCTTCCCCAGCACAGTGCCCCAGCACAGCCCCCCTACCCCAGCACAGCACCCCTGCCCAAGCACAGCGCCGCCACCGCACCAGCTTGGGATGGGATTTCCTGGAGGCCATGCTCCAGCCTGGAACACCGAATGACCCCTGTGACCACTCCTCCACCTGTTCTGGATCCCTTCCCTGGTAAGCTGAATTCGGACTGTAAGACGGACCCCCATTTGACACATTATTATTTTTTCCCTATTTTCTTTCTGAAAATTTGGGGTGCGTCTTATGGTCCGAAAAATACCGTATTTTACAATGCCTTATTTAATTAACAGAAACATTGATGGCTTAAGGACATCATTAAACACACCTCCAAATATTAAATAATGTGCTCATTGTATAAACAGGAGCCCTAATTTAAATACCAATATAAGGCGCTAGCAATGAATCACACCTTACATGCGGCTTAATGAACTGGCGTCTGTTATCCAGAAACCGTGCTGCTAATATAATGGCCTCAATTATTACAATAAGAAAAAATATCTCACCCAGCGTTTGATGTCCACGCCGTGTTCCTTTACCCCGACGCATGTTTTGTCCACACTTCCTGAGGTTACAGAAGGTTACACAGACAGTGTGCTCTAATACAGGGGTTGGGAACCTCCAGCCCTTGGGCCGTAACATCCTTTTCTCCAAACCCCGGGCATATTCCCAGGGATCGAAGTGCTCAGGTATATTGAATACTGCAACTTGTGGAATAAAAGATTAAGTCCTATGTCAGGACGTGCTTTGTGAGCAGACTCTGTGCTCTGCACTCAAGTCCAACGGATGACAAATGCCATAGCAGCAGCCTGTACTGTGATGTATATCTTACACAGACCCTCCTGTGATGTATGTGCCCCTGGCGTCTCTTGTAATGTATGTGCCCCCAGGCGCTCCTGTGATGCATGTGCCCTGACACCTCCTGTGATGTATATGCCCCCTACACCTCCTGTCATGTATGTGCCATGGCACCTCCTGTTGTGATGTATGTGCCCCCAGTCCCTCCTGTGATGTATGTGGCCCCAGCACTTCCTATGATGTATGTTCCTCAGTGTCTCTGATGTGATGTGTATTAGATCAATTTCAGTTTCTTCTATGTAATGTACAGTATATACTGCAGGGCGACCACTGCTTGAGTTCTATAACTCAAGCATGAGCAGTGATTTCCCCTTGTGTGGAGACATGTAATGTAATTATCCTCAATGTTCAGAACTTACTGCTGCTAGTTCTTTTCAAAATTAATCGCAAAGAGTTGACTGCGCTCCAGACTGATGCAAATCTGGAAAAGCATCTGTATTGGCATCATATATTGAGAAAAGCAACATCATTCATACAACCTAAGATCACAGCCGCACCAAAGAGAAGCGGTTCCTGCCCTCACATTAGGGGTTAGTAAGTTAAATGTTTGACCAAATTTTGCAGGATAAATTTCAAACTTATAATTTTGTACACCCTCCCAGGGGTGGTCTAAATATCCAAATGGCCCCAGCCCTTGGGAGTAAAAGTGTTCCCCCACTCCAACTCTAACAGACACAATGACTTTTTTGTTCAATGGTCCTTTCAGACTGGACCTTCCGCAGTTGATTGGGTGAGCAGAATTGATCATACTTGTGAAAGGGCTAAATATGGATATACAAGGAGATAAAAAGATTTCTAGTATCAAGTTGAATATCAGTATGCACAGTAGGCTGCCTCAGATGACATTGTTTTTCCTTTGCAGTTTACCCAGTGTTCTTTTAAAATTACTCACTAGTGGTAAGAAATTGTTTAGTTAACATGTCATAGACAGGCCCCATAATTGCTGGATCCATCTGTTGTTTTCTCTGACTCCAGCTAGTCTCCATGTAGGAGATTAAAAGAGATAACTGGAATTATGTGACAGATGTTAAGTAGCAAAATAAGTCTCTGAATCCCTGGCAACTAAAAAATACATTACTGAAGAAAGGTGAGATGCTAAATGATCAGGTAAGTAACTTGCAAGGCGGTTAAGCCAATCTTTAAGAATATTTCCGTGCACTAAATTCACTTGTAGGACTGAACTCAGATGGAGGGTAGGGGTCAAATTGTTTAATTGAATTTTACTTCTTGGGATTTTGAAGGATTTAGAAAATCTATTTCTCACACAAAAAAACAACAAATTTACATTCTGATGTTAATTTGCCTTCTTTCCAAGTAATCAAAAAACCTGATGTTATATTCATTTTCCAGGCTTAATTCCTTAAAGAGAATATGTCAGCAGTTTTTTCTAAGTAATCCAAGGGCAGAATGAGAAAGGATCTGAGAAACTGATTCAGGGATGTGTCATTCATTAAGCTGTGGGCTGTTGTTCCTATATAATGAGTGATTTATCATCAGGGGATTATCACTACCTGGGCTAAGTCTAGAGCGCCAGCTAGTCCTACTACACTCCCAGCACTGATTAGCAGCTAAAGCCCCAGTCACACATAACGATGTCCCAGCGATCCCACCAGCGATCCGACATGGATGGGATTTCTGGGACATCGTTAGGCTGATCGCTGGTGAGCTGTCACATAGATAGCCCAAGCGATCAGGACCAGAGACGCTGGTTTCTAATGTAAACATCGGGTATCCAGCCCAGGCCGCTCTAGCACGATCAGCGATAACCGGCAGGGGGGCCGGTCGCTGATCCCCGTCACGCACAGCGATCTCGCTGGCGAGATCGCTGAGGTGTCACAAAATCAGCGATCTCGCCCTAAGTCATGATGCAGTGTACACAGAAATCTGTGGTGTGGGGTGCAAGATTAGCTTTCTGAGCTATGCTACATCTAAGAACTCTGATTGTGACAGAACTGATGCATCCAGTAAACTACAGCCATGGCCAAAAGTGTTGGCACCTTTGAAATTGTTCCAGAAAATGAAATATTTCTCCCAGAAAATGATTGCAATTACGTATGTTTTAATATACACCTTCATTTCCTTTGTGTGTATTAGAAAAAAAAAAAGCTGAGAAAAAAGGAAAATTTAACATAATTTCACTCCAAACCCCAAAAAGGGCCAGACAAAATTGTTGGCACCCTCAAATTAATATTTCGTTGCACAAACTTTGGAATAAATAACTGAAATAATTCATTTTCTATAATCATCAGCAATCTTCTTACACCTCTCACCTAAAATTGTGGACCACTCTTCTTTTGCAAACTGATCCAGGTCTCTCATATATGAAGGGTGCCTTCTTCCAACAGCAATTTTAAAATCTCTGCACAGGTGTTCAATGGGATATAGATCCGGAATCATTGATGGTCAGTTCAGAAGTCCAGCGCTTTGTTTCCATCCATTTCTGGTTGCTTCATGAAAGATGTTTGGGGTTATTGTCTTGCCGGGCCTGGGACTCAAACCCAACTTTCTGACACTAAGCACTACATTGTGGCAAAAAAATCCTTTGGTAATGTTCAAATTTCATGAAGCTGTAAGAGGTAGCAGAAATTGTTAATGTCCTGTACATGTCCCGGTTGCCCCGGTTTTGAATGTCATACTCTGTATATAGTGTTTTGTACTTTTGTACTGTGATATTATGCTGTAGCTTAGGGTAAGATCAGTACCTCAATGTGGACACTAGATGAGGGTACATTAGTGTGCATAGTTTACTTAGGAGGTGTCAATTGTGGGCAAGCCAGGAGCTTTTCCTGATTACAGTTAGTAGGGCCAGGGAGCCCAAACAGTCCTGCAGGGCTTTAGAGCCTGGGACATCGCAGTGACATTGCAACGTTCACAAGTGAAGAGCCCAGATTGTCCTGGGCCTGATAGTGGCCGAAGGTTGCAACAGGAAAGAGATGCAGGGCAGCACCAGGATGTGGCAGCTAACTACTATGTCTGGGGCGAAACAAACAGGGGAACTCCTAAAGTTAGTGAAGCTGCACAAGAGAGCGGTATGCCCCAGGAACACCCTGGGAGGACAGAGGGAAGACACAGGGAAAGCAAAGGAGGCATATTGAGTGGAACATTATGATATGGCTGTAACTGAAATGGACATACTGTGTACAGAGGCAAGTAAATTCTTTATTGTTGAGTTGGAACTGGACTCTGTCTCTTTATGCATAACAATGCCAACAGCAGAACTTCAGCTGACAAGATGGAACCCTGATAGTGCAGAAGGTGTAACTAAAGATATACTGCAAAGGTGACATTGTATTCATGTGGCGGGAGACCAGGGCATGATTGAGCAGTCTATGTCAGCCACGACTACAGCCCTGGCTCCCTTCACACTTGGCATAGGCGGCAGGATCCTTCAGCCTTGTGCAACGTGGGGGATGCCGTGAAAAATGAAGATACTAATATTCTGAATGTGACAAAGGAAAATTAAGAAATCATTGATGCTCTGGATGTGACAGATACCCTGGATGTGACTGATGTACTGGATGTGATTGACACTGTGATGGCAAAGATGGTGACTCTAAAGATGGTGTAAGATGGCGCGCAGATGGATAACGACAGCTTTGATCCCACGCCTCATGGGCGTCCTGACTTGGAAATGGCGCAAAAAGCTGTCTGGCAGAATCGGTAGCTTAAGCATGGTGTCTGCCCCTGGTGGGTGCATCTGAAAGGAAGAAGACCTCGCCCCTTACAACAGAATGCAGAGAGATGGGTGGAGCTCCCGGAAGCAACCCAATGGGTGGGGCCCAGAAGAAAATCCTGTGTGCAGCTGCGTTGCCCCATTACAAGCTACGGGTCCAGCAGCGATGGACCACTCGTGCACAAGGTGCTGCGGTGTCATAGACTGCATTGACTGGAAGTGGAGACAAGAAGAGGAGAAGACCTGACCCAGACAACAGAAGGGAGTCGCCGATGAGTTTTGGACTCACTGCTTCCCTGGACAAGCGGAGGAGCGGTGCCAGCGGCTGCTGGAGCCAGAACGCTATCATCAGAAGCCGAAACCTCAGCATCGGGAGTTGGAGACCAGAGAACCAGAAGCAACAACTGCCCCGGAGGAACTCGTGCTGGAAATGAAGGAGCCGCAGTGTGCCGCTGCATTGGCGGAGGTATCTGGAGGTCACAGAAAGGATGCTGGAGCAAGTGGTGAGTGATCCTCGGTCCCTGACCCCAGAGAGCAGGCCTGCGCTTGGCAGCATCTCGACCCTCGGCTCATCTTGTCCCCATCCGCAGTTCCCATCCCAGGCTGCCTGGATTGAGGAGGTCATCCTGCATAAGAAACAGCGGGAGAAGGAGGTGTGGGTGGAGCTGCGCCAACCAGGAGGGGGCACTATGGCAGGACAGCGCACCAGTGGGCAGCTGGTTTATATCGACATGGAAGGCGGCTACGGGTTCATCTGGGAATTGAATACCAATGCCAAGGTATATGTAAATGCCACCTAGATGAAATTCAGCAGGCCCCTGATGGAAGGAGACTGGGTCAATTTCTACAGGGAGGATGGTACTATGCCGTAGCCGTTACCCTGCAGGAAGAGGGAGAATTGGAGCTTTATGCAAGCCCGGAACTGGCCAAGGTGGCTCCCAGTTCCCAGGCCATTGCATGGCCAACCACTGCACCTGCCAAGTCTTGGCAGTTTATGATGTCTGCAGCTGCAGAGTCATTGTTGGCCTGAACGTTGGCATGGAGTCCAAAAGGAGACAAGGGGCATGGGATGGATGTCGTTGAGTGGGCTCCAGTTAACTTCTTTTTTACATGTAGGTGCTTGTTGCACAAAAAGAAACAGGACTGTTCCGCACCCAGTGGGCACAGGAGCCCTGAAGCACCCCCAGAGTTGGGTGCAATGAGGCAGGTATGGCCTTGAGTAAATGTTTTCTTTTCCTTTTTGTTTTGTTGCACCTGTTGCGCCTTTCCTGCTGGATGGCAGGACTCTGCCCTTGAACTGAGGAAAATGGACCGAGTGCAGCTGTGAGAACAGACTGCACTGCAGATACAGGTAGAGCACATATGTTAGAAGGGCAGTGCTTCACAAAAAGAAAGGGGGAACACCCTTGCCAAGTACTGAGGACCTAATGGATAGGTTCAAATGCTATGTATATACTCGGGTCCCATGGATAAGACCGGGGCGTGTTGGACTACAGGTGTCATCTGGAGAACTGTGTTCCATTCACCTGTGACTTTAGTAATGGACTCTCCTGTGAAGCAAATGGGCATTCCCTGATTGCGGCAGGTGGAGTCTGGTGTCTTCTACTGAGCAAAAGGAAAAAAAACTGTATGCAGCTGCGGCGGGTGATGTCCGACACCCTCTGCTGAGCCAGAAGACTTTGGTTAAGCATTTATCTCCCTGCATGGAGTATTTAAAGTTTTAAACATGCTAGGGTCGGGGATGACCATTATTAAAGAAAGAGGAGTGTAAGGGGTAGCAGAAACTGTTAATGCCCTGTACACGTGCCGATTGCCCCAGATTTGAATGTCATACTCTGCATATAGTGTTTTGTACTGTGATATTATGCTGTAGCTTAGGGTAAGTGCAGTACCTCAATGTGGACACTAGATGGGGGTACCTAAGTGTACATAGTTTACTTAGGAGGAGTCAACTGTAGGTAAGCCAGGAGAAATTCCTGATTTTACTTAGTAGGGCCAGGGAGCCCAAACAATCCTGTAGGGCTTTAGAGCCCGGGAAAGCGCAGTAACCCCACAACATTCACAAGTGAGGAGCTCAGTTTGTCCAGGGCCTGATAGTGGCCGAAGGTTGCAGCAGGAAAGAGATGCAGGGCAGCACCAGGATGTAGCAGCTATCTACATGGGCTGATGCCCTTATGTCTGGGGCAAAATGGACAGGGGAACTCCTAAAGTTAGTGAAGATATACAAGAGAGATGCTGCGCTACCGGATGGGTTGGTACATCCTGGAGACACCCTGGGAGGACAGAGGGAAGACACAGGGAGAGCAAAGGATGCATACTGTGTGGAACCTTATGATGTGGCTGTAACTGAAATGGACATACTGTGTACAGATGCAAGTAAATTCTTTACTGTTGAGTTGGAACTGGACTTTGTCTCTTTATGCGTAACAACGCCAGCAGCAGAACTTCAGCTGACCAGATGGGACCCTGATGGTTCAGAAGGTGAAACTAAAGGTATGCTGCAAAGGGGATATGGTGGGAGACCAGGGCGTGATTGAGCAGTTTATGTCAGCCATGACTATGGCCCTGGCTCCCCTCACAAAGCCTTGCACATAGTCAAGACACCCTATCTTTGAACATCAACCATATTTGATTTTAAGTACTGTGTTGTTTTCTTTGTAGGCTTCATTCCATTTTTGGTAAACAGAAGAATGATGTGCTTTATCAAAAAGCTCTATCTTGGTCTCATCTGTCCACAAGATGCATTGCCAGAACTTTTTTGGCTTACTCATGCACATTTTTGCAAACTGCAGTCTAGTTTTTTTTATGTCTCTGTGTGAGCAGTGAGCTCCTCTTGGGTCTCCTGCCATAGCATTTGATTTCATTTTATTTAAATGTCAACAGATAGTTCACGTTGACACTGATGCACCATGAGCCTGCAGGATAGCTTGAATTTCTTTTGAACTTGATATGGGCTGCTTATCCACCATCTGGACTATTTTTGTGCTGCAACCACTCAACTATTTTTCTCTGCCATCCACGTGCAGAGAGAATAGCTACAGTGCCATAGGTTGTATACGTCTTGATTGTTATGCACCATTCAGAAAGGAACGTAAAAATCTCTGGAGATGGACTTGTAACCTTATGATTGTTCATGTTCTTCAACAACTGTTCTTCTCAAGTCTTCAGACAGTTCTCTGTTATGATTGAGTCACCGTAGGAGGCAAAAACAAAAATGCTAGCTAAGTCCAGAAAACCAGAGAGGTTGGCAGCTATCGGATTGCAGACCCCTGATCCTATCACAACAACTAACAGTAGCCGTGGGGGGTTCCTACAATGCCCTAGACCCCTCGATCACAGCCGGAGAATTAAATAGGCCTAAAGAAAGAAAGGGGAAATCTAAACTGTCCCAGAGCAGACCCCAAAGCAATAGGCAGCCCCCAACATATAATGACGGTGAAGCAAGATGAAAACACAAACACAGACAGAAAGATAGACTGAGCAAAGACGGGGCCCAGCTAACTACATAGGAAAGGACAGGAAGGCTGCTGTCTGCAATCCGTGAAAAACCCTATGAAAATAAGAGCCAACAGACTGACAGTGAAAAAGGCCCTGAAGACACTAGGCTTCAAAAAAGCTATGTCAGTACTCAGGAATATTCTGAAGACAGAGCAACCGGCAAAAGGAGATTCAGCTCATCCCAGCAGGGAATGGCAGAATCCAGAAAAGCAAGGAAAACAAACACAAAACATAAATGCAAACAGGCAAAGCAGAAACTTAGCTTTAGGGAAGCAGGTATCAGACTGGCGTCCTAGAAGTCCACAGAGAAATCACCCGCAGGGCAGAAGGGCATCGGCAGCCTTATATCCAGTCAGTGACTCCACTCAGCCAGTCATCCTCATTAGACTCAGGTGCCTGATAATCAGGCTCATTACCTTCCTTTACCAGAATAGGGAGTTCACCAGACCTCAGTGACAAAGGGGAAAATGAACTCACAACAGTTCTCTTCTCCTATTTCTGTCCTCCATGCTTAGTGTGGCCCACACACTCAATGCAAAAATTAAGTCAACTTACCCCTTTTATATCTGCTTTCATGTGTGATTTTCATATTGCCCATGCCTGTTACTTACCACAGGTGAGTTTGAGTGAGCATCATATGCTTGAAACAAAGTTGTTTATCCACTCATTTTGGGGGTTTTGTGTAAAATTATGTCTAATTTGCCTTTTTTTCCCTCTGTTTTATTTTTATGTTGTTCCAATACACACCAATGAAATAAACATGTTTATAACAAAACGTGTAATTGCAAAAAAATTTTAAGATAATTACTTCATTTTCTGGAACATTTTCAAGGTTTCCAACACTTTCGGCCATGACTGTAAGTGATACATTGTTGAATTCAGGGTCTTTTTCCCTAAATTAGCTGCTCTCAGATATAGTAGTAAAAACCTTGTGACAGATTCCCTTTTAAGGGCTTGCCCATTTGGGGCATTTAGGAGTAGCTATTTTTTTAAGTTTTTTTCATTGTCACATTCCAGAAGGAGCCATAGTATTTTTATTTTGTTGAAATACTTGAATAAAAGGGCTTGTTTTTGGGGTACATATAACTTCTTAACACATTTTTATTAACTATAGAAATATAAAAGATAATAGTTCTGCTGTTGGTTTTTGATGTTTTAAATTTTATGCTGTTCTGGTGGTAAGGTGTTAACTATAATCTGTGGCTCAGCCCAAATTTATATAGTTTTAGTTTTGTTTTTGTTTTACTATTTTTGTTAAATACACTATTTGAACAAAAATCACCAATTTTACTATCCATACACAGTACTCTGAGAGCCGGAAATCTCAGCTTCTATGAATTTTTTACCTAAGAAATAAATTAGGCCGCTCACCTGACAAGTTATATTCTTTAAATTACTTCCTTCTCACTGGTTGAAACTAAAAGTGGCAGGAGGAAGATAAGCTGTACCAAATTTAAAGCGTAAATAATGCCAAAGTCTATTTGTTTTTTTTGCTATTATATGGACACTATACATTAGGTTTTTTTTAGTTGTAATATTTGTGCACTCTACATTAATATTTGGTTGGTATTACTTAGGGAATGTATAATGGTATATTTTGGTATTATTTGGGCATTGTGTGTTGGCATTTAGTTAGTATTTGGGCATTGTATATCAGTATTTGGTTTGCATTACATGCACGCCGTATGTCAGTTTTATTTGGTTGGCATTATTTGGAGACTGTGTATTGGTATTTGTTATTGTTTAAGTTCTGCATGTTGCTATTTCACATTATTTGGCCACTATATATTGGTATTATTTGCTTGGTAATATTTGGTTACTGAATACCCATATTATTTGGGCACTGTTGGCATAAGCTGGCTGAGAATTCTTTAGCACATATATTTTGATTTTTATATGTTGCCATTATTTGCACTCTGCACTGTATATTGGACTGTATATTGGTATTTTTGAGAATTGATTATTCGTATTAATTGGATGGGATATTTTGCTACATATTGGAATTTTTTATATAGGCTGGAGACACACACAACCATTAAAAAATCGGTCCGATTTTAACGGTACGAAATCGCACAAATAATTCTTGTCCAGGGATCCGTCTGTCATCCCATTTTCTGGCGATGAACCGATTTTATTCGCATCTAAGCATCAAATTGACATCCAATGTCAATGCCTGATGCTCTTTCCTGTTGAGAAGTCTTGCGATTTAATCGCAAGTCACACGTGTGGTGCGTTTTCAATGCGATTTTTAATCGCATCCATAGACTTGCATTGGCGAATCCGATCCGAAAATCAGTGACAATCGCAGCATGCTGCGATTGTCTCGGTCCGAGGAACGGATCCGATAAAAAAATGCATGATGGGAGCAGCACCATAGAATAGCATTGGGACGAATGTAATGCGATTTTTTTTTATCGCATTGCATTCGTCCGATTTAATCGCTAGTGTGACTCCGGCCATATTGGTATATTTGGTATACAGGTATTTTTGGTGTATTGGTATTTTTTTAACAATATATTTTGGTATTAACTGGATGGGGTTTTTTCTAACATAATTGGGCATTTAGTAATTGTTTCATTGTATATTGGTATTATTTGTTTTGAATTATTTGAGCACTGTATTTTGGCTTTTGGGGCTTTGTATATTTGAATTATTTAAGCACTGTATACTGTTTTTCTTGTTTGCTTTTTTGTCTGTACTTTTTATTTGTTGTATTATTGTGTATTTGTTGTTTGTATTGTGCATTTGATGTGCTATTGTATATTTTTTGTCTGTACTATATATTTGATTTGTTACTTTGTATTTGCTGCCTGTATTATGCATTTAATATCTTTTGTAGTATATTTGTTGTCTGTATAGTGAGTTTATTGTTTGTATTGCGAGTTTATTGTCTGTATCGTGTATTTGATGTCTGTATCGTGTATTTGCTGTCTGTAGAGATGGGCAAACCTGAACAGTAATGTTTGGGGCCCGTACCGAACACCTACTGATCGGGCAAGGATTCTGAACACAGACTTCACCAAGAGGTCCATTTTACTGTTCGGGTTTGGCACCCCGAACACCGAGCGTTTCTTGCGCTGTCATTTGCATGACAGTGCGAGAAACACAGTGGCTCTGATTGGAGGTATGATTAATACCACCAGTCAGAGTGCCTTGGTTCTCACATTGTCAGAAGACAGCGTGAACCCGCAGCTGTGAAAGGGGGAAAAAGTTTAGCTGATGGGACTACTACTTCCATCAGCCTGTGCCTGCTGCGCTAATAGCAGCGAGAGCAGGAGGTAGCTGAAAGGAGTATTCATCAGATGGTGCTTGATGAATAAATAAATCATTTAGAAAAGGTTGTGAGTTCATCTGTCCTTTTGATGACCAGCCAGGCAAAACTGACAGCTGTGGGCTGCAACCCTCAGCTGTCAGCTTTAGCAAGGTTAATTATCAAGAATAGATGGCTCCCCATGCCATTTTATTTTCAATTATTTAAATAAATAATTTAGAAAATGGCTTTGGGTTGCTCCCATTTTTGACAACCAGCCAAGCTAAAGCAGACAGCTGGGGGCTGAAATTCTTAGGCTGGTAAGGGGCCATGGATATTAGGCCCCCCAGTCTAAAAATAGCCAGTGGCAGCCCAGAAAAAGTACATTTATTAGATGCACTTTTCCCAGATCTTCCAACTTACCCTGTGGTGGTGGCGGCAAGTGGGGTTCATATTTGTGGTGTTGATGTCACCTTTGCATTGCACGCTGACATCAAGCCAACGGCTTAGTAATGGACACCTTTCCATCACTAATCCAATAGTTGTATTGTAAATAAACACACAGCCAGAATAAATTCCTTTACTTTAAATAAAAAAACAAAAAACACTTTTACTTTTTTATTTAAAAATAACAAACACAGTTATACTCATCTAACGCCCAATTCCACTGAAGCCAATATCTCTTGTAAAAAAAAAAAACATATCCCTCACCTGTCAGTCATTCTGTCCCATGCCATAATCCATGTTTGGGGATAAACAGTTTGCAACCTGGACGGTGCCAATATGCAACTGTCACAACTTGGTTGTCGGGTGACCCAGGACTAGGAGCTCCTTCCTTGTCCCTAACACTAGGGGGTGCCCTGGCTTGCCCCATTTCCTGGGTTACTTCTGAAGATGAAGATGCTGGGCAATGTACCTTGCCTTATCTCCTGTATCTGCCCTCCGTCTGTACCCTTTCCCCACCCAGGGAAGAGGGGAGCAGCCGTGCACCGCATTACACCAACCAGATGAACAAGGTAACACAAACAGGGGCAACTGAAAATAACAGGCATACAAATATTCACTCACATATAACAGAAGAATGCACCGGGGAGTGGAGGATGTGGAAAAACCAAAGTAGGAGAAGGAAAGGGAATTATGATACTTACTAACTCAAGCAACAGTCACTGATAAACCCACCATACACCTTCTCATATAACCACTAACTCCTTTCTTCCCAGCAATGCAGCATAAGCTAGCTCTGATGAAGTGTTTCAGTCAGGACCCAGATTATGTAAGGGATAGGAGTGGGTAACTGTGCTCAGCTGAGAGCCCAGAGTCCCAGAGTATCCAAAATGGCCAATTAACCCCTGCACTACGAAAATAAATTTACACCATTTAAAAAGAAGGTGAAATGCTTCTTTTCAGAGCAGGAGTAGAAGCAATCAGACGCTGTAGTCTTCTAGCTCCTCTCTGTCGCGGTAACCAAGTGACAGTACCCCCTCCCCTATACAAGGGACCTCCAGAACCTCAGAACCATGTTTATCAGGGTGTGCCATGTGAAAAGACCGGATCAGTCTGACCGCATGGACATCAGATGCTGGTACCCACATCCTCTCTTCAGGACCGTATCCCTTCCAATGTACCAGATACTGAAGCAACTGACGAACTAAAAGAATCCATGATTTTTGCTATCTGGAATTCTAAGTCTTCATCCACAATGACAGGAGATGGTGGCAGCGGTGATGGTACTGAAGACGCAATGTATTTTTTGAGGAGAGATCAATGAAACACATTATGGATCCTAAAGGTAAGTGGTAAAGCAAGGCGGAATGCTATGGGATTGATGATGGCAATGATCTTATAAGGGCCGATAAACCAGGGACCCAGTTTCCAATATGGAACCTTTAACTTAATATTCCTAGAGGAAAACTATCCAAGTCACAATACACAGGTCCAGACCCACCAAATGTCCTAGATCAGCCACACTCTTATATATGGACCCCAACTTCCTCAAATTATTAGTAACCCCCTGCCACATGGGCGTAATAGATGATGAAAACAGTTTTTCAGGTAATCCAGAAGAACGATTCTTATTAAATGAGATTAACTGAGGATGAAACCGGATGAAGGATAAAGGAGAATGAGGATGAAGAACGGGGAATTACCAGCAGAATCATGACAATGATTATTTACTGTGAATTCAGCTAGTGGTAAGTGTTGTGAACACTCTTGACTTGACTTCTGAGTTTGGGCTCCCTCTGGTGGTTGCTGTGGGTAGTGGAGCTGGTCGGGTTGACAGAAGTCCATCACCTGAAGACGATGAGTGGAAGTCAGGTGTTACAGACTGGGAAGATTTATGTGAGCAACTTCCCTCAGTTGCTGCTGGTGATTTGGTTTTCTTCCTGTGCATCTTGAAGTCCGCTTGTCCCCTGCTTGGTTCTGCATCATTCAGATAAGTTATTTGTTTGCTGGAATCTTTTTGCATTTGATCCAATTTTGCCTTTCTCTGCTTTCTGCTTTGCTGTGTTGGTTCAGCATTGTTCCCTGCTGGGACCGGTGCTGGACCCCATTCCATATGCCACAGCTTATGTCAGTCTGTTCAGTATTGCTAATCCCCTGTTATAGCAGTGTCTTTGGTTTTGCTTCCAGTTCACACCAGAATGCTGATCTAGTGGGGGGAGAGGTCGCGTGGCCTCAGTATTTTTGCATATCAGACGTGTTGGATTTTTTAAGGTTCTTGCATGATTGCAGACAGTATCTTTTCTGTCCTGTGCTATCTAGACAGTTTGGGCCCCATCATTTGCTTACTCTATTTTCTGCCTGTGTTTGTGCCTCATCTTGTCTCACCGGCAATATATGTTTGGGGGCTATCTATTCCTTTGGGGTTCTGCTCCAGGGCAGTTTAGCCTTCCCCTTTCTTGCTTTAGGCCTAGTTAACTCTTTGGCTGTGCCGAGGAGAGACACCAACGGACAAGTAAAAGAGGTCTTAGAACATGCACAGACACTGCAGGCAGCTACATACTCCCAGACATCCTGATGAACCCCTGGCCACCAAAAACACTGAGTAAGAATATCAGTGGTGGCTTTATTAACAAGATGTCCAGCCAAGACTGAATCGAGATGTTCACTAAGGATTCTTAGATGAAGACTCACAGGTATAAACAGTTTACCTGATGGACAGGCAGCAGGGGCATCCCCATGAGTGTCAACAACCTCTTTTTCAAGATCGGAGCATATAGATGCTATAACCACCCCTTTTTGTAGAATAGTTACCAGTTCACAATTATCTCTTCCCTCAGGAAAACAATGAGATAAGGTATCTGCCTTAATGTTTTTGTTACCCCGGCCTATTTGTGACAAAACAGTTAAACCTGATGAAAAACAATGCCCATCTTGCTTGTTGAGGTGTTAGACATTTTGCAGATTCTAAATATACAAGATTCTTATGCTCTGTGATCACCATAATCGGATGAACTGCTAGCTCCAAAACATGACGCCACTCTTTAAAATCCCATTTGATTGCCAAGAGTTCCCTGTTACCTATGTCATAATTTTTCTCTGCAGATGACAGTTTTTTGAAAAATATGCACATGGATGCCATTTACCAGGAGATGCACCCTGCGATAACACAGCCCCCACTTCCACCGCAGACACATCATCCTCGACGATAAAAGTTGAGTAACGTCAGGCTGCGTGAAGATCAGCTCAGATGAAAAAAAAGAACTCTTCAATGTATCAAATACTTCCCTGGCTAGACTGGACCACTTGGAAAAGTTTCCTTCCTTGTCATATCCATCAGCGATTTGGCTTCTACCGAAAAGTTTTTTTGATGAACTTAACGGTAGTAGTTGGCAAAACCTAAAACCCTTTGTAACACTTTCAAATCCTCAGGATGATCCCAATCTAGTACCACCTGATCCATGCGAAAACCGATTGATGATACCACATATCCTAGAAAAGGGTTCTCCTCAACTGAATAAATTAATATGTCATCAAGATAGATTACTACAAATCTACCTACCAGTTGACTAAAGATGTCATTTACAAAGTGCTAAAAGATGATGGGTACATTCGTTATCCCAAATGGCATCACCAGGTTCTCATAGTGACCCTCAGGCATATTGATAGTTGTCTTCCACTCATCTTCTCTTTAATGAGAATGAGATTAGGTCCAGTGTCACAGGGTTACCACAACAGTGTAGAGCCAATAGACAGCAGCATCTGATTGCTCCTACTCCGGCGTTGAGAAGAAGCACTTCTCCTTCATTTTAAATGTGTTTATTCTTCTGGCAGAACAGGGATTAATCAGCCACAGCTGAGATCGGTTAGCCACTCCCTTCCCCTTTATAATCTGGCCTATGTTACAAATCCATGTCAAAGCAAGTATTTGCTGCATGGCTAACGGTGGGAGAGGAGTACATATGAGAAGAGTTGAATGAACTATTAGTGACTGTTGCTTGGTTTGTATGTGTGGTAATTCATTATCCTTCTCTGTTTTGGTTTATTCCCCTACCTTCACGCCCCAGTGCATTCTTCTGTTACATGTGAATGAATATTTTGTATGCCTGGAGTTTTCTGTTAACCATTGTTTGTGTTGCCTTGCTTGTTGGGTTGGTGTCCTACAGTGCACAGTAGTGTCCCCTCTTCCATGGGTGGGGAAAGAGAACAGACGGAGGGTTAACTCTGGAGATAAGGCAAGGGTATAGGCCCTGGCTTGTTCACCATCTGAAGTATCCCAGGGAGCAGGGCGAGCTAGGGCACCCCCTAATGTTAGGGACAGGGAAAGGAGCCCCTGGTCCCGGGTCACACAACCGCTGTGTCATGACATCCAGTTTTCAAAACTATTTTTCTCCTACAATCTGATTAAAGAGGTCTGGGATGAGAGAGAGTGGATATGGATCCTGTACGTTGATCTGTTTGAGTTTGCGGAAATCTAGGCATGGGCGTAACCTCCATCTTTCTTCTTTACAAAGGAAAAACCCCCAGCAATGTAGGCTGGGAATGGTCTGAAATGACCTTTTGCTAAACTTTCCACAATATAGTCCTTCATGGCTTGCTTCTCTGGACCAGAGATATTATACAGTCTGCTCTTAGGCAGGTTGGCCCCAGGAATAAGATTAACAGTGCAGTCATAAGGATGATGGGTGATGCTCAGACGCCCGTTCAGTTAAAATCTATTGCCGTGGAGGAGATTCCTCCCGCATGGCAACTATTCTAACTCTTCCTGCTGGCTGCGAATCCCAAGCGTTCTAACTATCAGCTTCTTAGATAATTGTATAACTCATATTCACAACACCAGGCATCCTCAGTAGTTTTAACTCCACTGGCAATGCAACTGTAGAAATACCATGAGAAACTATGCTGTTTTCTTCCAAAGTCTTGTATTAGTTTACAATGAACCATAGGTAAAAAAGGGGTAATCTGTACAGGGGAGTACACATGCATCTTGAGTAATGGCTGCTGTAGGCTAAACTGAAGAAGAAGGGAGGAGCAACATAATACAGTGCTCAACTGCAGGAGGGACATAGGCACAATTTTCACACAGTCTAATTCTACCTAGCAACAACAGGGAATTTTGCTGATTGGAGGAAAAACTAAACACAGAGAAATATACATTACAGGTTGTTCTCATTCGTGGGACACAACCCTCTCCATCTGAAATCGTCAGATTTCATAAGTCCTTGTGCGAGTTATGGAGACGACTCTGTCCTTTGACATCGTGAAACCTGCAATGAGAGGAGAGAAGAAAAACAATGCAACATAATGCAGAATCAAGTCCTTACTTGCAGTAAAACATAGACATTGAATAAAAAATGAAAAATGAGTCCAATAGAAAACCCATCTTTGGATTGGGGAAGCTGCAACATGCTAACTCTTCCACCAACCCAACAGTAGAAGTTCCAGTCCACAAGGGGAAGCTAAAGTTCAGTTGGATGCTGATAATCCTGAGCCCTGGCACGGAAGTAGAATGCGAAGGTATGCTCCCCACTGTGGCAGAGTCCAGCGACAAAGTCAAGTTCATGTGACTCCTGCTCGAAGGAGCCAGCAGACAATGAACCTGAAATTCATGTCAGCAGGTACGATGACTGACCAGTTGGAAGGGTGTCCAGGGTGATGAGATCTCAGCTTCCATACTGGCACCTTAGACAAACAACTTGTAAGGCAGGTTGCCTCGAGATTCTTCCTAGACTCTGGTTCTCTTGACCCAAGTTCATTAACGAGTTCATCACAGGGTGATGCTTGGGAAGTAAACGTGTCTTGTTCGACATCCGGCAGTGTGCTGAGGCTGCGTTGCTTGGGGAGAACGCTAGCACTATTGGTAAAAGATAGGCTGTTGAGAGTGGGCCATTTTTTCTCTGAGCACTGAGGTCTAGCTCGGCTTAGGCTTGACCAGGCTTGTGATGGAGGTAGGCGTCAAAGGCTGGGAACATAAGAGTTGCTTGCTGTGGATCCCTTGGCAACTCAGTCTTTGCGGGAAGGAAAAGTGAGGGAGCTACCCAGCTGTTATAGTTGTCATTGGTGGGTTTGATGCTCAAGACCCTGATGATCACCTTGCCTTCCTCTGTAGGTGGTGACTTGTTGTCCTTGTTTGAAGGATCGAGTGCTGTTGTCTCGAGGTTGTAGTCTCGAGGATAAAGCAGACTTGAATTTTCAGATGGTTGTTGTTGACATTTCGTGTCGTTTCATTTCTCCTTCATCCAGTAATGACATGGGTCTGGCAGGGAGACAAGTTATGGTGATCTGACGTGATAAGCGTTTTGTAAGAGGAGATGGTGCTTGGATCCTTTGTCTGGTCACTACATAAGTTGCCGATAATAACTCAGCCTAGCTCAAGGTGCTGGGCGTATGGTTCATTGAGTAGTCCATGGATTTGTTGATGCATCTTGTGCAGTCATATGATGTCTCTGCCGAGGAGAATTAGGATGTCTGCCTTGTCGTCCAGGGGTGGCATCTCTTTTGCTATCATTCTGAGATGAGGATGCTGAAGAGCAACTTCTGGCTTTGGGATTTCTTCCCTGTTGAATGGAATTTGATTACACTCAACAAGCATGTGTAGTGGTATCTCCATGGCATCCTTCTCAAGAGAAGTTATAATGAGGCCACTGGCTCTTCTTCCAGAGGTTTTTATAACGCCACTGCAGGTGCCCAAGGTGTAGGGATAGACGGCTCCTTTTAAGTCGAACAAGTCAAAGAGAGTTCTGACCTGGCCAGTGATTTGTTGCTCTGTCGTCCAGACTAACATACACCTTAACTACCTTCTCTGGATGACCCTTGGGATACACCCTTGCCAGGCAAATCTTCACACCGGACTTGTCTTGAAAACCTTCTTCACAGACTTCAGTGCATGAAGAAGATACCGCAACATGGCTTGTCGCTTGGTCTGAACTCTCCCTGCCATGGCTTGTGGTGGGTGAAGGTGTTAGACGCAGAGTCAGGCTGTGTTGGAGGGAGCGCTTGTACTTGGTCTTCGCTGTCGCACTCTAGACACTTGTTGGTGATGACATAGTCCTTCGCGAGATGTTCGGTAGAGGTGCAGCACCTGAAGCATACTCCAAACTTCTTCAAGAGCTCCTTTTGTTCTTGAAGGGGTTTCTTCCTGAAGCCGATGCACTTCTTCAGGGCATGTGTCAGTTTGTGAATTGGACACTGGCGGTTCGGATTTTCAACCTTCTCACCTTCACTGCCTTTGTCTGGTGCTGATGTCGGCGTTTGCAGAACTTCTGTCTTTTTTGCAGACACCGGACCACTGCGGTTGCTGTGGTGAGAGCACGAACTCCCGTACTTGCGGGATGATGCAGAGCCACTGGGTTCTTCATAGCAGAAGCTGGGGTCAGTTTTGCACTCTGCAATCTCCTTGATGAAGTCACAGAAGAAGGAAAATGGAGGAAAAGAGGCTTGATTGGTCCTTTTGTATTTTGACCCGATAGTGGTCCACTTCTCTTGTATATTGTATGGCAGTTTAGAAACTATTGGGTTAACGCTCCGAGTGGTATCCAGGTAGCTGTGACCAGGTAGGTGTGTGTCTGCCTTGACTAACTGGAGCTCCAGGAGCAGGTCGCTGAGCTCTAGGAATTTTGAACTGTCCTTGCCGGATATTTCTGGGAAATCCTGTAGACCCCTAAATAGTGCATTCTATATGGCTTCAGGACTGGCAAAGCTATGTTCTAGTCTTTCCCATGCAGGCATGAGAAAAGCAGCTAGATTGCTGATGTGCACAGATCTGAGCCTCTTGACCCGCTCTGTGGAAAGAGGTCTGAGCCACCTGATTAGCAGATCCAGCTCTTCAGCAGCAGTGATGCCAAGGTCACTAATTGCAGCTTTAAAGGAATATTTCCAACCTCTGTAATTCTCAGACTGGTCGTCGAACCTTGTGAGACAGGTGTTGGTGAGTTCTCGGCGTATAATGTACCTCTCAAAATTGGACATGTCTGTTCTTTCTGACTTTGGAGAAACATTTGCTGGCTGAGTGATGCTGTTAGCGTGGGTCATAGCTTCTTGTTTCAAGAACATGGGAAGATACGGAGTGGTGTACGCGTTTAGACTAGCAACCGATTTGTGACATATGATCTCTGTTGTATGCAGGGTTGGAACCACAAAGTTGTCAGGAGCGTAGTGCCTTGTCAGCATGTTAGGTTGCATGTAGACATTGGTGTATGGCGTTTGCTGAGGTATAGGGTCAGGCCGTGTGGAGGAGGTTTGGGTTTGAATGTTTGTGGTACATTGGACTGACCTTGAAAACTGGGAAATGCAGATGGATCAACATCCTGATGCTCTAGAGAGAGATCAGTGCTGACGGGAATGTTGGTGGTGGTCAGAGGTTCATTGGTTTGGCTCAGCACGTAATTTATTGTGCGCTTAAAGGGAATCTGTCACCTAATTTTCGGCCTATCAGCTGCCGGCATAGCCATCGGGGGCTTATCTACAGAGAGAAGAGGAGAGAAGAGGACGTCATCGCATGAAGAAGGGAGGCGTCGGACCGGACCGCAACAGCCATCGGACCGGACCGCCCACCTTGGTGAATATAATATAACGTGTTTTTCTTCTCTTTCAGGTTACATCAGGGGCTTATCTACGGCATTACTGAATGCTGTAGATAAGCCCCCAATGTCTATGCCGGCAGCCAATAGGGCAAAAAAAGGGTGACAGATTCCCTTTAAGTGGGTCTTCTGTGTCGAGTTCGTACAAATTGAGGCTGCCTCCTTGGCTCCCACCTAGAGCCTGCTCAAAGACCTTTAGCTTTCCACAGCTGCTGCATGTTTATATTCCTTCTGCAGGGCTTCCATTTCCGTCTTCTCGCATGCAGATTCAGCTTCCATCTCTGCTTCCTTGCGTGCAATCTCTGCTTTCTTGCAAGCAGATTCCATTTCCCTCACTGCTTTCTTGCGTGCAGATTCTGTTTCCCTCTCCGCTTTCTTTTGGGCAAAAATGGCTTGCACTTTCATAGATTCTGCTTCGGCATGCGCTCTTATGAACTGGTCACTGAGGGTTGAGTACCATGATGAGCTTGACTTGATTGAGTGCTTTGAGCTCCTAGTGGACCTGGATCTGTGCAATGTCACTTCTGACATTTGTGGGATTTTTGCTTCTGTCTTGTTCACTATGTCGCAAACGGTGTTATCCTGTTCTGCATTGAGCTGTTGGAAGACCTGGCATTCCTCTAGTGACTCTGGCATATTTAATTTCAATAGCGTAAAGATATATTTTTTGCAAGTGTCTTTGTAAGACCGGTATGCAGAGTACAATTGTTCAAGGGCTCCATCTGGTGGTAAGTCGTGAAAGGCATACTGGGAGATGCTGTTAATGTGACTATGCAGTCTTTGCCATAATACGGATATATTACAAGAAAGTTCATGTTTAATGATTTCAAGGTTCTCTATAGCTTCATTTGTAGGATTGGTTGATCGTTTGGATATTTCACTGCGAACTGTGAAAAGTTCTGTTTCCATTTCTTGCTGCTTCAGGACAGGCAGTGAAAGGGTTCTTTTAGTCTGGGACATAGTGGCAGGAGAGCAAGGGTGGGGCTGTTCTGCTCCTGGTTGTTAAGGAGACCAATACAAAGTTGCAACTAGATGAGCTGGACAGCACAGAATGTGTTACAAGTCTATGTAAACTGCAGCTTCTCAATAGCTTATAGATGGATCCTTTCTCTGGATTACAGGCTGTGAACTGTTCTTAGTAACAGGTTAAATCTTTCACTGTGCAATTTTCTGAAGTGAAGAGCACAGAATATCTGCAGTCTATGTAAGCTGCTGTTGTTGTGGCTTTACGTTAGCCTTACAAAGAATACACTTTTTGGATTACAGCTGTATACTATTCCTGGTCACAGCTATTCCCTTTTTGTTATTCTGACTCTTCCTGCTGTCTGTGAATCCCAAGCGTTCTATCAGCTTCTTAGATAATTGTATAACTCATACTCACAACACCAGGCGTCCTCAGTAGTTTTAACTCCACTGGCAATGCAACTGTAGAAAGACCAGGAGAAACAATGCTGTTTTCTTCCAAAATCTTGTATTAGTTTACAATGAACCGTAGGTAAAAAGGGGTAATCTGTACAGGGGAGTACACATGCGTCTTGAGTAATGGCTGCTGTAGGCTAAACTGAAGAAGAAGGGAGGAGCAACCTAATACAGAGCTCAACTACAGTAGGGACATAGGGTCAATTTTCACACAGTCTAATTCTACCTAGCAACAACAGGGAATTTTGCTGATTGGAGGAAAAACTAAACACAGAGAAATATACACTACAAGTTGTTCCCATTCGTGGGACACAACAACAGAAAACAGCCACGAGCCAATCACAGGCCGGCAGCTGACGTCAGTGCGTACGTAGCTGGCGTATGACATCACTGTCATACATCGGAATGACAGTCTGTGCCTCAGATGCATCCTAGTAGAGGACACCGCTGGATCTTAGCCAGGTAAGAATTTTTTTTTTAAAAGCCTCACCATTGAGGTGCATTATACTGCTATGGGGGTGCATTATACTACTATGGAGGTGCATTATGCTGCTATGGGGGTGCATTATTCTTCTATGGAGGTGCATTATACTTCTATGAGGTACATTATACTAATATGGGGTGCATTATACTACTATGGAGGTGCATTATAACACAATGGGGAGCTTTATATTAATATGGAGGTGCATTATACTACTATGTGGTGCATTATGCTACTATGAAGCTGCATTATACTACTATGGGGGTGCATTATAATACTATGGGGCTGAATTATACTACTATGGAGCTGCATTATACTACTATGGGGTGCATTATACTATATATGAATATAGGGCTCCATTATACTTTTATGGGTGTGCATTATACTGCTGTGGGAGTGCATTGTACTACTATGGGGTGCATTATACTCCTATAGGGGTGCATTATACTACAATGGGGCTGCATTATACTGATTTGAGGCTGCATTATACTACTATGGGGGTGCATTATGATACTATGAGGCTGAATTATACTACTATGGAGCTACATTATACTACTATGAGGTGCATTATATTGTATATGAATATAGGGCTCCATTATACTTTTATGGGTGTGCATTATACTGCTGTGGGAGTGCATTGTACTACTATGGGGTGCATTATACTCCTATAGGGGTGCATTATACTACAATAGGGCTGCATTATACTGATATGGGGTTGCATTATACTACTATGTGGGGCATTATACTATGGGGCTGCATTATACTGCTATGGGGCTGCAATATACTGCTATAGGGGTGCATTATACTATTACTATGGGGTGCATTATACTACTGTGGGGTGCATTATGCTATGTGGGTGCATTATACTGCTATGAGGGTGCATTATACTGCTATGGGGTGAATTAAACTACAGTTGTGATCAAAAGTTTACATACCCCAGCAGAATTTTTGCTTTCTTGGCCTTTTTTCAGAGAATATGAATGATAACACCAAACCGTTTTCTCCACTCATAGTTACTGGTTTTGTGAAGCCATTCAGGGCCGTATTTAGAGTTTATGCTGCCTTAGGCACTTTTAGTGCTGCCTCCCCCATTGGTGAGTACGACTAATGCAGACACTTAGGCTACCTTCACGTCAATGATTTTTGCCATTCTCCCCAGTGCAGCCATCTCCCCAGTGCAGCCATTTCCCCAGTGCAGCCGTCTCCCCAGTGCAGCCGTCTCCCCAGTGCAGCCGTCTCCCCAGTGCAGCCGTCTCCCCAGTGCAGCCGTCTCCCCAGTGCAGCCGTCTCCCCAGTGCAGCCGTCTCCCCAGTGCAGCCGTCTCCCCAGCGCAGCCATCTCCCCAGTGCAGCCGTCTCCTCAGTGTACCCATCTCCCTAGTGCAGCCATCTCCTCAGTGCATCCATCTCTCCAGTGCACCCATCTCCCTAGTGCAGCTGTCTCTCCTCTGCACCCGTCTCTTCAGTGCACCCGTCTCTCCAGTGCACCTGTCTCTCCTGTGCACCCATCTCCTCAGTTCACCCATCTCCTCAGTGCAGCCATCTCCCCAGTGCAGCCATCTCCCCAGTGCAGCCATCTCCCCAGTGCAGCCATCTCCCCAGTGCACCCATCTCCCCAGTGCACCCATCTCCCCAGTGCACCCATCTCACCAGTGCAGCCATCTCCTCAGTGCACCCATCTCCCTAGTGCAGCCATCTCCTCAGTGCACCCATCACCCTAGTGCAGCCGGCTCCACAGTGCACCCATCTCCTCAGTGCAGCCATCTCCTCCCTCCCTCCTCGCTGGGCTCATTCTCATCTCCCCCCTCCCTCCCCGCTGGGCTCATTCACATCTCCCCCCTCCCTCCCCTCTGGGCTCATACTCATCTCCCCCCGGGCTCATGCTCATCTTCCACCCCCCCACCCCCGGCACAAACTCATCTACCCCCCCGGGCTCATACTCATCTCCCCCCCTCGGGCTCATACTCATCTCCCCCCTCCCTCCCCTCTGGGCTCATACTCATCTCCCATTCATATTCATCTCCCCCTGCATCCCCTCTGGGCTCATACTCATCTCCCATTCCCCCCACTCATACTCACCACTCCCCCCGGGCTCATACTCATCTCCCCCTCCCTGTATGCATGGCTGGGCTGAGGGCTCACCTTGCGCGGTCCCTGCATGTTTACCGCCCCAGGAGCCGGCCTCTTCCAGTGTCACAGGCTGTGTGTGTGAGCGGTCACGTGATACCGCTCATTAAGGCCCATGAATATGGACGCCACGCCTATGGGGGAGGAGTGGCATCCATACTCATTACTGTAATGAGCGGTTTCACGTGACCGCTCACACACACAGTTTGTGACACAGGAAGAATGCCAGCGCTGCAGACCTTTGGAGCTGCAGACACCGCTGGAGCCGAGGAGGTGAGTATGACGTCTTCAAGAGGAGAGGAGAGGGGAGGGGAGGAGAGGGGAGGAGAGGGGAGTGGAGGATCTGACCCGGACTTCCATTATAAAAAAAAAAAAAACTTTGCCCAGGTGCCGCCCCACCGCATCGTCCCGCCCTAGGCACATGTCGGCGGGTGCCTAGTAGCAAATACGGCCCTGAAGCCATTTATTGTCAAACTACTGTGTTTTCTCTTTTTAAATCATAATTACAACCCAAAACATCCAAATAACCCTGATCAAAAGTTAACATAGCCCCTTTCCTAATATAGTGTATTACCCCCTCTAACATCAATGACAGCTTGAAGTCTTTTGTGGTAGCTGTGGATGAGGTTCTTAATTTTCTCAGATGGTAAATCTGCCCACTCTTCTTGGCAAAAAGCCTCCAGTTCCTGTAAATTCCTGGGTTGTCTAGCATGAACTGCGTGCTTGAGATCTCCCCAGAGTGACTCAATTACACTGAGGTCAGGAGACTGAGATGGCCACTCCAGAGCCTTCACTTTGTTCTGCTGTAGCCAATGGCAGGTCGACTTGGCATTGTGTTTTGGATCGTTGTCATGTTGGAACATCCATGTACGTCCCATGCACAGCTTCCGGGCTGATGATTGAAAATTTGCCTCCAGTGTTTGCTGATAATGAGCTGCATTCATCTTTCCTTCAACTTTGACCAAGTTTTCTGTGCCTTTGTGGCTCACACATCCCCAAAAAAACATCAGCAATCCACCTATGTTCTTTACAGTAGGAATGGTGTTCCTTTCATCACAGACTTTGTTGACCTCTCTCCAAATTTAATGTTTATGGTTGTGGCCAAAAAGTTTAATTTTGGTCTCATCACTCCAAATTACATTGTTACAGAAGTTTTGAGGCTTGACTCAGTGCTGTTTTGTGTATTGTAGGCGAGATACTTTGTGGCATTTGCGCAGTAATGGCTTTCTTCTGGCGACTCGACCATGCAGCCCATTTTTCTTCAAGTGCCTCCTTATTGTGCATCTTGAAACAGCCACATCGCTAGTTTTCAGAGAGTCCAGTATTTCAGCTTATGTTATTTGTTGGATTTTCTTTGCATCCCGAACAATTTTCATGGCATTTGTGGATGACATTTTTGTTGGTCTGTGGTTTTGTTTTTACAGAGCCCCTGATTTTCCATTTGTTAATCACAGTTTGAATGCTGCTCACTGGCATTATCCATTCCTTGAATATCTTTTTGTATCCCTTTCCTGTTTTATACAGTTCAACTACCTTTTCTCGTAAATCCGTTGACAATTCTTTTGTTTTCTCCATAACTCACAATCCAGAAATGTCAGTGGCTGGATGAAAGATGCAAGAGCCTGTTTGGATCCCAGAAACTCACTCAGCTTTTATGCACACACACTGATTACAAGCAAACAGGTCACAGGTGAAGATGTTACCTTTAGTAGCCATTCAAATCCATTTGTGTCAACTTCTGTGCAAGTTATTAGGCCAAAATCACCTGGGTATGTGAACTTTTGATCAGGGTCGTTTGTATGTTTTGGGTTGTCATTATGATTTAAAAAGAGAAAACATAGTAGTATGACAATAAATGGCTTCACCCAACCACTAACCATGAGTGGAGAAAAACTTTTGGTGTTATCATTCATATTCTCTGAAAAATCGCCAAGAAAGCAAAAATTCTGCCATGGTATATAAACTTTTTAGCACAACTGTATATATGACTATGGGGTGTATTATACTACTATATATACACTATGGGGTGCATTATTCTATTATATATGATTATGGGGTGCATTATACTTTTTGTATGACTATGGGGTCATTATACTACTATGGTGGTACATCATATTGCTATGGGGTGCATTATACTACTATGGGAGTGCATTATACTACTATATATGACTATGGGATGGATTAAACTATTATGGATGACTATGGAGGCAATATGGAGAGACATGGGTCAGTATGGAGAGAGATGAGGTAGAATGGGAGGACACGTGGGGTCAAGAATGTGGGATATTATTGCTGTAGGGATATAAGGATATTATTTTTGAGGATACTGTTTTCAATGTGGGGGAGAGGAGGTTCTATTACTGTGCAGGGCAACATGGTTGCTTTTTTTCTTCATGTGGCATAGTGTAGAGGTTGGGAAAAAATTGGGGAATTTGCTCCAAATAACTTATTTTTTGAGGAGATGAGTCATGGCTGGAAGAAGTGATTATGATGTGTGATGGATGAATATGAAAAGCAAAGATGAAGGACTCCAACTAGAAATGTCACCGGTGAGTCAGTGTGTTACCTGTACACTTACACTATACACGGTAGACTATATACTGAGGTCATGTATATATCACTGGTGATCACTGTATATTACCCGTACACCAACACTATATACAGAGTTCCTATGTATAATGTCACTGGTGATCACAGTATTACCTGTACCCTGTATACTATATACAGAGCTCCTGTGTTTACTGTCACTGCTGATCACTGTATTATCTGTACACTGCAAATTGACTCATCAGAGAGAAAGAGGACTTGAACGCTATAGTGCCACCTGTTGGAAGTAGCGATCCTACAAGCCACAATCAACCCTTTATTTTGACTTTGGGTAAAAGCTAAATCAGAATCTCAATTTGAAGACAGTGTTTCAGGCTACTGGTTCTCATCAGTGCAAAGTTTGAGAACTGATTTGGCTAGGTGAGAGGCTCTGGACTGGTGTCTCAGGGATAAAATTTCTCCATGTGGAGAGTGACATACCAGCTTTGTGTCAGGACTCTGAATTCCCTGTTCATCTTTTGTGCTTTATAGCCCTATTTCAAGATGGCATCTGCTGCCTCGCGCCTGCTCATGTGATCCGCCTTCCCTGTCTTATAACCCTAGTTTACCTTCCTGTCCATGCTTGTGTATTCTGCTTGAATCCCTGGCTCTGTGCTGCAAGAGACTGCTCCTCTCCAGAAGATCCGGTTCAGTCCTTCTAGCAAACCTCTCCAGCTCTCAGTGTTGCACCTGCAACAAGCTTTGTGTCTGTGTTCTCTGCATCTGTCTCAGTCTATCCGCTTAGGACACGTAAGCTCGGCCTGCTTCAGCTAGTTTTTTTTGTGTGCACTGACAGTATATTTTACTGTTCTGGACTTCCTAAGAGGCTCACAGCTCTCACTGTTTTCGGAACTCTTATGGAGACACTGCATGCTTGTGGGAGGAAAGACCAGAACAGTAAAGATAACAGTGTCTCTGGGCCAGAACCATTGGGACTGCCACTAATGTTGCTGGGGGACAGGGTTTCTGACCGGGGGCTGACCTGTAACCCCTGCTGCTAAGGGTGGGTCTGTGATAAAAGGGGATGAGCACAGGAACAAGGATTTTTTTGTGGGAAGACAGAAGGGACTGCAGTTGAAGCTCAGCTCCCTCTCTGCATTAAACTCAGCAGACTGCAGACCGCGTTCCAATGCACCCTTCCCTGCACTAAGCATCAGTATTAGTGTGACTGCATACCCCGGGGGAACAATGCACGGACGCGACCACAGGAAAGAATCCCTGACCAGACTGTGTGACGCTTACCCGCTGGCAACCTGTGCAGCGCAGCCCCTGTGAGAGACTCAGTAGCCACAGCCGCAGTTGCGACCTTGATAGCGGATTCCTTCCCTGAAACAGCAGCTACAAGTACCCGGACACAGAGTGGAACACGGAAAGTTTCAGAACTCTTCGCCTCTGCAAAGAGACAGTGCATCCGGTGCATTCAGGACCGCGTCCACGTTGTGACGTGCCAACCGCGGTGCCATCGTGGGATCTTCCAACCACCTCCCTCCGGATGACAGAGACTGATAAGTTGAATGTCACGCTATTACCCGCCTTTTGTTATTGTGTTTAACTGCTGTTTACAGCTGAAAACAGCCCGTTACCGTCTTATATTGTTCACCAACCTATCTGTCCTCATGGCACTACTGTGCATGCTGTGTATACCAACTCCCTGCATGGAGAAAGCATTGTTAGTCCTTATATCCATTTTTCATATATATAAAAAACACCTCTTAACCCTTGCTCTGCCTCCTGCTCGTCACTGCGTCCTAGCACCTGCTCGCATCCTACATGCCCTGTTGTGAACTGTGTCTTATTATCAGCATTCTCTAGTGTGTGCCTGTCTCAAGAGACTTTACTTGCAGCAGTGCATCATATGTACTACTTCTAGTATCTCCCTGCTTGCTGTTCATTCTTGAACTGTTGCTCACTTGTGGCACCCACGTTTATTTGTGTAATACAGACTTGTTACCTTACTCTTTTTCAGTTGACTCATTTGTCTCAAGCCAAGAGGTTCCTGAGTGTTCCACTATACGTGTTACAGGATACACAAGCCACATAAGGAATCTGCTGAGACAATGGCTGCTGAGCCTAAATTTGAACAGTTGTTTGCCATGATTAGATCTCTGCAAGAAGCTGTGGATGGTCTGAAGAGCAAGTTAGGAGGCTTGAAACGTAATGAGCAGGTGTTTGGACAGACTCCGCAGGATGTAAATACTCGAATGGCTGCTCAACAAGACAAATTTAAAAGCATGGAGTCCCATTATGGACAGGCCTTTCAGGACTTAAGTGCTCAAATGGTGACACGAGTGGCCTTACCCCCTGTGCAAACGCAGGCAGCCAGTCCACCTAAGCTGTCACCATTCCGATCCAATGGCGATCGCGACAAATTTTGTGGTTTTGTAAATCCATATATGTTGTATTTTGATTTGCATGCCAACCGCTTTTATACCGATTGATCTAATGTGCAATGTGTAATTGACATCATGAGAACTCGCCTGGATGTATCCGGTGATCAAGTCACGTGATCCACAGCTAAATGTATTGGATGATTTTTTTGTCTGATAAGTCATTAATGTTTGATGACTCTAACCGCCCCGCCTCTACTGAGACCGCCTTACTGTCTTTACGCCAGGGTAAACGTTACGTTATTGAATATGCCACTGATTTTAGAAGGTTAGCTTTGGATACTAATTGGGATTGTTATGCACAATTGCCCATTTTTAGGAGAAATCTGTCTATTGTTATAGAGGATGAGCTAGCTCGTTCTGAGTCTCTACAAGTGCTAGAAATGTTTATTCAACATTGTGTACACATAGACATTTGCCTTACTGAGTGTAGACAGGAGAAATTGGCAGTATTTAATCGTATGTCTAACTTTTCCCTTCCTCCCAAGGAACCTGCTGGTAAAACAACTCGGGAGACAGAGGTAGTACCTATGCAGATTGACTCAGCGCAGAGGGCTGAAAGTAATGAACACCGGGAGCGTCGCCTCCGGGAAAGTCTATGCTTCTATTGCGGCCAGTCGGACTACTTCCTAAACAACTGTCCCAACGGCCTGACAAGGCGTTAGCAGTGGTAAGGGAATGCGATGACTGTGATGATGAATCAGATGTCTCTGAATATAGCCTACTGCTGAATGCAGTATTCCATTCTCTCCCTATGACTACTCCTTCCAGGGAACAGAATGAAAATAAGTCTCACTGTTCACTCCCTATTAAGATCTTGTGTTCATTGGATCTCTAGTGCAGCCAAGATCGACTGTTTCATAGGGTAATTTTATGGATCTTGCATTTGCGAAGGAACACGGTATAGAGATTCAGCATAGAGCCTCTCCAATTGCCATGGAGACAGTGGATTGGTCACCTATAATCTCTGGGCCTGTTGATCGGTAGACCGTACCTCTTGCCATTTTGTTGGAGCCAGACCATCAGGTCCAGCTTTCTTTTTATTAATCTCTTCTCATTTTCCTGTGATTCTAGGCATTCCCTGGCTGCATTCACAGAATCCAACTATCAACTGGGAGACCAAAGAAATTGCATTTCCAATAAGGAATGAATCAGCATTAATGGAAACTGTTCTGAAGTCCCTTGATCTGGAACCTATTGAACCAGCATTTACTTTACCTTCTGTGTTCAAGGAATTCTCTGTCACAAGAAGAAAGCAGATTAGCTTCCTCCACATAGGCATTATAATTGTCCTATTGAATTGCTTCCAGGCGCAGCTATTCCTTTTAGTAACGTATATCCTTTGGCGGCTCCTGAGCTTCAAACTTTGAAAGAGTATATTGATGAAAATTTGGCCAAGGGCTTTATATCTTCTTCCTCACCGGCAGGGGCGCCTATCTTTTTTTGTAAAAAAGAAGGAATGGACCCTAAGACCCTGTATCAATTATCGGGAACTCAATGAGGTGACCATCTGGAATCGGTATCCCTTGTCTTTGATTCCAGAATTATTGTTTAGAATCCATCATGCCAAAGTATTCTCTAAACTGGATCTTCGTGTGACGTATAATCTGATATGTATCCGCCCTGGTGATGAATGGAAAACAGCATTCAGATGTCGGTATGGACATTTTGAATACTTGTTGATGCCTTTTGGGCTGTGCAATGCACCTGCAACTTTTTAACATGTTTCCAATGATATTTTTAGAGATCTACTAGACCAGTTTGTTGTGATCAATCAGGGCGACATTTTAATTTTTTCTGACTCTTTACAGGAGCATCAAGAGCACATCAAATTGGTTTTGAAGCATTTCCAAGAGAACCATCTTTATATCAAGCCGGAGAAGTGTGACTTTCATCGTTCTGAGATACAATTATTAGGTTATGTCATATCTCCCCAAGGGCTAAACATGGAATCTGGTAAGATTCAAGCAATCCTTGATTGGCCGTTGTCTAAGAACGTTAACCCCTTAGCGACAGAGCCAGTTTGCAGCTTAATGACAGGCCAATTTTTACAATTCTGACCACTGTCCCTTTATGAGGTTATAACTCTGGAACGCTTTAATGGATCCCGCTGATTCTAAGAACGTTTTTTCGTGACATATTGTACTTCATATTAGTGGTAAAATTTATTCGATAAGTCTTGTGTTTATTTATGAAAAAAATGGAAATATGGCGAAAATTTTGAAATTTTGCAGTTTTAAAATTTTAAATTTTTATGCCCTCAAATCAGAGAGATGTCTCACACAAATTTCTTAATAAATAACATTTCCCACATGTCTACTTTACATCAGCACAATTTTGGAAGCAAAATTTTTTTTTTTTTTGTTAGGAAGTTATAAGGGTTAAAAGTTGACCAGCGATTTCTCATTTTTACAACAAAATTTACAAAACCATTTTTTTTAGGGACCACATCATATTTAAAGTCATTTTGAGGGGTGTACATGACAGAAAATACCCAAAAGTGGCACCATTCTAAACACTAGACCCCCTCAAGGTGCTCAAAACCACATTCAAGAAGTTTATTAACCCTTTAAGTGCTTCACAGGAACTAAAGCAATGTGGAAGGAAAAAATTAATATTTAACTTTTTTTTGCAAAAAATTTACTTCAGAACCAATTTTTTTTATTTTCACAAGTGTTAAAAGAGAAAATCAACCACAAAATTTGTCGTACAATTTCTCCTGAATATGCTGATACCCTATATGTGGGGGTAAACCACTATTTCAGCACACGGCAGAGCTCGCAAGGGATGGAGCGCCGTTTGACTTTTTCAACGCAGAATTGGCTGGAATTGAGATCGGATGCCATGTTGCGTTCGGAGAGCCCTTAATGTGCCTAAACAGTGGAAACCTCCAACAAGTGACCCCATTTTGGAAACTAGACCCATTAAGGAACTTATCTAGATGTGTGGTGAGCACTTTGAACCTTCAAGTGCTTCACAGAAGTTTATAACGTAGAGCCGTGAAAATAAAAAATCCATTTTTTTTCCACAAAAATGATCTTTTCACCCCCAAATTTTTATTTTTACAAGGGTAACAGGAGAAATCATACCCGCAGAGTTGTTATGCGATTTGTCCTGAGTACGCCGATACCCCATATGTGGGGGGGAACCACTGTTTGGGCGCATGGGAGAGCTCGGAAGGGAAGGAGTGCCATTTTGGAATGCAGACTTTGATGGAATGGTCTGCGGGCATCATGTTGCGCTTGCAGAGCCCCTGATGGGCCTAAACAGTGGAAACCCCCCACAAGTGACCCCATTTTGGAAATTAGACCCCCTAATGAACTTATCTAGATGTGTGGTGAGCACTTTGAACCCCCAAGCGCTTCACAAAAGTTTATAAACCCAGAGCCGTGAAAATAAAAAGTCTTTTTTTATTTCCACAAAAGTGATTTTTTAGACCCAAATTTTTAGACCCCCAAAGTTGGCAAATAGTGGAAACCCCTCAATTCTTGCTCCAACCCTAACCCCAACACACCCCTAACCCTAATCCCAACCCTAACCCTAATCCCAACCCTAATCCCTAATCCTAATTCTAACCCTAATTCTAGTTCGCCCTAACCCTAATTCTAACCCTAGTCGTGACCCGAGCCCTAACCCTAGCCTAACCCTAGCCCTAACCCTAGCCCAACCCTAACCCTAGCCCAACCCTAACCCTAGCCCAACCCTAACCCTAGCCAACCCTAAGCCTAACCCTAACCCTACCCTAGCCATAACCCTACCCTAACCCTAACCCTAACCCTAGCCCTAACCCTAACCCTACCCTAACCCTAACCCTAATGGAAAACTTTATTTCATTATATTGGCCTATATAAGGGAGTGATAAACGGGGGAGTTATGTACTATTTTTTTTATTTTGATCACTATGATCGTTTATCATAGTGAACAAAATAATGAATGGAATCTGCCAGCCGGAGCCGGCAGATTCCCGGCGGCCGCACTGCGCATGCGCCCGCCATTTTCAAGATGGCGGCGCCCATCGGAGGATGCCGGTGGGACGTGGGACCACCGGGAGGGGACAGAGGGCCACGGAGAGGTACCGGGGGGGGATCGGGGACCCTATTTCTCTCTCCTCTGATGTGCGATCACATCAGAGGAGAGAGAAATTAAATGTAAAATCGCGGCTTTTTTTTGCGGTCGCCGTTATAGGGTTAATAACGGTGATCGCAAAAGCGGGGGTCGGTAAAAACCGACCGATTCATGTTCTCTGGGGTCTCGGCTACCCCTGGCAGCCGAGACCCCGGAGAAAATCCGACACTGGGGGGCGCTATTCACTTAAATCACAGCGCCGTGAATTAACGGCGCTGTGGTTTTAGTACCCTTAATTACCGCCGTTAAAAGGCGTATCGGCGGTCGTTAAGGGGTTAAAGTTCAGCGCTTTATCGGTTTTGCAAATTTTTATAGCCATTGATTCGAAATTTTTCAGAGATTGTTCGTCCCATCACTTCTCTGACTAAGAAGGAGAGATCCTTTAAGTGGTCTTCACAGCCTCAGGAAGTTTTTGATTGATTTAAGTCTTGTTTCACTTCAGCTCCACTTTTGATTCCCTTGGACCCAGCACATCCTTTCAACATGGAGGTGGATGCTTCTGATTGGGCGTTGGGAGCCATTCTCTCTCAAAGAACTGGAGAGAAGGCTCTGTTATATCCTTGTGCTTTCTTTTCCCATAGACTTGCCCCTGCAGAGAAGAACTACTACGTGGGAGTCAAGGAACTTCTGGCGATTATT
The DNA here is from genome assembly GCF_039654945.1 of Dendrobates tinctorius. Lineage (NCBI taxonomy): Eukaryota > Metazoa > Chordata > Amphibia > Anura > Dendrobatidae > Dendrobates > Dendrobates tinctorius. The sequence goes on from NW_027361673.1 coordinate 23,519,828, forward strand.
GCAACCTTTAAGAAATGGAGGCACCATCTGCAAGGGGCCACACAACAGGTTGTAGTGCTGACTGATCATTGCAATATAGAAGTCCTCAGATCTGCTAAATGTCTGTCTCCACATCAGGTTCAGTGGAACTTATTTTTAAATCAATTTGATTTTGTTGTTTCGTACCTTCCAGGTTCTCGTTATGGGAAGGCTGATGCTTTGTCCCGAATCCATTCTGTGGATTCCGTACCTGGGTCGCTGCCCAAGGCCATTTTTCGGATGCCAACTTTATTGGAGTAATCCATGATCCAGACGTGTGAACGGAAATCAAGGAGGCCTATGACGGTGATATATTTCTTGCTATCCCTCCTGTGGATCTCAGTCTTGTCCTTAAGGGAGGCTTGTGGTTCCATGACCGATGCATCTACATTCCTGAGGCTGTACAGCTGCAGATCCTCAAGTTGGTACATGACTCCAAGTTTGCTGGTCATGGGGGTATAGAAGACACAAGAATTCCTGAACCGATTTCTCTGGTGGCCAACTTGCCTGAAGGATACTAAGGACTATGTTCTCTCTTGTGAGGTATTTGCTCATTATAAGACTCCTCGTTCTTCTCCAATGGGTCTACTTCAACCACTACCAGTTCCATCTCGTCCGTGGGGGGCAATCTCTATGGACTTCATTGTGGATCTTCCTACATCTGGTGGCATGAATATGATCTTGGTGGTGGTTGATCGTCTAACTAAGGCTGCTCATTTTGTTCCATGTGCCGGCCTCCCCTTGGCTAAGGAGACTGTGAACTTAGTGATATAGAATATTTTTTGGCTGCATGGGGTCCCAGATTAAATAATCTCTGATCGTGGAGTACAATTCACCTCAAGATTCTGGAAAGGGTTTTGTTCTGCATTTAATATTAATGTTCATCTTTCTTCCGCATTTCAACCTTAGACGTGTCAAGATCTGAAAATACAGGAATACAAGCACACGTGGATTCACGCACTACTGACGGTGTCCTCACCTGACAGCGGAGCTCAGAGGAAGCACAAGACAGAGGAGGATAAAGTTGCCAATGCAGCTGTGGCATTGGAACCACCTTGGAAGGGATGGTTAGCATGGCAGAAATATGGAAAACCTTACTCAGCAGATTGCAAAATTCAGCACCACCATCTGATATGCTCCCTTTTTGGTACAGTACAAACAGATAATTTTTAGTACAGTACAAACACAGATTTTGTGGCATAGTACTCCCAGGATTTTTTTTGGTAAAGTACAAACAGAGGCATCCTGGCACAGCACACACAGACACTTTTTGGCATAGTACTCTCATTGGCTTTAAGGTAGAGTACAAACAGAGGCTTTTTGGCACAGTATACATACAGGCTTTTTGGTAGAGTAGAATCAGAGGCTTTTTCGCACAGTACTCCCAAAAGCTTTTTGGTATAGTTCAAATAGATGTTTTTTGGTACAGTACAAACCAGGGCTCTTTGGCACAGTACCTCCAGAAGTTTTTTGATACAGTACCATCAGAGGCTTATTGGCCCAAAATGAAAGAGACGGCTGCAGTGTAGAATTTTTTTTTTAGAAACACTACTCCCAAAAACACAGCAGCAGAGTAGAAACATTTTTTAGAAACACTACTCATATAGACACAATGGTAGAATAAAATTAGTTTTCAGCCCACAAATGGGAAAGAGATGGCTGCATAGTAAAAATTTTTTAGGTACACTACACACAAGAACACAGCTGCAGAGTAGAAATATCTCTTAGAAACACTACTCGTATAGACATAGTGGTAGAATAAAACATTTTTTCCAGCCCACAAATGCAAAAGAGCTGGCTGCAGAGTAGAGGGTTTGTTTTAGATACACTACACACAAAAACACAGCTGCAAGAGTAGAAATAACTCTTAGAAACACTACTCGTATAGACATAACGGTAGAATAAAACTTTTTTACCAGCTCACAAATGTAAAAGAGATGGCTGCAGAGTAGAGTTTTTTTTTCTAGACCCACTACTCCCAAAAAGACAGCTGCAGAGTAGAATAATTTTTTTAGCCACACTACTTGTACAGACACATCTAGAGAATATACAGCGGCTTTTTGGAATAACACTCCCACAGTCGGGATAGCAGAGCTCACACAGAAGCGTTTGGCACAGTACTTCCACAGACATGGGTGCAGAGTACACACAGCTGCTTTTTCGCACAGTTTTATCAGATACACGGGTACAGAAGAGTAGAAACATTTTTTTGACACACGTGACTACAACAGGCATGGTTGCTGATTAGAATAATTTGGGGGTATGCACATTACTATTAGGGTGGGGTCAGACTGGCGTATGGCATCTGATGCGAGAGTATCGGATGCAATATGCTAATGACCCTTGGCTCCTGCTCTGCTGCGAGCAGGAGCCGAGTGTCAAGCGTCTGTGCTCCGAACCTTTCGAACAGAGAGGATCGGAGCACAGCTGCCGAGGAGGTGGAGAAATTAATTTCTCAGTCTCCTCCATTGCCGGGGTCAGCGTATAGCACACATCACTCGGATGATATCAGAGTGATGTTCGTTGTCTCACTCGCACCCATAGGCTTATATGGATGAGAGTAAGCTGAGACTCGGCCGAGTGTCGGTGACTATCGCAGCATGCTGCGATTTTACTCGCATGTTAAAAACTGCTCAGAAAAAAAACGCTGATGGGACCAGCCCCATAGATGAATACTGGTCCGAGTGCTATGCAATGTTTTATCACATAGCACTCACCTATATTCATTGCTAGTTTGATGCCGGCCTTACAGACACAGGTGCAGAGTGCACATAGACAGCTGTTTTTTGGAAAACTGCATGCCCACAAAACTTAATATTGTCTCTCACTACAACTATGTCCTGTCCCTACGCTAAGCAGAGCAGAAATAAAAAATAATCTTGAACCAGGAGGAACAGGTCCAAGTGGAAGAGGAGGTGGTAGTATAGGTGGAACAGACAAGGGAGGAGTAATCTAACACTGTTTTTTCTTTTTTGTATTTTTTTTGTTTGTTTTAGTTTTTTTCATGGCACTGACTTAAAACAACCTAGAATTAACAAAACTAAAACTACCAATATAGAACCAGGAGGCATAGGTCCAAGTGGAGAAAGAGGTAAACGTGGTAGTATAGGTGGAAGGAGTAATCCAACACTGTATTTCTTTTGTTTTGTTTTTTTTCTTTTGTTTTTTCAGCGTTTTTTTCTTTATTTCTTTTTCTTTTTTCCTTTTTTTATGGAACTGACTTAAAACAACCTAGAATTAACAAAACTAAAATTAGCATTCTAGAACCAGGAGGCGTAGGTCTAAGTGAAAGAAGAGATGGACGTGGAGGTCGTCATGCAGGTGGTGCTCAGGTTCAGAAAATGTATGCCTTGCTTCAAACTCTGACGGCACAGCAAGCAAACCACTTGTCACTTGTCATCAGCACATTCCCTGAAGAAATGTCAAGCCATGGACCTCTTTTAAGCTGGCTTTAGTGTGCTAATTTCAGAGGAACGGTGAGCAGTAACAGCTAACATACTGTCTAGGGCCGCCCACTGTGCCTTTGCACCTTGCTCACTCTATTTCTGTGTTGCTGGGGCAGTGTGGCCACTTGCTCTTCCTCAGAACTCCGCATGTCACTAGGATGGCCTCCGCTTCATATGGGGTCTAGGAACTCAACATCCCCAGCATTATCCTCCACCCACTCCTCACCCCTGCACTCCTTGCCAGTCTGCACACTGCAGTTAGATACTGCAGTTGGCAACAGTGTTTTGTTATCCTCTGACATATGCTCTGGTGGTCCACTGACCATGTGCGCTAGCCCTCCTACATACTCATCCTCCAACCTAAAAGGGAGGAGCGCACATGCCAAAAAAAGGTGATAGGGCTCACTGAGAAATTTGCTGTGACGTGGCATTTGGCTTCATACAGTCTGATCAGAATGTTAAACTAAGAACCTCAAGTTCAGTAATATACATTTTGCCTAGTGACATTAAATCAACGTATGAATATTTGGAGGTGCGGTTTTTGCTCTTTTTTTGTACATAGCAGGTTCTTTCCGTTTTCTTGGACCAGCACTCCTCCCATTTGGCACAGGTGATTTAAAATGAGCAGGACACTGCAAAGAAAGGGGTCCAGACTATTTTTGCTCTCACTTGGGAGCTTGAGGAAGGTGAGTTTCAATGCTCTTTTCATTAGTTGTTGTTGCGTTGGGGCGGATATTGTTGCTGTAGTTTGGTGCCGGATGAGGCAGTGCAGCCTGAGGTCATGGCGGACTTAGTCTTGCAGCATGGGCACTGTGAGGCACCAGGCCTTCCGCCTTGCTGTTGCATGGTAGCTGCGAATGTGTCAGCACACAAGACTGCTCCTTTAAGATGATAGGGACCCACTGAGAGGTTCGCTGTGACATGGTAGTGGGCTTCATACCGTCTGATCAGAATGTTAAACTGAGAACCTCATGTTTAGCAATATATATTTTGCCTTGCGGCATTAGATCAATGTATGAATTTTTGGAGGTTGTGGTCCATGCTCTTTTTTTGGTGCACAGTAAAATTATTTGTTTGGCCTACAAATGGCAAACAGATGGCTGTTGAGATTTCTTTATTTGCTACACTACTAGAAAAGACAAAACGGTACAGTAAAATTATTTGATTGGCCAACAAATGGCAAACAGATGGCTGCTGGGATTTATTTATTTGCCACACTACTACAAAAGACACAAAAGTAAAGTAAAATTATTTGTTTGCCTACAAATGGCAAAGAAGCAGCTGCTGAGATTTACTTATTTGCCACACTACTCGTATAGACACAGAGCTAAAATTACTTGTTTGACGCACAAATGGCAAAAAGACGGATGCTGAGATTTATTTACCACGCTAATCGTATAGACACAATGGTACAGTAAAACTATTTGTTTGGCTTACAAATGACAAAAAAACGGCTGCATAGTAGAATTATTTTTTATGCACATTGCTCGTACAGACACGGCTCCAGAGGCTTTTTGGCACAATACTCCCAAAGGCGGGGTAGCAGAGTATACACAGTGACTTTTAGCACAGCACTCCCAAAGGTGGGGTTGCAGAGTACATACAGTGGCTTTTAGATCGTACTCTTACAGACGGGGGTGCAGAGTACACACAGTGGCTTTTTGGCACAGTTATCCCACAGGCGGGGTTGCAGAGTACACATAGCGGCTTTTGGAACAGTGCTATCACAGATAAGGGTGGAGAGCACACAAAGCAGCTTAAAGGCACAGAACTTCCACAGGCTGAACTGCAGAGTACACAGAGCAGTTTTTGACATAGTACTCCCACAGACATGGGTGCAGGGTACACACATCAGTTTTTGGCACAGTTGTTCCACATTTGCTGTTGCAGAGTATACACAGCAGATTTTGGCACAGTAGTCTTAAAGGTGGGGTTGCAGAGTACACAGCGGATTTTGACACAATACTCCCATAGATATGAGTGCAGAGTACACACAGCGGCTTTTTGGCAGAGTGCACTATCTAATACTCCCTAACTCCAGCTGCCTGCTGTCCCTACACTATTCAAAGCAGAATGGCAATGGCACTTGTGATCTGGCATTTATACAGGCTGGGTCATGTGCTGCGCTAGCCAATCACAGCCATGCCATTACTTGGCATGGCTGTGATGTCTCCTAATGTGCCCACAGCCCAAAAGCTTGTTGATTGGCTGCACTGCAGTCTTTTAACAAACTTTATTAGGCATCCGAACCCGAGCAGTAAAATGGACGTCCTCTTTGCAGTTCAGGTTCTCTCATTCCTACTTTTCATTAATCAGGGATTTCTTTTATGCTCATGACCTAAATCTACGCATTGTTATTTCCTGGAATTAGGCATTCCCTGCAGGGTTTGCAATCTGTAAAGGTTATCAACAAAGGCAACAAAGGCTATTTCTGTAAAAAAAAAATATATAAAATTACTATTTACCAACAGCTTTGCAGACAGTGTGAAAAGATGAGAGTCAAGCGACCTTTTCTGGCCTTTCACTGTCGAGTATTTTTCTTGCTGAAATAGCTGCAGGTGAATACATTTCTGTGTAATATTTGACTGTGGTGAAAACAATAGGGAAAACGCAATGAAATTCCATAGTGAAAATACATTTTTATTATCTTTCTCTTCATCCATACCACAGATTTAAACTATGCCACAAACTGCACGATAAATTGAGGAGTAAGAAATTTTTATCAAATTACTGATCTATTATGCTTAAATCAAAGACGTTTCCACATTAACTACACCTAATTTACCAAACATTTCTATTGGGGTTTTTCTTTACACAACTTTCACAATCTTAATTAGTATAGTTCACTTATTTGTAAACATAACTAATTACGGGGGCCACCACTAATTACTAAAAATTAAAGATGCATGAGCACACCACTGATTTTTGATATTGAGATCATGGGGGTTAATATAAAAGCGAGTCAACCCTTAGACCAAAATCCAGAGCCTCTCACCTACCAAATCAGATCTCCTACTTTGCACTGATGAGGGGCAACATCCTGAAATGTTGTGTCTGCAAATTGAGATTCTGGTTTGGCTTTTATCTTAAAGGGGATCTGTCACCCCATTTTAGCCCTATCAGCTGCCGGCACCGCCATCAGGGGCTTATCTACAACATTCTGTAATGCTGTAGATAAGCCCCTGATGTAACCTGAAAGATGAGAAGAAAAGAGTTAGATTATACTCACCCCGGCGTCCGGTCCGATGGGTGTCGCCATCCCGTCCAGTGCCTCCCATCTTCATACAATGATGTCCATCCTCCTTGCTTCTCCCTCGGCTCCTGCGCATGCGTACTTTATAGGCCCTGTTGAGAGTACAGCAGAGTACTTCAGTGCGCAGGCGCCAGACCTCTTGACCTTTCCCGGCGCCTGCGCACTGCAGTACTTTACTCTGCCTTCAATAGGGCAGAGAAAGTACGCCTGCGCAGGAGCCGAGGGAGAAGCAAGGAGGAGGACATCATCGTATGAAGATGGGAGGCACCAAATCGGACTGCGACACCCACCGCACCAGACCACGCCCCCCGGAGAGTATAATCTAACATGTTTTTTCTTATCTTTCAGGTTTCATCTGAGCTTATCTACAGCATTACAGAATGCTGTTGATAAGCCCCTGATGGCGGTGGCCGCAGTCAATAGCGCTAAAATGGGGTGACAGATTCCCTTTAAGTCATGTTGCAAGGCTCATTGAAGGGTCGATATTGACTTTTATGATCGCCGTTAGGTGGCGCAAGAGTTCTTGTCCTCTTCCTTTCTGAAGAGACAATTTGCATACTTAATGTCTTTATCAGAAAGGCAGCCTTTGCCATTTTGAAGTGAGCTAACTCTAAGAGTGGGAGGAGAGAGAGAAAGGAGACTAGGGTACCCGTACAGCAAGTGATGCTTCCAATGTTCAGTTGCATGCAAAGCAAGCAATACTAACTACAGCAATACCACATTCATACACACAGAATATTAAAGTCTCTCTATCTTGGTGATGAAATACCATGCTATTTGACAGTTGCAAGACATTTTGGAGAAGCCTGTGCAGTCTGTGACTCATGCAATTTTTTGACACATTTAACCCCTTTACCCCCAAGGGTGGTTTGCATGTTAATGACAGTTTTCTCATGACATATTGTACTTCATGATAGTGGTAAAAAAAAAAATTGATATGACTTGCGTTTATTTGCGAAAATAACGGAAATTTGGCGAAATTTTGAAAATTTTGCAATTTTCCAAATTTGAATTTTCATGCCCCTCAATCACAGAGATATGTCACACAAAATACTTTATAAGTAACATTTCCCACATGTCTACTTTACATCAGCACAAATTTGGAACCAAATTTTTTTTCTTAGGAACTTAGAAGGGTTAAAATTTGACCAGCAATTTCTCATTTTTACAACAAAATTTACAAAACCATTTTTGTTTAGGGACCACATCACATTTGAAGTCACTTTGAGGGGTCTATTTGATAGAAAATGCCCAAAAGTGACACGATTCTAAAAACTGCACCCCTCAAGGTGCTCAAAACCACAATTAAGACGTCTATTAACCCTTCAGGTGCTTCACAGGAATTTTTGGAATGTTTGCCCCCCCTTTTTGTAAGATAAGCGTACTCTACTTTTCAAGACAAAGCGATCAGCCTTAAGGACATTACATTTTTTCTATACACTAACAAGTGAGCAGCTTATTTTCTAAAACAAACAAATAGGCTTTATTTATTCATTCATTCATTTGTTCATCCCACTTTTTGTGCCGGCTATCCATATTTCCAAGACCAGGCAACCAGCCTCCAGGAAATCTTGTTTTTTCTATACATTATCAAGTGAGAAGTCTAATATTAACCCTTGTCTTTCCCAGTATAGTGCGGTGTAATTACTATTTTAAGCTTGTCTCTTTTTAGCAGGTATTAACACAGAACCTGTCAATCACCAGCAGCATCTGGGAACACCCAATTTTTTTCTTCTGGGCCAAGTGGACTAGTGCCAGTGTGTCATTCTATTATTTAAACCTTTTTTTCTGTGCCTCACACTTCGGCTGCTCCACAAATGACCTTCGAAGCTCTAAGAAGGATAGGGAATTTCGCAAGTCTTTTTTGAATTCTCAATTCAGGGAACCAAGCAACTCCCTGGATGAATTCAATCAAACTAGGGCAATATTAAAATCCCTAGAAAAACAGATAATGAACAAATTGATTAATTAGGTATTGAGTTTCCTTTTTATATTCAATCGTGTTTGTGCAGTTGCGCCTGATACGCATAAATTGGCTTTTTGGAATGTTAGTGAGCCATATAGGTAAATGGCAGCTAGTAGTGTGAATGTAGCTATTAGAATCTACTTCCTTATGATAGCTTTTTGTAGTTAATCTGCCATTTTCAATACATATGGTTAGATCCAGGAAATTGATACTGGATTTACTTATCATGGGTGTAAATTCGAGTCCAAAGTCATTAGTATTCAATCCGGAAATGAATAGATTGAGATCATTCATAGGGCCATCCCAGATGAACAGAATATCATCAATGAAACGTCGCCATAGCTTGATATTATTGTGTAGGGAGCCATTAGTATATACATGTTCATATTCCCACATGTCTACATATAGGTTTGCGAAGTTTGGCGCGAATCTCGTGCCCATTGCAGTGCCATGGGTCTGTATATAAAACTGGTTCTCTTAGGAAAAATAATTGTGTTTCATGATAAAATTGATGCTTTCGAGGATGAATTCAATCTGAGCATCGGAAGCACATCTGTTGTGAACACTTTTGACCTGGCTTCTGAGTTTGGGCTCCCTCTGGTGGTTGCTGCTGTTAATGGAGCTGCTCTGGCTGACAGAAGTCAATCACCTGAGCAGGATGATTGGAGGTCAAGTGTTACAGACTGGAGTGAATTAAGTGAGCAACCTTCCCTCAGCTCTTGCCGGTGATTTGGTTTTCTTCCTGAGCATTTTGGAAGTCTGCTTGCCTCCTGCTTCGTCCTGCACCTTTCAGATAAGTTATTTGTCTGCTTGAATCTTTTTGCATTTGATCCATTTTTTGCTTCTCTCTGATTTCTGCCTTGCTTGTGTGAGTCCAGCCTGGTTCCCTGCTGGGACCTGTGCTGGACTCTGTTTCATTTGCCACAGCTTATGTCAGTCTTTGCAGTATTTCTAATCCCCTGTTATATCAGTATCTTTTGTTTGCGTCCAGTTACACCAGAGTAATGATTTAGTGGGGGAGAGGTCGTGTGGCCTCAATATTTTTGCATATCAGACACGTTGGAATTTTTCTTAGGGTTTTTTGCGTGATTGCAGACAGTATCCTTTCCTGTCCTATTCTATCTAGACAGTTTGGGCCCAATTATTTGCTTACTCTATTTTCTGCCTGTGTTTGTGCCTCATCTTGTCTCACCGGCAATATATTTTCGGGGGCTATCTATTCCTTTGGGGGTCTACTCCAGGGCAGTTTAGCTTTCCCCTTTCTCTTTAGGCTTAGTTAATTCTTTGGCTGTGCCGAGGCGTCTAGGGCATCCTAGGTACGTCCCACGGCTAATTCTAGTTGTGTTGTCAGTTTAGGGGTCTGCAATCTGCTAAAGTTACCAACCTCTCTGGTTATCTGGTTGCCTCGCCTTTTCCCCTGTTATCCTCCTCGGTTACCTAATCATAACACATGTAACTAATCATGATCTGATCATCACCTGTGTGTAGCAGAGACGCTCAGATCTCAGCTTCTAGTCTCTGATGGAGACTATTGAAGCAAGTGAGAATTTAAAAAAAAATTAAAAAATATTTAAAAAATAACCAAATATAAAAGTTCAAATCACCCCCGATTCTCCCTATTCAAAATAAAACAATAAAAAAATTAAAAAATACACATACTTGATATTGCCATGTTCAGAATCACCCGATCTATCAAGATATAAAAAAAATTAATCCGATTGGTCAACACCGGCAAAACAAGAGTCAAAACACCAGAATTACGTTTCTTGGTCTCTGCAACATTGCATTAAAGTGCAATAATGGGCGATCAAAAGATTATATCCACACCAAAATGGTATCAATAAAAACATCAGCTCGGCAAGCAAAAAAATAAGTCCTCACTCAGCCAAAGATCACAAAAATGGAGACACTAGTGGTCTTGGAAAATGACACAATATTTTTATTTTTTTTTACAAACTTTGGATTTTTTTCCACCAATTAAATAAAAAAAGAGCCTATACATATTTGGTATCTAAGAACTTGTAATGACCTGGAAAATCAGAATGGCTGGTCAGGTTTAGCATTTGATGAACATGGTGTTAAGGGGAGAATATATGGCACATGAATATATACAAGAATCAAAACTGTATCACTATATGGACGCTTTGCTGGATATGGTGGATCATGTTGCTTTAAGATACTTCTGATTTTCTTATATTTTCTTAGAATTGTTTCTGTATGGTATCACCCACCTAAGCTTCATCCAATATTGAATAAACTGGGTGGACTAGGGTGAGCCAAGCTAGAAAACAATACTTGTGTACATAAGTATTGTTTAGCGATATGGGAGCGGTAAACGGTAACTTAGAAATGTACATAATGATTGTGTAGCGATATGGGAAAAGCAAATAGTAACTTGGAAACATATCCATGATGTAACTGATGATGTAGCACAAATTCTGTTATAAAAGCTGTACACTTTGGATTAAAGACGGAGAAGAATCATACTGACATGATACACCTTGTCTTGTGTATTCTTTTCTCCGTGCACGTAAAATCTCTACCAAAGATCCAATTTGGCCACAGACAATTAAGACGGGCCACACCCTAGTGCGGCAGAATCAACAATGGTAAAAAAAAATCCAAAACACAGATGTGGAATTGCACTTTTTTTGCAATTTCACCCCACTTGGAATTTTCTTCCCAGTTTCCAGTACACTATATGTTAAAACCAATTGTGTCGTTCAAAAGTTCAACTTGTCTCGCAAAAAAACAAGCCCTCACATTGCCATATTGATGTAAAAGTAAAAAAGTTATGGCTCTGGGAAGAAGGGGAGCGAAAAACAGAAATACAAAAATGAAAAATGGAGTTCTCCTGTATTTTTGATAACCAACCTGGCAAAACTGACAGCTGTGGGCTGAAACTCTCAGCTGTCAGCTTTAGCAAGACTGGTTATCAAGAATAGAGGGGTCCCAATGCCGTATTTTTTAATTATTTAAACAAATAATTAGAAAAAATGGTGTGAAGTACCCCCCATTTTTGACAACCAGCCAAGCTTAAGCTGAAAGCTGGGGTCTGTTATTCTCAGGCTGTTAAGGGTCAATGAATATTGGCCTCCACCAGCCTAAAAATAGCGCCCCCCAACCGCCCAGAAATTGTGCAAATATTAGATGTGCTAATTCTGGTGCTTTGCCAGGGTCTTCCCACTTGCCCTGTGGTGGAGGCAAGTTTGGTTCACATTTGTAGGGTTAATGCCACCTTTGTATTGTCCGGTGACATCAAGCCCATGGCTTAGTAACGGAGAGGGGTCTATAAAATTCCTATCCATTACTGGTCCTACAGTTATATTGTAAATAAACACACAGCCAGAATAAAGTCCTTTAATTAAAAGAATTACATAAACTATTTTAATTAGTCTAATTTAAACCATACTCACATCACCCATTCCACTGAAGCCATGGTCTTCTGTAATAAAACAAAAGTAAAAAACAACCCTATCCCTTAGGCCTCTTTCACACATCAGTTTTTCGCCGTCAGGCACGATCCGGCTATTTTTACTAAAACCTGGTTCCGGCGAAATGCAATGTCGGATCCGGTTTTCCCCCATTGAATTGCATTAGCGCCGGATGGCCATGCGGTTCGTCCGGTTTTGACCGGATCCGGCAATGTCTCAATCCGGTGACTGGAAAAAACGGCAACTATAACGTTTTTTGTCTCCGGCGAAAAAGCCGGACCTACCGGATCCGGCGCTTCCGGCTTTTTCACACAATGAATGTCTATGAGCGCCGCAATGCGCCGGATCCGGCCAAAGCCGGATCCGGTGGCCGAATCCTGTTTTTTTGGTCTGAGCATGCTCAGTAGCCCTGCCCACAGCAAACATATATAAAACCATGACAGTGGGACCCTCAGTCACAGCCAACATGCCAGCCAAAAGAGGAGCCAGCCGCAGGAGAAGGCAGGAGACTACTGCACCACCAGCACCACCCCAAATGGAGCCAAGCGACCATGCTGAACTAGCGGAGGGGAGTCCACCAGCAGATGACAGACGGTAATTATCACATCCTCCATTCCTCCAAACTAGGGCCATTGAATATCAATATATTCATTGGCCCTTTGTTTCTCTTCTTCACCAGCAGAATCCACCCTACAGAAGCAGCAGCACCAGCAGCAGCAGCAACAGGAGTGGAGTATGGCCAGCAGCAGGACACCGCATCTTCTTCTGGGAGCCCTCCTTTGCATCGTCAGCGATTAACGGTGAGTTTTTATTTCCAAAATCCATCATCTCTGGAATATATGTCTATTAATTGGCTTTTATGTCAAAACAGGAATCACAAGCTGAAGAGGATCTCCCAGAAGAAGAACGAAAGGGTGGACAGATACCTGGAGTGGGCTCGCAATTGGTAAGTTTCCTGCATCAAATGCAGAAGCACAACATCACACTACACACAACACATAGAAATCAATGTAGCGCAGACATCACACAGCAAACAACACATATGCCTACATCCAAGCACATAATTTTATTTTTTCTTTTCTAGTCTTCCCAATCTGGTGCTCAGCCAAGAGGTCCACGCAGTGCCTCCCAGGGTCGTCAGCGACAGCGGCACGGCGGTCACCAGCGTGTAAGTATAATATTTTTGCTTCTGTATTTTTTTTCCCTTTTTATTTCATTTCTTAAGTGTGGAGGCTAATTTTTTTTCTCTTTTTCTTTAACAGCTTTCACAGCGAGCTCCTGACTCTGATGGTGAGGAGGGAGGGATTGATGTGGACCACCTCATCGATCTGGTCAGAGAAAGGGAGCCGCTATGGAATATGGCCGACCGCCGCCATGCTGATATTATTAACCGACGGCTCTGGGAGGAAATCTGTTCACTCCTTGTTGACCGCTGGGAGGACCTCGATGCTCGGGCCCCTGATTCAAGAGTGTAAGTATATACAGTTCAGGTTGCTTGATGTAAACCAGGGTTTCCCAAACTCCAGTCCTCGTGGTCCCCATGGGTCATGTTTTCAGGATTTCCTTTTGAGCAACACTATGGAAATCCTGTAAACATGACCCGTGGGGGGCATGAGCACTGGATCTTGGGAAACACTGATGTTGTATACCAACCACTTTGTGCTTTCTCGTTTCAGGTGGGAGAATTGTGAAGCGGTGGCAGTCTGTGAGGGATCATTTCAAGAAGGAGTTCAACAAAGAGATGCGGGCCCCGAGTGGATCTGGAGGACGCAGGAGCAAGTACAAGTATGCACGAGCCCTGTCGTTCCTCCGGGCAACAATGGTCACCAGAAGGTAAATATGAAACATCCCATGTAAAAAAAAAAATGTTGACATGTGTAATTTTTTTTCAGCCAGGGCCAATGCCATGTCACTATATTAATTGTATTTGTTTCTCTTTATTCCACAGCATGGTGACCAGCACTCGGGAGCCTGCACGGTTGGACACTTCTGAGGCGAGCCCTGAGGAGACCGCCACCGAGGGACACTTCGACCACCCCGGCCCATCAGCACCTTCCCAGCCTTCCCTTACATTCGATCCATCTCTCCCATCCACCAGCGCAGGAGCATCATGGCCACCTACATTACATGAATCCACTGGTGAGGAGATCGCTTTCCCTTTACCCCACCCTTCTGCCGCTGCCACCTCTAGTACACCTGCGGGTACTGGGCGGCAGCGGCAGAGGGGTCAGGAAAAGAGCTTTGCGCCAGAGTTCTTGCATCTGAATGCATCTTTCCACAACTGTCTCAAAGTCTTGTCAGAGCAAATCTCCGCAGGCTTTCAGCAGCTCAACTCCGCCAATCTGGAGTTGAAGACACTTCTGCAAACCATGCATTCAGAAGCAAGATCTTCGCCAAACCACACCTTTTTCAGGTCTGTTGTGGAGCGCAAGGAAACGCTCTCTCCTAGCCAGCAGATGCATGTAATGCATTCGTGCCACGGTGCTCTACTGCAGGTTACCTCCCAACCTCTTCCTCCCACCACAGTAGTTCCTCCACCTGCATCACCTCCAGCCACTGTCCCTCCTCCCCCTGCTATTACATACCAGCCATCTCCCCAGTACCTGCCACCTCCCCAGTACCAGCCATCTCCCCACTTCCAGCAACCTACCCCGTACCAAACTCCTTCACCGTACCACTTCTCAACCACATCTGCTACTCCAGTCCCTGCTCAACCCGCCACTCCACTACCCACCACCTGTTCTGCCTCCCTCATGTCCACCCATTCTATTGTTTTTTCCACACCTTCACCTCTAACTGTTCCTTCCCCACCACGATCCCAGTCCTCTCTCCACACTCCCACTGTCGAAGTGTCCCGCAGCCCCTCCAGCAGTATTTCCACCCCACACTACACAAATTTATAAATGTGTGTCTTAAAATAAAAATGACCAATTTTCTGGTTTGAAAGCTTTATTAAAACAGTTTATTGAAATTTCCAAACAGTTTATGAAAAAAAAAATTTTTCAATAAAAGTTAAATTATTGTTTTACAATGGTTGTCTGTCATTTTTTTCTGCGGCAAAATATGGTATAACAAGAGGTAAAATACAGGGTGGAGAAAAGGTAAAAAGGTATACAAAACCAGGTACATAACTGTGGGTAAAAGGTTAAGAAATTTTACCTTTTGGCCACAGTTGTGTACCTGGTTGTGTTTTAGGCAAAATATTAAAGCTTTTACAAAAAGTTGTGTATCTTGTTGGGGATTTCCTAACAATGTACACAACTTTTGTGAAAAGGTGAAATACTTTGCCTAAAATGCAACCAGATACACAACTGTGGACAAAAGGTAAAAATTGTTAAAACAACGACAAGATAGACAACTTTTGGTTGGCAAAGGTATACTGTTGGTACAGAAGGTACACCACTTTGGTTAAGGGCAGAAATTTATCAAACTCTGTCATCCTGCCAGTCTATTCTTCCTTGAGGTGACATAAAGTATTGTGCAAAATTGTCCCTCATTCTTGAAACCATCACAGAACTTCTATTGGTAATGTTCTGGTAATCTTGCAAGGTGGTTTCTTCAGAGGTGTCCTCAATGGAAATGGGTTCCTTGCACATAACAAAATTGTGCAGGACCACGCAAGCTTTGATCACCTCATCCACAGTTTCAGTCTTGAGGTTGATCGCAGTCAATAGGACACGCCATTTGGCTGTCAGAATACCAAAGGTGCATTCCACCATTCTTCTTGCTCTTGTGAGGCAGTAATTAAAAATGCGTTTTGTTCTTGTCAATCCTCTGCTACAGTAGGGTTTCAAAAAGTGTTCTGACAGCTGGAAGCCTTCATCCCCTACACAGACAAAAGGCATAGGTGGGCCAGATGTTTGCGGCAGCGGTCTAGGGGGTGGAAACTGGAAGGTGTTTCCATAAAGTCTACGACCCATGGCTGACAGTTTGAAAACTTGAGAGTCATTAGAGCGGCCATAGGCCCCTGTAGCAACAGAAATAAATTTGTATTCCACATCAGCGATGGCCATGAGGACAATGGAAAAATATTTCTTGTAATTGAAATATTCCGATCCCGATCCTGCTGGCTTTACAATGTGGATATGTTTCCCGTCCACAGCACCCAACAAATTCGGAAACTGACATATCTTTAGAAACTTGTCAGCAATTTCAATCCACCTCTCTGTTGTGGGCTCTGGTAAAAACTCATCAACTAAAGAGTCCCACAGTGCACAGCATGTGTACTTCACAATTCCAGATATGGTGGAAATCCCAAGTCTGTACTGAAAATGGAGTGACGAAAGTTGCAAGAAATCTGTTGCAAGAAATTTGGGGGGAATTAAAAAAAAATTAGTTGAAAATCAGAGAATTACATACCAAAACTCAGCTCTAACTTGGAGATACAAACTACCACCAACAACATTCCAGTGAAAGTGTGCTCTGAAGCGAGCAGATCCAATAAATGTGTCTTACCTTAAAGTCACCATCAGACGCTCTGCGGGTGAAACGGAGAAGCGGCAATAGGTGTCCGATCTTCTTATGAGGTGTGCAATGCGCACCAAGTAATCAAAATTCTCCATTTTCATCCGAACATATGCAAAAAATTTCTCCGGGTTTCGTCTGAGGTCCATGCACAGTGTAGAATAGACCCCACACATCATTCTCTTGGCTGTGATGGGGTGGATCCACAAACGGCGTCGACGTCGCTGATGCATGATGTGCTGCTGTCTCGCTCTCTCCTCCAGAACAATCACCCTCAAACAATTCGCCTACGCTGTAAAATACACCAAATTCTTCAAAATATTTCCAATCACAACATGCATCTTCGCCAGTCACTTGCTCTTCTCTCCAACCTGCACTTTCTCCTCTACAACCTGTCAAAGATGGGCTGTAGGAACACGGTATATATAGGTTTTCAGTAGCCAATCCCGTTTGGAAGCCCCCAAGATGCGTTTTTAAAAACCGGATCCGGCGTAATCCGTCGAAAAATGGATGGAAACACGGATGAAACGGATGAGATGGATCCGGTTTTTGGTCGGATGTGCAAGACAGATCCGGTACAAAACCGGATCCATCACATCCGGTTTTACATAACATTTGCCGGATCCGGCGCAACGCCGGATAGCGCCTGACGGCGAAAAACTGATGTGTGAAAGTAGCCTTACCTGTCCGTCATTCTGTCTCACACCGTAATCCATGTCTGGGGATAAACAATTATCATCCTGAACAGTGCCAAGATGCAGCAGTCCACCAGTGGCATCAGCCATCCGGGCAGTAGTACTACCAAATGCAGAACACAATCAGCTCCCTGTGCATCTGGCAAGCGTATTAGTGGGGATGAAGCAAAGGGCATTATGATTGCACGTCATTTGTCTCAGTCAAAGCACGATATTACCTCTATAACTGAACGAAATGCTACAAACACTAAAATGTATGTACTGTAGATCTGAGAAAAAGAGCTTTTCACAGTTACAATCCAGTCACAGTTTACGGATTCCAGAAGAAGACATTATTTTATTTTTTAGTATTGCTGTGCCATTGACAAATACAGTTTTTAGGATCTCTTATTCTTTGTTCCATTCAAGAAAAATTTATTATTTGGAGCTATTACATCAGCTGCCTCAATAAGTTGTGTTTTTGTCAGCATAAAGGAGAAATTTTATTCTTACAAGTTTTGGTCTGGAAGAGTTAGAGCGATTATCTGATTGAATTCTCTGAGATCTTCCTATTTGCATTGATTCTCCCTCAGCCGGCAAATTAAATTGCTGTGGAAACCATTTTGAGACGACTTGAAATAATTAAGTAGTCTTTTTTATATCTAGCAATCCTATTATTCTGAATTCTCATCTTCTTCTTTTGGATTGAGACAGAATTTTTGAAGTAAATTATTTCACTAATTAATTTTCTCATCTTCTGTCTGTCACACTAAGTGTCAAGCTGTACTGTTTTCATTTACCCCTATTGCCTTTTATGTAACGTTAAGATAGGAACCCATAAAATAACTGAACACCCGTAGTTGCCATTTCACAAACATAAAATATGAGCCAAACACATACAGTTGTGGCCAAAAGTATTGACACCCCTGCAATTTTGTCAGATAATACTAAGTTTCTTCCTGAAAATGATTGCAAACACAAATTCTTTGGTATTATTATCTTCATTTAATTTGTCTTAAATGAAAAAAACACAAAAGAGAATGAAGCAAAAAGCAAAACATTGATCATTTCACACAAAACTCCGAAAATGGGCCAGACAAAAGTATTGGCACCCTCAGCCTAATACTTGGTTGCACAACCTTTAGCCAAAATAACTGCGACCAATCGCTTCCTGTAACCATCAATGAGTTTCTTACAATGCTCTGCTGGAATTTTAGACCATTCTTTTTTGGCAAACTGCTCCAGGTCCCTGATATTAGAAGGGTGCCTTCTCCAAACTGCCATTTTTAGATCTCTCCACAGGTGTTCTATGGGATTCAGGTCTGGACTCATTGCTGGCCACCTTAGAAGTCTCCAGTGCTTTCTCTCAAACCATTTTCTAGTGCTTTTTGAAGTGTGTTTTGGGTCATTGTCCTGCTGGAAGACCCATGACCTCTGAGGGAGACCCAGCTTTCTCACACTGGGCCCTACATTATGCTGCAAAATTTGTTGGTAGTCTTCTGACTTCATAATGCCATGCACACGGTCAAGCA
The DNA here is from genome assembly GCF_039654945.1 of Dendrobates tinctorius. Lineage (NCBI taxonomy): Eukaryota > Metazoa > Chordata > Amphibia > Anura > Dendrobatidae > Dendrobates > Dendrobates tinctorius. The sequence goes on from NW_027361673.1 coordinate 23,538,615, forward strand.
GTCCAGTGCCAGAGGCAGCAAAGCAACTCCTAAACATCAGGGAACCTCTGCCATGTTTGACTGTAGGGACCGTGTTTTTATCTTTGAATGCCTCTTTTTTTCTCCTGTAAACTCTATGTTGATGCCTTTGCCCAAAATGCTCTACTTTTGTCTCATCTGACCAGAGAACATTCTTCCAAAACGTTTTAGGCTTTTTCAGGTAAGTTTTGGCAAACTCCAGCCTGGCTTTTTTATGTCTCGGGGTAAGAAGTGGGGTCTTCCTGGTCTCCTACCATACTGTCCCTTTTCATTCAGACGCCAACGGATAGTACGGGTTGACACTGTTGCACCCTCAGACTGCAGGGCAGCATGAACTTGTTTGGATGTTAGTCGAGGTTCTTTATCCAACATCCGCACAATCTTGCGTTGAAATCTCTTGTCAATTTTTCTTTTCCGTCCACATCTAGGGAGGTTAGCCACAGTGCCATGGGCTTTAAACTTCTTGATGACACTGCGCACGGTAGACACAGGAACATTCAGGTCTTTGGAGATGTACTTGTAGCCTTGAGATTGCTCATGCTTCCTCACAATTTGGTTTCTCAAGTCCTCAGACAGTTCTTTGGTCTTCATTCTTTTCTTCATGCTCAATGTGGTACACACAAGGACACAGGACAGAGGTTGAGTCAACTTTAATCCATGTCAACTGGCTGCAAGTGTGATTTAGTTATTGCCAACACCTGTTAGGTGCCACAGGTAAGTTACAGGTGCTGTTTAGTGTTGAGCATTCCGATACCGCAAGTATCGGGTATCGGCCGATACTTGCTGTATCGGAATTCCGATACCGACATCCGATATTTTTTCAATATCGGATGTCGGAATCGGAAGTTCAAAGTTGATTGACAGCCTGACGTCATCATGATGTGCGGTGTGTGCGCATCATGATGCGCCGTCATTTTGGGCCTTCCGGGGGTCTCTGCCGGCCTGCCGGGGGGCTGTGCAGGCTCCGGTGGTCTGTGCCGGCCTGCCGGGGGGCTGTGCCGGCCTGCCGGTGGTCTGTGCAGGCTCCGGGGGGCTGTGCCGGCCTGCCGGGGGGCTGTGCCGGCCTGCCGGTGGTCTGTGCAGGCTTCGGGGGTCTGTGCAGGTATCGTCCGATGGGACTACAAGTCCCATCGGGCGATGCCTGCTACCATGACAGTGATTGACACATTAGCCAATAATGGGACAGTAGTAGTCCCATCATCCAGCTAATGTGTTGAATGTAAAAAAAAAAAAAAAAAAAAATTACATGCTACATACATGCTACATACATACAACATGCATACTACATATATACTACATGTAACATACATACTACATATATACTACGTGCAACATGCATACTACATGCATGCTACATACATGCTACATGCTACATACATGCCACATTCATACTACATATATACAACATACATACTACATGCATGCAACATGCATACTACATATATACTACATGTAACATACATACTACATATATACTACATGCATACTACATACATGCCACATACTACATGCATGCTACATGCATGCTACATACATACTACATGCATGCTACATACATACTACATGCATGCTACATACATTCTACATACATGCTACATACTACATGCATGCTACATACATAATACATGCATGCTACATGCATGCTACATACATACTACATGCATGCTACATACATACTACATGCTACATACATACTACATACATACTACATATATACTACATGCATGCTACATACATACTACATGCTACATACATACTACATACATACTACATATATACTACATGCATGCTACATACATACTACATGCTACATACATACTACATATATACTACATACATACTACATGCATGCTACATACATACTACATGCATGCTACATACATACTACATATATGCTACATACATACTACATGCATGCTACATACATACTACATGCATGCTACATACATACTACATACATACTACATATATACTACATGCATGCTACATACATACTACATGCTACATACATACTACATGCATGCTACATACATACTACATGCTACATACATACTACATGCATGCTACATACATACTACATGCTACATACATACTACATATATACTACATGCATGCTACATACATACTACATATATACTACATGCATGCTACATACAATACATTCATACAATACATACATAGACATACAGTACATATAACATAGAGTAAAATACTTACCAATACTTGTCACATTGTTCCCCGAAGCCATTGTCATGTACGGAATAAATATTAACATAACAAACCACAAAAATACTCACCCATGATCCGAAGCAGTACACGAGTGTGTCCCACGACGATCTTGGGTAGAGAACTGCAGCATCAGCTGATGCTGCCGCTCTCTACGGGCTGCAGGAATCCAATGACGGAAGGTAGGTATCCTTCCGCACTGTATTCCTCCGTCACTTAAAAAAAAAGTCCCTAGTCTCACTTTATGCCATTGCTGCGTGGGAATTTCCCACGCAGCAATGGCATAAAGTGAGACTAGGGACTTTTTTTTTTAAGTGACGGAGGAATACAGTGCGGAAGGATACCTACCTTCCGTCATTGGATTCCTGCAGCCCGTAGAGAGCGGCAGCATCAGCTGATGCTGCAGTTCTCTACCCAAGATCGTCGTGGGACACACTCGTGGACTGCTTCGGATCATGGGTGAGTATTTTTGTGGTTTGTTATGTTAATATTTATTCCGTACACGACAATGGCTTCGGGGAACAATGTGACAAGTATTGGTAAGTATGTTACTCTATGTTATATGTACTGTATGTCTATGTATGTATTGTATGAATGTATTGTATGTAGCATGCATGTAGTATATATGTAGTATGTATGTAGCATGTAGTATGTATGTAGCATGCATGTAGTATATATGTAGTATGTATGTAGCATGTAGTATGTATGTAGCATGCATGTAGTATATATGTAGTATGTATGTAGCATGCATGTAGTATATATGTAGTATGTATGTAGCATGTAGTATGTATGTAGCATGCATGTAGTATATATGTAGTATGTATGTAGCATGTAGTATGTATGTAGCATGTAGTATGTATGTAGCATGCATGTAGTATATATGTAGTATGTATGTAGTATGTAGTATGTATGTAGCATGTAGTATGTATGTAGCATGCATGTATGTATGTAGCATGCATGTAGTATGTATGTAGTATATATGTAGTATGTATGTAGTATGTATGTAGCATGCATGTAGTATATATTTAGTATGTATGTAGCATGTAGTATGTATGTAGCATGCATGTAGTATATATGTAGTATGTATGTAGCATGTAGTATGTATGTAGCATGCATGTAGTATATATGTAGTATGTATGTTGCATGTAGTATGTATGTAGCATGCATGTAGTATATATGTAGTATGTATGTAGCATGTAGTATGTATGTAGCATGCATGTAGTATATATGTAGTATGTATGTAGCATGCATGTAGTATGTATGTAGCATGTAGTATGTATGTAGCATGTAGTATGTATGTAGCATGTAGTATGTATGTAGCATGTAGTATGTATGTAGCATGCATGTAGTATGTATGTAGTATATATGTAGTATGTATGTAGCATGTAGTATGTATGTAGCATGCATGTAGTATATATGTAGTATGTATGTAGCATGTAGTATGTATGTAGCATGCATGTATGTATGTAGCATGCATGTAGTATGTATGTAGCATGCATGTAGCATGCATGTAGCATGTATGTAGCATGCATGTAGTATGTAGCATGTATGTAGTATGCATGTAGTATATATGTAGTATGTATGTTACATGTAGTATATATGTAGTATGCATGTTGCATGCATGTAGTATGAATGTAGCATGTATGTAGTATGTAGCATGTATGTAGCATGCATGTAGCATGCATGTTGCATGTAGTATATATGTAGTATGTATGTTACATGTAGTATATATGTAGTATGCATGTTGCATGCATGTAGTATGAATGTAGCATGTATGTAGTATGTAGCATGTATGTAGCATGCATGTAGCATGCATGTTGCATGTAGTATATATGTAGTATGTATGTTACATGTAGTATATATGTAGTATGCATGTTGTATGTATGTAGCATGTATGTAGCATGTAATTTTTTTATTTATTTTTTTTTTTTACATTCAACACATTAGCCGGATGATGGGACTACTACTGTCCCATCATTGGCTAATGTGTCAATCACTGTCATGGTAGCAGGCATCGCCCGATGGGACTTGTAGTCCCATCGGACGATGCCTGCACAGACCCCCGAAGCCTGCACAGACCACCGGCAGGCCGGCACAGCCCCCCGGAGCCTGCACAGACCACCGGCAGGCCGGCACAGCCCCCCGGCAGGACGGCACAGCCCCCCCGGCAGGCCGTCACAGCCCCCCGGCAGGCCGGCACAGACCACCGGAGCCTGCACAGACCCCCTGGCAGGCCGGCACAGACCACCGGAGCCTGCACAGACCCCCCCGGCAGGCCGGCACAGCCCCCCGAAAGGCCCGTACAGACCCCAGAGAGGCTGTACAAGGCAAAAATAGGGTTTTTCTTATTCCGATACCGGAAGTCCCATAGACTTGAATGGGACTTCCGGTATCGGAATCGGCGATACCGATACTTTTTTTTAAGATCGGCCGATCCATTCCGATCCGATACTTTGAAGTATCGGACGGTATAGCTCAACTCTAGTGCTGTTAATTACACAAATTAGAGAAGCATCACATGATTTTTCAAACAGTGCCAATACTTTTGTCCACCCTCTTTTTTATGTTTGGTGTGGAATTATATCCAATTTGGCTTTAGGTCAATTCTTTTTGTGTTTTTTCATTTAAGACAAATTAAATGAAGATAATAATACCAAAGAATTTGTGTATGCAATCATTTTCAGGAACAAACTGAGTATTATCTGACAAAATTGCAGGGGTGTCAATACTTTTGGCCACAACTGTATAGCTATCAGCAAGAGATACTAAAAAAATGGATCCAATTGATAATATTCTTGAATATGATTTTCTTTCGACTTTCAGAAGACATTTGGAGACATAAGAGAGTATAAAAAATGTTTAAATAAGAGAAGCGCTCTCATTTCTGATAAGTACAGTGATGCTTGAAAGTTTTTGAACCCTTAAGAATGCATACATACAAATCCTAAAAACAGATAAAGAGAACCAAATAAAATAAATAACTAAATCAATATTAGATTTCATCATTAGAGGAAAATGATAAAGTAATACATGTTTGTGGGTTGCCAAAGTATGTAAAACTTTAGGATTAGCAGTTAATTTGAAGAAGAAATTAGAGTGCAGTGTTTTCAATCAATAGGGTAACAATCATATGTCAAAGCCCCGCCTCTCCCAGAAAATGATGGTTGATTTGCAGGTGGAGCAGAACTTCACCTGTGGCTGTTAACCATTTAAAGCGAACCTGTCACCAGGTTTGGCCGATAGGAGTTACTGCCACCACCTTTCAGGGCTTATCTACAGCATTCTATAACTCTGTAGATAAGCCCCCGATCCGACCTGCAAGAGAAGAAAAATAAGTTTTGCTGTACTCACCTGCAGGGTGGTCCAATGGGTGTCACAAGTCCTGGTCCGGCACCTACCATCTTCTTGCGATGCCACCCTCCTGCTTGCTTCATGGCTCCCATTCATCGCGCTCCTGCACAAGCGTACTTATCTGCCGTGTTGAGGGCAGCACAAAGTACTGCAGTGTGCAGGCTCCGGGAAAGGTCAGAGAGGCCCAGTGCCTGCGCACTACAGCAGGAGGGTGGCAAGAAGATGGGAGGCTCCGGACCAGGACCTGCGACACCCATCGGACCAGAGCGTCCTGCATGTGAGTATAATGAAACTTATTTTTCTTCTCTTGCAGTTCGGATTGAGGGTTTATCTACAGCATTATAGAATGCTGTAAGGGAACTAACAAATAGAGTAAAAAATGAAAAAAGTTTAAAGAAAATATATAAAAGTTGAAATCACCCCCCTTTTGCACTATTAAAAATAAAAAAAATAAAAAATACACAAATTTGGTATTGCTGCAAATATAAAGTAAATTAATCCAATCGGTAAATGACGTAACAAGAAAGAATATCAAAATGCCAAAATTAAGTTTTTGGCTGCCACAACATTGCAAATAAACTGCAATAAGAAGTAATCAAAACATTGTATCTAACTCAAAATGGTTTCAGTAAAACCTCAGATTATGGTGAAAAAATAAGATTTCACACAGCTCCAAATCCCGAAAAATGTAAATGTTACAGGTCTCAAAAAATGGCAAAAAAAAGTAATTTTTTTTTTATTTCCAATTTTTTTTCACCTCTTAAAAAAAACTATGCAAGTTTGGTACCTGCAATGTTGTACTGACCAGCAAAATCATATTGACAGATTAGTTTAACCATATAGGAAACATGGTTAATTAAAAAATAAAAAACGTATCAGGAATTGCCCTTTTTTGCAATTTCAGCACACTTGGACTTTTTTTTCCCATTATCTCGTACATCATGTGGTAGAATGAATGATGTAATTCAAAAGTGCAACTTGTCCTAAAAGTCCTCATATGGCTGAATTCACAGAAATATAAAGTTATGGCGTTTGTAAAAATGGGGGGGGAGAAAAATCGTAATGAAGGGGTTAAAGAGTTTGGACTTAACCAATCCATATTCAGATAGATTTGTGTACAAGTAAAAGAAACTCAAGACCATTATAACCCTCCTCAGCAACAAAGATCACTCCAAGAGGAAGGCATATGCAAATTCACTAAGGAACTCAAAGTATCCTCTAAGTAACAAAAGGCCTCTCTCACATTATCTGGTCAATTAGACAGAGCAACATTAGTGCACACGGCAGGTTTGCAAGCAGAAAACCCCTGCATTCCAAAATAACATTTCTGCCTATCTGCAGATTGCTAAAGTTCACATGGACAAGCCAGAAAACTAGTGGAACAACGTTTTTAGGGGAGATGAGACTAAAATAGTGCTCTTTTGTTTAAATGAAAAGTGTTATGTTTGGAGAAAGGAAAACACAGTTTTACAGCATAAATACCTGATATCATCTGTGGAACATGGTGGTGGTATTATTATGGTTTGGTCTTGTTTCACTGCATCTAGACCAGGACAACTTACCATCATTGATTTAAAAAAATAAAATCAGAATTATACTAGCAAATTCTAAGGTAAAATGTTGTTCTACAAAAAAGTGTGACAGGGCCACTGGCATCGTTTGTGAGGGGAGATATGTGTCGCAAAGGTTGGTGTCCTGCATGATGTGAAACCCATAGGTTTCCCTCCAGCATGATATGTTCTGAGAGTAAATCAGTTGTTTCCAGACCATGAAGCAGTACCGCTATGGAACTCTTTGGCCAAGAGCTTCGCCCGGGTGCTTGTCCATATTTTTGCTAGGATGTGCCTGCCGAAGGAGATTTTGACAGACCAGGGAACCCCCTTCACAGGGGTGGGCTTGGTCAGGGAGCAGAGAGACAAATGCCCCCCAGGCCACTCCCCCAACTACTGTACAGGGCCGGCCACCTAATGGCTACACACAGCAAATTGTGCGCGGTCGTGTCCGCTGTACTGTGACGTGGCTGGCAGAAGACACAGCTGCATCACAGTCTGTCATCACACACATCAATGCACACGTATGCGATGGGGCTAGGAGCTGTGCATAGACGTCTAATCTTACGCAGCTCCCACTCCCTCCGTATTCTCTGTACTTCCGGGTCAGGTGTCGATGAGTGTGACATAATTGTGCACGCGCCGACATGTACCGGACGCTGGAAGCAGAACTGCGACCGGTACATGTCGGAAAGTATGAAAAACTTTTTTGTTTTCTTTATAAAATGAATTCAATGGGTGACGGGGTGAGGGTAAATGCAAGTGATGAAGTGGGGAGCGTATGGGGGACTGCACATGAAGTGAGGGGAGTGGAGCTGCACATGATGACATGGAGATAAGGGGGACGCCACATGATGAAGGGGGAGTGGGGCTGCACATGAAGTGGGGGTAAGGGGGACTGCACATTATGAAGTTGGGGAGAGGAAGGGGGATTGCACTTGATGAAGTAGGGGGAGTGGGGCTGCACATGAAGTGGGGGGTAAGGGGCACTGCATATGATGGAGTTTAGGGGTTAAAGGAGACTGCACTGTGCATGAAGTGGGGCTGCAGATGATGAATTGGAGGGTAAGGGGGCTGCACATGAAATGGGGGTAAGGGGGATTGCACCTGATGAAGTGCGGGGAGTGGGGCTGCACATGATGTGGGGATAAGGGGGACTGCACATGATGAAGTGGAGGGAGGAGGGCTGCACATGATGAAATGGGGGTAAGGGGGACTGCACATGATGAAGTGGGGGGAAGAGGACTGCACATGATGAAGTGTGTCTGAGGGGGACTTCACATGATGAAACGGAAGGGGGATAGGGGCTGTAAATGATGAAAGGGCACTGCAGATGAAGTGAGGGGGTGATAGGCGACTGCAATGGATGAAGTAAGGGGACTTCAAATTAAAGTGGAGGGACTGCAAATGATGATGTGGCGGAGAGGACAGGGAGTGAAAATGATGAATTCAGTGTGAGGTACATAGTGGGGGCGTTGAGGATTAAGTGACTGGTAACGAATGGGGGAAATAGTACAGATGCTATTTAATTTATATATTAATTGGGGACAGAGGCTATTTATAGTTAGTGGGTGTACAGTGGTGGATTATAATTTATTTTTGGAATGGTGGGTTGCATAATAACCAATTATATATTGATTGTGGTGCAAATCTGTATTCAGATGTGTAGTGTAGAAGAAAGGGAAAAAGTGGGGAGTGTGCTCTGGAAGTGGTGCTCTAGGTAACTGTTATTTTATGCAGAGACAAGTCCTGGATGGAAGAAGTGATGGTGGTCTGTGCTGGATGAAAAAGAAAAGCAAAGATAAAGGACTTCAGCTAGAGATGTCACTGGTGAGTCAGTGTGTTACCTGTACACTGACACTATACACTGTATACTATATACAGAGCTCCTGTGTATAATGTCATTGGTGATTACTGTATTACCTGTACATTGACACTATATATAGAGCTCCTGTGCACATTATCATCGGTGATCATTTTATTACCTGTACATTGACACTATATACTGTATACTATATACAGCGCTCCTGTGCATAATGTCACTGGTGATTGCTGTATTATCTTTACACTGACACTATATACAGAGCTCCTGTGTAGAGTTGAGCGAAACGGGTGGGTCAATTTCAAAAGTCGCCGACTTTCACAAAAGTCGGGTTTCATGAAACGAAACCCGACCATAGCGTGAGGTCGGCCACGAGGTCGGCAACCATGGCGCCAAAGTTGTGCTTGAAATGATGCTTCAGCGCCCTTTTTCAGCCAATAATGGAGGACGCACACTGTGGGCAACCCGATGACATAGGCAGCGGTCACCACCATCTTTGAGAAGGGCATGCAAGTGATTGGCTTGCTTTGTGTGGCATCACAGGGGCTATAAAAGGGTGTGCACGCCGACTGCCATCTTACTTCTGCTGATCTCAGAATAGGGAGAGCTGCTGCTGCTGCTGATTCTGTAGGGAGAGCATTAGGCAGGGAAGAAGATACAAAAAACTGCTTCTGCTGCTAGCGATTTTGCCTGTACAACACACCAGTTAGTGTGCAGTGCAAGGCGAGGCTATATTTTGGTGCATCAGCTCTGTTGGTTATTTGGCTGCCTTATAAGACTCCCTGATAGCTGCATTGCTGTTTTCACGCTGCTGTGCAAACTGCTTTTTTAAAAGCAAAAATACTTTTCATCCTCTTTTTTGCCCAGTTACCAAGCGTTCATTTTTCCACACTTTTGTGTGCAGCAGTCCTGCTTATTAGGCTGTATGTTGCCATACTTGGGACTGAGAGCATCATTGTCAGCTTGCTAAAATCTCTAGGGAGATTCAAATTCTTCCCAGTCCTATATAGACATTTTATACACCATCCAATTTCAGCCTGTTATATTGAGGTGTAATCTACACTGGGCCTGAGATATTAGTTCAGTGTCCTCAAGTCTGTAGGGAGATTCAAATTCTCCCCAGTCCTATATAGACATTTTATACACCATCCAATTTCAGCCTGCTATATTGAGGTGTAATCTACACTGGGCCTGAGATACTAGTTCAGTGTCCTCAAGTCTGTAGGGAGATTCAAATTCTCCCCAGTCCTATATAGACATTTTATACACCATCCAATTTCAGCCTGTTATATTGAGGTGTAATCTACACTGGGCCTGAGATATTAGTTCAGTGTCCTCAAGTCTGTAGGGAGATTCAAATTCTCCCCAGTCCTATATAGACATTTTATACACCATCCAATTTCAGCCTGTTATATTGAGGTGTAATCTACACTGGGCCTGAGATAATAGTTCAGTGTCCTCAAGTCTGTAGGGAGATTCAAATTCTCCCCAATACTATATACACCTTGTACCTTGTTTTACAGTACCATATTGCTGGTGGTATTTTGGGTACATTTTCCCAAAAATGAGGTAGTGTGTTGGAAGAGGCCGTGGAAATGGGCGGGGGTTGCCATCTGGTAATGATGGTGTTGGTGGTGGTGGATCTGCTGGAAGTGGCAAAAGCACAATAGCACCTAATGCAGGAGGTGTTAAGCCTGCGTCTTCGTCTGGCTCCACAAGGCCTCGAAGGCTCCCTTTTCTGGGAGTAGGTAAACCGCTTTTAAAGCCGGAGCTTCAGGAACAAGTTTTGGCTTACATTGCTGACACAGCCTCCAGTTCTATCGCCTCCTCTTCTGAACTTTCAAAAAATAAAAGCACTGAGTCGTCATTGGAGGCTCATGGTCAGGAATCACACCTTTCCTTGTGTCCTTCACCCCTACCAAAAGTAAAGGATGCGGCAGGCCACACTACAGATTACTCCATGGAGCTCTTTTCACATACCATGCCTGGGTTATCAAGTCAAATCGTGAATTACCCAGTCCAAGAAGAACCTGACATGGAGTGCACTGATGCACAGCCACTGCTAGATTTATCTGCTAGTACATTCACTCAGAGCACTACATTGTCCTCGCAGTGTACTGAGCCAGAATCTGACCCTCATGAAACTCAGGTGCCCCTTCCCACATACTATACCACCTTACATGGTGACACAGAGGAAGGTGCACATGACATTGAAGAGGAGGTGATGGATGACCCAGTTGTTGACCCAGATTGGCATCCATTGGGGGAAGAGGGTGCCGCTGCCAATAGCTCAGAAGAGGAGGAGGAGCATCCGCAGCAGACATCGACATCGCAACAGCTGTTATCTGGCAGGCCCGGAGCAGTCCAAAAACGGGTTACAAAAACCAAGAGTTGCAGGACAGCTAGGCCAGACGGTCAAATTAGCACAGCGTGCAAGGCCTCAAAATGTCTTCCATAGTAGGAAGAGTGCAGTGTGGCACTTTCTTGAACAAAATCCTAATGATCAGGCAAATGTTATCTGTAACAAGTGCGCAAAGACCTTTAGCCGAGGGAAAAATCTGAGAAATTTGAATACCAGTTGCATGCTTAGACATTTAACCACCATGCACTTGCAAGCGTGGACGGACTACCAAACCTCACGTACCACATGTGCAACTGCTCCCAATGAAGATAGTCAGCAACGCTACATAGTTTCCCCCACTGTAAGCCCACCGGTTAGCACAACACCAGCAGCAAATGTTGAGGTGTCGTCGCAAGGCCAAAGCAGTCAGGGAATCACAATGTTATTGCTACGAAAGACCTGAATCTAGGCCATCAGAAAGAACACCAACTCCATCTCCATCATTAACCCTCTCTCAGTCCGCCATGTCCACCGCTAGTTCCACCATATGCAGCTCTCAAGTCCAGCTCACCCTACCAGATACTATGAGTAGGACAAGAAAGTACTCATCCTCTCATCCGCGTACACTGGGGTTTGAACGCCCACATTGCCAAACTAATCTTGTTAGAGATGATGCCCTACCAGTTGGTTGAAAGCGAAGCTTTCCGCGAACTCATGGCCTACGCAGTACCACGCTATGACCTACCCAGTCGGCACTTCTTTTCTCGCAAAGCCATCCCAGCCCTCCACCTTCATGTGAAAGACCGCATTGTCCATGCACTCAAGCAATCAGTGAGTGGAAAGATGCACCTCACAACAGATGCATGGTCCAGTAGGCATGGCCAGGGCCGTTACGTGTCCATCACTGCGCACTGGGTTAATGTGATGGATGCAGGGTCCACAGGGGACAGCGGCGGTGGGACAGTGCTGCCTAGCCCACGGTATAGAAAACAGTTGGGTGTAGGCGTTCGACCCTCCTCCTCCTCCAGAAGCGAAAGCTCGTCCACAGAGCGCAGTCGCACGAGCACTCCATCTGCAGCTGCCAGTGTTGCACACTCGGTGTCCCACTATCGAACAGCTAGTGGTAAGCGTCAGCAGGCTGTGTTGAAGATGATGTGTTTGGGCGACAACAGACACTCTGCGGAGGTACTGGCCGACTACTTGCAGCGACAAACTGAGTCATGGCTGGGCTGTCTACATCTTGAGGCAGGCAAGGTAGTTAGTGATAACGGACGGAATTTTGTGGCAGCCATAGCCCTTTCAAAACTCTGACACATACCTTGCCTGGCTAACACCTTGAACCTGGTGGTGCAGTGCTTCCTCAATAATTATCCTGAGTTAACAGGCCTGCTCCATAAGGTCTGAAGACTGTGCATGCACATCCGCCGGTAGCCCGTACACTCCAGTCGTATGCAGAAGCTGCAGCGATTGCTCCACCTTCCCGAGCACCACCTAATTATCGACATTGCAACAAGGTGGAACTCCACCCTGCACATGGTTGAGAGGCTGTGCGAACAGAGGCAGGCTGTAATGCATTTGATGGAGGATACACGGCCAGACACTTTGAGGGCAGACATGGAGTTGTTGGGTGTGCAGTGGTCGGAGCTGAAAGGCCTCTGTAAAGTCCTTCAGTGTTTTGAGGAATGCACACGACTGGTAAGTGCAGACGATGCCATCATAAGCATGAGCATCCCACTTATGCGTCTGCTCATGCAAACTTTGACGCACATTAAGGAGCAGGCGTCTGCAGCCGAGGAGGATGAGGAAGAGGAGGAGGGAAGCCTTGATGACATTCAGCCATTGTCTGCTCCGGGACCTCTCCTGGACGAGGTGGAGGAAGAAGAGGAGGAGGATGATGATGGGGATGATTATTTAGGGGAGGATGCTTCTCGTGGGGCAAGAGAAAATGTTGGCGTGGCAAGGTCTGGTACAGGGTTTGTGCGTGTCTGGAGGGATGTGGATTTGCCAGAAAGTGCTCCTACACCCAGCACTCGCAGTGCATCATTGATGCTCCTGATGAAGCCAGTCTTACTGGCGTAACGCGTTGGGCGAATCCTCTGTGCCCCTGCCTCACCCCGTGCCTTCTCATTCCCACTGCATGAGCAGTCTTGCTCTATCTTTTTTTATGCTGGCACTTGCCTTCTGATGCAGGTTGTATGTGGCAGCTCTCTACCCCCTATTTTGGGACAACTTCTTTTGCTTATTCCAGTAATAGAGAATTATTTGCCACCTGCTTCTTTCTCCATAGTCTCTGCAGTTCCGGGTTTAATGATTTGGCTATGTAATTTAAGTACATCTAGATAGCGATTTATTGTGTACTTTTCTATTCTTGTTATTGCATATTTGTACAAAGCACATGTTATGCAGGGTCTGTGCAGGGGGCTTCTTACCCTTATGGGTTATGGTTCTAGTATAGTCGCATCTTTGCAGTTTTAATTGTTTTTAATGTTTGCATTGTGTGTTTTTTGGTGCTACAATAAAGGTTTAATATTTACAATTTTTTGGTGATTCCTGAAATGTACATGCTTCTTTCTCTGTATCTCATGTAATAGCTTTTCAGCAAGTAACAGGTGATCCCGTACGGTGGTGCCCTCTATTTTTGGTATATGCATCATTGACACCTGGAACATTGGCCCACATGTCAGATTACGCCTTGCAGATCCTAAAAAGGGACCCCCACATTGCCAAAATGATGAACGATGACAACTACTGGTTGGCCAGCATCCTGGATCCACACTATAAAGGCAAATTCCAAAACATCATGCCACAGGAGAACCTTGACCTAATATTGGCTAACAAACAAACAACTCTGGTAAACCGTTTGTTTGAGGCATTGCCAGTACACAGCAGCGGTGGTGGTTCTCCAATGAGCCATAGGGAGCAACATGGAAGAGGTGTTCGTGGTACACACATCAGAAGTGGCGTTGGAGACAGGGGCTTTCATGACCATGTTGTGGACTGATTTTTCAAGTCCCGCTCACACGACTGGTAATACTGCATCAATTGAAAGTGACAGGAGACAGCAGTTGTCAACTATGGTTACAAACTACTTCTCGTCCCATATCGATGTTCTCCCTCACAGGTAATTCCACTTTGACTATTGGGCCTCTAAACTGGATGCCTGGCCTGAATTGGCACAATATGTCTTACAGGAGCCTTGCTGCTAGTGTGCTATCGGAAAGAGTCTTCAGTGCTGCTGGCTCAATCCTGACAGAAAAAAGGACCCGTCTGTCGACCCAAAATGTTGATGATCTAACCTTCATTAAAATGAACCATGCATGGGTTTCAAAGGGATTTTGCCCCACCTTCCCCTGATGACACATAGGTTGCCAGAAAAATGGCTCGCTTTTGTCCTGCTCTTCCTTGGACTTCTCCAATTCCTCCATTTGCAGCTGCTGAATGTTCAACATCAACATATGCAATTTTTTAAACGTCCCTAACTGGGCTGCCTCCCCCCCATGGCCGGGGTCACCACCTAGCGCACGCAACCGTGAGAGTGCCATTGCCCTGGACAGGTGGGTGGGCTGACTCTTGGGCGCCGGCACTGGCACAGGGTCCTTCATAGTGCAATCAAGTGTCTCTGACGGTGCGGGTACACACCCGCCGTCTGACACACCGGCTTACTATGAGGGGCACAGTGCCAGTACCGACGCCCACGAGTGGGCCCCCCTTGCTTGGGCAGGGCCCCAGCATTTGCAATATTTACCTCTCCCTTCTCCTCCGCTGTGTAGTCTGGGCTGTCAAATCCTTCCCTGGGACTGCCACTACAAATTTGGTGAACTGATAGATGATGGTTAAAACGTAGCTATGCCCTGTCCTGCTGGCCGGGCTCTAGCTTCAGATGATCAATGGCTTCCATTTCTTATGGACTTCGACTCACAATGAGATGCAGTGGTGGTTTATCATCAGCTTTCACAGTTTTCCTACTCACAGACGTGTGACATTCCTGCCCACATTTTTAAATGTGCCCTCTCATGCCAATCCAATAGTATCGCCTACAGCCTGTGGCTTCTGTCTTTTGCACTCCAAAGTTACCTGACAGATCATGATAGGCAGTGAGGACCATGTCTACATCTCTCCGTGTGATCAAAATTTGATGGAGTTGAGTAACGGTGATGGGATCAATGGTACTGCGATACAGCAAACCTTTCTTCACAAAGAACTGTTTTCGCTGTCTCCACACACAAAGTAATTGAGGGTCAGCATCGCCTCTGAGAATTCTCCCGGGAGTTTTTCCCATTATTAGTAATTCCTAAATTTCTTCAATCACTCGACTTTATGTCTTTACTTTTATCCATCTCGTTTCCTCTTGCGGAGAGTCTGGACTGCCTTACTGAGACAGAAATATATATGAAGATTTAAAAATACCCCAACAGTGTATACTGGTGTATGCTTCAAAAACATTTCCTTTTTTCTGCTTTTTAGATTGTTGTCTAATCCATACTGAGGCTGTGAGTGTCTTTGTCGGACTCCGGAAATAAACACGGAGATTTTAAATGTTTAAACTATGCTATATATACCTGTTTTCCGGTGATACTGTACCCTTTCTCAACTTTCTGCAATCTTGTCGAATCCATACTGTGCCTGAGACCGTCTGAGTCTGCCTCCTGATTACAGATGAGTGGTGTTTGAGTGGAACTGTTGGCCAAGTTCAAATTCTAGCTGTTTTGGGCGGTGTTAAATCCGTTCGTCGAACTACAACACTTTGATTAAAATTCGGCTGTTCGAGTTTCCGTTCAAGAACATTTCGTTAAACAAAAGCGTATCTTTTTTTTCACATTAATAATGGTTTTCAATGATAATAGACAGTTTTAGGGCATAGTAGCCGTGTCTGGTAGCCAGCGGTGTATTACACCTGTGAAGGAGCTACACCGTGTGTGTTTCTAATAATTTTTTACCGCATATTGTCCTGAAAATCCTTTTCGGCCTAGTAACTGTGTCTGCTACTCAGAAGAGGAGCCCACCCGTGAACCGAGCTATGCTGCCCGTTTATGAAAGAACCAGTTTTTGACTGCATTTACACCACTTAATACTTTGGGCCTAGTAACTGTGTATGCTACTCAGCAGAGTTGGCCACCCGTGAACCAAGCTATGCCGCCTGTTTATGTAAGAACTGTGTGCTACTCAGAAGAGGAGCCCAGCTGTTAAGCAAGCTACAGCTCCTGTGGTTTGGACACTTAATTTTTTCACATTCTTTCTGGAATGCCGTTTAGGCCTAATTCCGGAATTACAGTTGACCTGCACTTACCGGGAAATGTTCGCAGGGAAGAATTGTAATCCCAGATCCCCATCACTAACGGGGTTCAGCGTGTTATCCGCACCTGTAAGCGATACACGCTGGCTGGTCCTTTCATTGTAGCATGTGTGCAGCCCCGAACATGTAAGGGCATGACAGACCTGTTATTGGCCGATCTCACGTGCCAGAGCCTCGCGTGTCCCTCTAGTAAGCTGGACGTGGACCGAGGGGGCATGCCTGAGTCTCGTTCGTTAACAGAATTAAGCTTGCAATCTGTGCAGCTTTTTTGTGGATGGCATGGTTGAGGTTGCCCGTGTTGAGTCCAATTAAGCCGCAGGCTCCACTCCTGGTGGTGACCTTCTGGATATTCCTTTAAGGTTTAGCTTTGCAACCATACTGCCCCCGGAAACCAAACACTTTTCCTGACAGTGACATTCTGGTCAAAGAGTGCAATGACATCACGTCTGTACGCCCTCTGCCTAAACAGTCCAAGTACAGAGAGATGCAAGATGGGGACGATGAGGAGTCCAGAGTACAGGGATTCCCTAGTGAGGAGACTTATTTAATTGTTTTAAAGGTTGGGAGCAATTTTTGGGGAGCACGATACTCTGGAGAATGATATCTGGGGCCCACCATACACTGGAGCATTCCAAAGGTGGACATCAGTCACTGGAGCAGCATTTACAGGGCTCATTATACACTGGAGCATTAGAAATGGGGCCCATTATATATGGAGCATTATTTGGGCCCATAAGACACTGGAGCTTCAACCATGGTGAACAACATATACTGTAGCATTATGTGGAGCTCATCATATACTGTATCGAACATTATATGGGACCAATGATTTTGTATGGAGAAATGTATGGGCCTCATTACTCTGTATGGTGCACTATGCGGTGGCCATAATACTGTATGGAGGAATATACTGTCTGTTTTTGGAGCTATTGGAGAATTTAAAATGGATATCAGTCATGTGATGCAAGAATTGAAGTATTTTTCATTGTACTGTACCGCTATTTCTCTGCCATATCAAAGGATCATGAATTGTGTCATGTGTTAAAGGAGCCCAGTGACACTCTTTGGCCCTGGGCCCACGAAAATCTGGAGCCAGCCCTACCCCCCCACAACTTTAGCCAAATAACCCCCAGTTTTCAATGCCTATTATTATAAAGTAAAATAAGGTTGACAAGCTTAAGGAATAAGAATTGATGTTTTTGGCATTAAAATGGGCACTCACTCTAGGTGTGTTTCCTGTCCTCCACTCACTGCCGACTGTTCTTCCCCATTGACTTACATTGGGTTTCGTGTTTCAGTCGGACTTCGACTTTTCACAATAATCGGCTGATTTCGTTGGACCCGACTTTTGCGAAAGTCGGGTTTCGTGAAACCCGACTCAACCCGAAAAAAGTCAAAGTCGCTCATCTCTACTCCTGTGTATAAAGTCACTGGTAATCACTGTATTACCTTTACACTGACACTATATACAGAGCTCCTGTGTATAATGTCACTGGTGATCACTGTAGTACCTGTACACTGACAGTAAATACAGAAGTTCATGTGTACAATTGGACATAGTATTGTTTTTTAAATTAATGATCAGTATTGTAGTATTCAGTCACTATGTGGTGGTAATATGTGGTCTGGTGATGATGTGGTGGTATTTGTTCCGTGTATGTGGTATTATTCAGTCACTATGTTTTGGTAATATTTGGTCTGGTCATGGTGTGACAATATTTGTCCCTTGTATGTGCTATTAGTGGTTGTTTTAAAAAAAAAAGGAAGTGACTCATTCCCTTAAAGAAAAATACCTAAAAATATATTTATTTTTAATAGCTTAGAGTAGAGTAGGGCCCAGACGAAAGAGTCTACCGTGTTGTGGTGGTGGCTTAAAAATTTGGCCAGAACAAAAGCTGCTGGTTATGAATGTGATCTGGTGTTTGATGGGAACTGTTTATATCTGATTGGTGAGGATGTGGTGGAGAAGTTGAGTTTTTCCAAGAGTGGGTGGTGGGATGGTGTAGGCGGAGCTGGGGTGGAGCCTGGCCTGAGTCTTAAGGGGGTCCTAAAATTCCTAGTGGCAGCCTAGGTCTGTCTCAAAGTCTGCAGACCGCACATTCCTGAGACTTCAGTGTGCTCACGCATGCGGCGCGCTGACATTATTGTCTCATACTATATATATGGGAGAACTGAGGCTATTATACTATATATATGGGGATAACTGGGGCAGTCATACTATATATATGGGGATAACTGGGGCCATCATACTATATATGTGAGGGGAACTGGGGCCATCACACTAGATATGTGAGGAGAACTGAGGCCATCACACTATATATATGGGCAACTGGGGCCATTGTACTATATTTATGGTGGGAACTGGGGCCATCGCACTATATATACTATATATGTGGGGCTGTGGGGACCATCATACTATATATATGGGAGAGCTGGGGCTATTATACTATATATATGAGAACAACTGGGGCCGTCATACTATATTTGTCAGGAGAACTGGGGCCATCATACTAGATATGTGGCGAGAACTGGGGCCATCATACTATATATATGGGCAACTGGGGCCATCGTACTATATTGATGGTGGGAACTGGGTCCATCGCACTATATATACTATGTACAGTATGTGGGGCTGTGGGGACCATCATACTATATATGTGGGGCAGTGGGATACCTTCATACTATATATTATATACCGGGTGAGTCATAAAGGACGGACGTTTTTAAACTAATCATAAAATCGTTAAATATAAAGGACGGATGTATTTGAAGTGGCTATAACTCACCACCAGGTGGAGGTAGAGATGTGCGGGAGGCGGGGTTATGTTTGTGAGGTGAAAGCATTGTTTTTATTTTAGTTTCAGTTTAAGCTATGGTGCCGTGGACGATAGAACATCGCGTTTTTGCGTACGACAGTTTTGTCAAGAATAATGAGTGTATCACAGCCGTTCAGCGTGAGTTTCGGCGTCATTTCAATATTCACAGAAATCAAGCTGTTCCCGCTCGTAACACTATCCTACGTTGGGTTGAAGCACTCCGTACACGAGGTACACTAATGAACAAACGACCACCGGGGGCTCCACGAACGGCACGTACCCCTGAAAATGTGGAACGCGTCAGGCAAGCCATGCTGCGTAGTCCGAGTCGATCTGCTCGGAAACATTCTTTAGAACTTGCCCTCAGTAATCGTACAGTAAGGCGTATTTTGCATTTAGACCTGCATTTCCACCCCTATAAATTGGCCATTGTGCAACAGTTGGAGCGCGGGGATTACGCAGCGCGACTGAAGTTCGCACATGAGATGGAAGCAATTATTGAGCAAAACGACAACCTTATTTTATTCATGAGTGATGAAGCTCATTTCCATGTCAATGGCATGGTTAATCAGCAGAACTGCCGTTATTGGGCCTATGAAAATCCGAAAGAATTACATGAACGACCGCTGCACAGCCCTAAGGTAACGGTGTGGTGCGCTATGGGCAAATATGGCGTGATCGGTCCGTACTTTTTCGAAGGCGATGATGGCAATACTGTTACCGTGAACTCACAACGTTATATCGCCATGATAAATAACTTCTTTGTTCCTGAGTTACGACGGCAACATATCCCCATCTCTAGTGTGTGGTTTCAACAAGATGGGGCAACGGCCCACACAGCCGGAGCAACAATGAACGTTCTTCGCCCTCTCTTCCCTGGTCGCATCATTTCCAGGTTTGGCGATATTAATTGGCCACCTAGGTCCCCAGACCTGTCCATGTGCGATTATTACTTATGGGGTCACCTCAAATCACGTGTATACAAGCTTAAGCCTCGATCATTACAAGAACTGAAGGAAGCTATTCGAGTGGAAGTTGCCCAAATCGACAGAGTTGTGTTGGAACGTGTTGATGCCAACTTCCAAGAACGCCTTTGGAAATGCATCACTGATAATGGCCACCACATGGCAGATGTTGTTTTCCACACTTGAATTTGTCAAATGCTATTAGTATACGTAACCAAATCTGTGAATACATTTATATTTAATAAATATTTAACGATTTTATGATTAGTTTAAAAACGTCCGTCCTTTATGACTCACCCGGTATAAATAAAAGAAACTGTGGGGACCATCATAAGGTGGCTGTGGGGCCACCATATTCCATATAGGTGGCTGTAGGGATATGATAGTATATACAGATTGGATGCGAGATCATCATACGTTATATAGGAAGCTGTGAGGTACATAATGTCACAATTAGAGAGCTGTAGGGGATCATCATACTCTATATAGGGGGTTTTGGAGACATACTATTTGTGGGGAGCTATAGTATACTGTATGTAGGAAACTGTAAAGCCTCATATAATATATAGAATGCAGTGGGGACATCCTATTGTATATAGGGGGGCTATGTAGCCATTTTACTATACATAGGGAGTTTTGGGGTCCTCAATGTATAATAAAGGGGTATTGGGGCTGTAGGACCATCATTCTGTATATACAGAGCTGTGTGGGCACTCAGAGGATATTATTTGTTATGAATAGGGACATTATTAGTTTTGATAGGGGCACTCATGTTCCATTTTTTTGAGGGGGTATTGTTAATTTAAGTGAACACTCAAGGGTATTTGTTGCTGGAAGGGGGCACTTGGGATATTATATCCTTCACATGAGCATACAGGTCTTTGCACAGTAGGGGGCATTAATACTTTCTGTGGGACACTTTAATTTTTAGGTGTGGAAGTAATCCTAGTAATGACACAATTGATTAAATATTGGGGTCAGTGGTTCACACTGCAGGTGCACACAGAGTGGGGAGTTTTTGTAGGTAGGGAATAGATGGAGACGGCGCTGGAAATGTGAGAACTCAAATGTACCTGTCATGTAGACCCGTCCTGTGTGACACTACCCGCAGGCCGGTAACTAAAACAAGACACGGCACGTGATACTGTGCTGTGTGACATGGCTCGCAGGCCGGTAACTAAAACAGCCAGACAAGGGGAAAGGAAAACAGTTACAATGGTGGACCCTGTGATAGGGAAAGGGGACGTGGAGACCTCTTGCACTCCCCTGAGTCAGTGTCCCTAACGCTCCTAACGTTCCCTATGTCGGTTCCACACCGGGCGTCAATCAGGAACCTGTCGCCCTAGCACACCCTACACCTATCCCTTGCTAGGGAGCTGGGTGGTGCAGGCACTGGCCCCACCGCTGTACTAATACACACTAAGGAAAAACACAAACGGGGAAACACCACTTAGCTTTAGTCTGTTGCACTTGCTCCTGGCAACAGAGTCCACCACCAGAATGCAGCTCTCCTCCTGAATTGCTGCCACCAAGCTCTGTCAGAGCTACAAGGAAATCCACTATGACTCCTTCCACACCGAGCTAAGACAGTGCTGCAAGGAACGGTCTCCAGCTCCTTCCTCCACCAAGGATGGTTGAAATGAACACTGTCACCCACCGTGATTGCAACACCTGTGGCTCTTTTATAGCAGAGAGAGCAATCACACCTGCATTATAATCATGTGCACTTAACTAAAGAAACTAGCGTGCAATGGCGCTCACCACCACCGGGGGCAAACTTAGAACAAGTGACACCACAGTGCAATAATCCTAATGGCCACCGGGGGGCAAAAACCAAACCCAAGCACAGCTTATGGAAAAAAAAAAGGTTACCTGTGCTTTTATCAATCCTGATCCAGCATGGATCATGACAGTACCTTTGTTGTAATCTGTGCAGATGAGTCCTGGCTTGAGAAGTTTGTCATGTCGGTTTGGGCCAGATAGAAAAGTGAACGACCCGAATCAGAAAGAACATCATCTGTAAGTTACTATACGTAACTGTACTGTATTGTAATCACTTGTTCTGCGGAACTGGTGTCTATTAAAATCCGGTTACTGTAAGGTTGTAATATTGCTCTTTTTAGGTACCATTTTTTTTAAAATTAGTAGCAGCTTAATGTAATTCAGTCATTATAGTAAAAGGTGTATGGTGGTATCATTGGTCTTTGTATACAGTTGTGGCCAAAAGTATTGATACTTCTGCAATTCTGTCAGGTAATACTCAGTTTCTTCCTGAAAATGATTGCAAACACAAATTCTTTGGTATTATTATCTTCATTTAATTTATCTTAAATGAAAAAACACAAAAAGAATTGTCCTAAAGCTCCACCTGCAAATCAACCATCATTTTCTGGGAGAGGCAGGGGTTTGACATACAGTTGTGGCCAAAAGTATTGACACCCCTGCAATTTTGTCAGATAATACTCAGTTTCTTCCTGAAAATGATTGCAAACACAAATTCTTTGGTATTATTATCTTCATTTAATTTTTCTTAAATGAAAAAACACAAAAAGAATTGTCCTAAAGCCAAATTGGATATAATTCCACACCAAACATAAAAAAGAGGGTGGACAAAAGTATTGGCACTGTTCGAAAAATCACGTGATGCTTCTCTAATTTGTGTAATTAACAGCACCTGTAACTTACCTGTGGCACCTAACAGGTGTTGGCAATAACTAAATCACACTTGCAGCCAGTTGACATGGATTAAAGTTGACTCAACCTCTGTCCTGTGTCCTTGTGTGTACCACATTGAGCATGGAGAAAAGAAAGAAGACCAAAGAACTGTCTGAGGACTTGAGAAACCAAATTGTGAGGAAGCATGAGCAATCTCAAGGCTACAAGTCCATCTCCAAAGACCTGAATGTTCCTGTGTCTACCGTGCGCAGTGTCATCAAGAAGTTTAAAGCCCATGGCACTGTGGCTAACCTCCCTAGATGTGGACGGAAAAGAAAAATTGACAAGAGATTTCAACGCAAGATTGTGTGGATGTTGGATAAAGAACCTCGACTAACATCCAAACAAATTCAAGCTGCCCTGCAGTCCGAGGGTACAACAGTGACAACACGTACTATCCGTCGGTGTCTGAATGAAAAGGGACTGTATGGTAGGAGAGCCAGGAAGACCCCACTTCTTACCCCGAGACATAAAAAAGCCTGGCTGGAGTTTGCCAAAACTTACCTGAAAAAGCCTAAAACGTTTTGGAAGAATGTTCTCTGGTCAGATGAGACAAAAGTAGAGCTTTTTGGGCAAAGGCATCAACATAGAGTTTACAGGAGAAAAAAAGAGGCATTCAAAGAAAAGAACACGGTCCCTACAGTCAAACATGGCGGAGGTTCCCTGATGTTTTGGGGTTGCTTTGCTGCCTCTGGCACTGGACTGCTTGACCGTGTGCATGGCATTATGAAGTCTGAAGACTACCAACAAATTTTGCAGCATAATGTAGGGCCCAGTGTGAGAAAGCTGGGTCTCCCTCAGAGGTCATGGGTCTTCTAGCAGGACAATGACCCAAAACACACTTCAAAAAGCACTAGAAAATGGTTTGAGAGAAAGCACTGGAGACTTCTAAGGTGGCCAGCAATGAGTCCAGACCTGAATCCCATAGAACACCTGTGGAGAGATCTAAAAATGGCAGTTTGGAGAAGGCACCCTTCAAATATCAGGAACCTGGAGCAGTTTGCCAAAGAAGAATGGTCTAAAATTCCAGCAGAGCATTGTAAGAAACTCATTGATGGTTACCAGAAGCGGTTGGTCGCAGTTATTTTGGCTAAAGGTTGTCCAACCAAGTATTAGGCTGAGGGTGCCAATACTTTTGTCTGGCCCATTTTTGGAGTTTTGTGTGAAATGATTATTGTTTTGCTTTTTGCTTCATTCTCTTTTGTGTTTTTTCATTTAAGACAAATTAAATGAAGATAATAATACCAAAGAATTTGTGTTTGCAATCATTTTCAGGAAGAAACTGAGTATTATCTGACAGAATTGCAGGGGTGTCAATACTTTTGGCCACAACTGTACATGGTGGGTCATTTATATGCATACACCTAAATAAAATAGGAATGGTTGGGGATATCAACTTCCTGTTTTTGGCACATTAGTAGATGGGAGGGGAAAAACTTTTCAAGATGGGTGGTGACCATGGTGGCCATTTTCAAGTTGGCCACTTTTTTTTTTCAATGGGAAGAGTGTCATGTGACACGTCAAACTGATTGAGAATTTCGCAAGAAAAACAATGGTGTGCTTGATTTTAAGGTAACTTTATTCTTTCATGAGTTATTTACAAGTTTCTCTTTGTTTGCAGCCATTGACATGTCGCAGAGGTTAACACGTGAGGAGTGGATAGAAATTGTGTTGATATCTGGTGAACGCAGTACCCGTGGCATTGCAGCAGATTTCAATGCAAGACACCCTATGCAAGAAAACTGTCACCATTCCCATTTTATTTAGGTGTATCCATATAAATGGCCTACCCCAAAAAGTTTGCCTCATCACTGAATATAATGTTCTGTGTAAACTGAGGGTCCTGTTCCAATTTTTGTTTTGCCCATTCTGCAAAATTCGCGCATCGATCTGGGTCACCAACCATTCTCATTTTATTTAGGTGTATCCATATAAATGGCCCACCCTGCAGAATATAGCTTCATGTAGAGGTAATGGTGATATTATAATATTATGTATTCGCTGCGTAGTGGTGATAGTAGTAGGCACTGTGTAGCCGTATTGTTGTATGTATGTTTGTAAGTAAACTCAGTTATGTCACCATATCTAAGCAGTAAGCTTGGTTCTGGTACTGTATCAATGTAGTAATCTAGATTATGGTATGTATGCTGTAAGCTCGGTTCTGCTCCAGTTTCTATGTAGCAGACTTGTTTCCATGTAGCTGACTTATTAAGCTCTGTTCTGCTCCATTACCGCTGTAGTTAGCTTGGTTCTGCTCCCATATCTCTGTAGTTAGCTCGGTTCTGCTCCCTTATCTCTGTAGTAAGCTCGGTTCTGCTCCCATATCTCTGGAGTAAACTCGGTTCTGCTTCCATATCTCTGTATTAAGCTCTGTTCTGCTCCCATAGCTCTGTAGTAAGCTCAGTTCTGCTCCCATAGCTCTATAGTAAGCTCTTTTCTGGTTCCATATCTCTGTAATAAGCTCGGTTCTGCTCCCATATCTCTGGAGTAAGCTCTGTTCTGCTCCCATATCTCTGTAGTAAGCTCTGTTCTGCTCCCATATTTCTGTAGTAAGCTTGGTTCTGCTCCCTTATCACTGCAGTTCTGTGCCCATATCTCTGTAGTAAGCTCGGTTCTGCTTCCTTTTCTCTGTAGTAAGCTCGGCTCTGCTCCCTTGTCTCTGTAGTAAGCTTGGTTCTGCTCCCATATCTCTGGAGGAAGCTTGGTTCTGCTCCCATATCTCTGTAGTAAACTTGGTTCTGCTCCCATAGCTCTGTAGTAAGCTTGGTTCTGCTCCCATATCTCTGTAGTAAGCTCAGTTCTGCTCCCATAGCTCTGTAGTAAGCTCTGCTCCTATATCACTGTAGTAAGCTCTGCTCTACTCCCATATCTCTGTAGTAAGCTCAGTTCTGCTCCCATATCTCTGTATTAAGCTCTGCTCTGCTCCCATATCTCTGTAGTAAGCTCTGTTCTGCTCCCATATCTCTGTAGTAAGCTCAGTTCTGCTCCCATATCTCTGTAGTAAGCTCTGTTCTGCTCCCATATCTCTGGAGTAAACTCTGTTCTGCTCCCATATTTCTGTAGTAAGCTCGGTTCTGCTCCCTTATCGCTGTAGTAAGCTCAGTTCTGCGCCCATATCTCTGGAGTATTCTCCGTTCTGATCTATATCTCTGTAATAAGCTTGGTTCTGCTCCCATATCTCTGTAGTAAGCTTGATTCTGCTCTCTTTTCTCTGTAGTAAACTCCGTTCTGCTCCCATATCTCTGTAGTAAGCTCCAATCTGCTCCCATATCTCTGGAGTAAGCTCCGTTTTGCTCCCATATCTCTGGAGTAAGCTCGGTTCTGCTCCCATATCTCTGGAGTAAGCTCGGTTCTGCACCCATATCTCTGGAGTAAGCTCGGTTCTCCTCTAATATCTGTGGAGTAAGCTCAGTTCTGCTCCCATATCTATGCAGCAGGCTCCATTCTGTTACCACATCTATATATCAGCCTGTTTGTAAAGCCTTTTATCTTTGCTGCTTCAATGCAATAACCAGAGATAAGCAGGGAAAAGGAGGGCCACCGCGACTCAAGGGCCACTGCCTTTTGATTGCACCCCAGGCTAAAAAGTGCCAGTGAGCCCCTGCTCCTTCATGAGTAAGGTAATTAAAGAGCTGTGTAGAGTCCTCCAGATTGCCCAGCTGCAAACCTCAGTTTACCATCCGCACACCGACGGCCTAGTAGAGCACATCAATAAAACCAAAGAAGCGGGCGGCACCGCTGTTACCGTCCTTGGATCCGTGGTGTGCAGCAGGCAGTGAGCTCACATCCAGGGTTCCTGGGTGCTTGACCTCGTAGCAATCAACTAGTATTTTTCAGATAGAAAAGGGTCGCACTCTGCGGGATAGTGGTGAATCTTTATTGACACATAATTACATGTCACGTCGGGGATGTGATAGCAAGAGTGTCAAAAGGCTGACACTCCTTGTGCTTCGCTTATTAGAAATAAGTGGTCCTCTCGACACTATGTCAATCAGTTCCCTATCTTGTTCCAAAATGTGCCAATGTTTCCTAATAACCGATCTAATCTGTCTGTCCATCGGACCATAACGAAAACAAAAAGTAAATCTCTTTTCTTTCTTAGTATGTTTATTCTGTTTATATTCTATATGTAGATTGGCTATTACGACCGCTGTTAATTCAGATTCCGTCTTATATAAGAGACACGAAAGCCTTTTAAAAAGTAATACATGAGTTAGGGTGGCAACCTGGTTTTTTCTTAACATCAATAGATGTAGAAAGTCTCTATACAAGAATTCCCCAACAATTGGGAGTCGACACTATTAGGGAGATACTAGGTACCACAGGAAAAGAACAAGGTTTTGTTGACTTTGTTTGTGACGCATTGAGTTTTATTTTAACACATAATGCTTTTACATTCGACTCAAAGTGGTATTGTCAAAATGTGGGAACCGCGATGGGTACTCCAGTATCTTGCACGTTTGTGAATCTGTTTTTGGGGGCTTTTGAGGAGAAATACATTTATAACACGCAGAAGTATTTCAGACACATCAGATTATATCTCAGATATGTGGATGATGCATTCATAATTTGGGAGGGAACAAAAGAAACATTTGTGGAAATTGTTAACTATTTAAATGACGTGAACCAAATGAATATGGTATTTACATATAATTTTGAAGGTGCGAAATTGGAGTTTCTCAATGTCCTTTTGGAGATCAAGGATGACATGATCTGTACATCGGTTTTTAGGAAACCAATAGCAACCAATTCCATATTGCGGTTTGATAGGTATCATCCAGCACATACCGTTAATTCATTACCATACAGCCAATTTTTGAGAATATTTCGTTTGAATAATACAGTGGAGGGTCGGGAACGACAATCCAGAGAATTATATGATAGATTGAGACAACGAGGATATCCTGACAGATTATTGGATGCTACACTCCAAAAAGTGAAATCACAATGGGATGATAATAGGAGATGTATGGTGTATCAACAGAATAAACATACTAAGAAGGAAAAGAGATTTACTTTTTGTTTTCCTTATGGTCCGATGGACAGACAGATTAGATCGGTTATTAGGAAACATTGGCACATTTTGGAACAAGATAGGGAACTGATTGACATAGTGTCACTTCTCTCTTGACTGCGGCGCTGTCCTGTTCTCCGCTTATCCTGCTTAGAGATAAGATACCCTTGAAAAAGGCTAGTAAAGCCGAAACGTTGGGTGATTTGTGTGACTGTTATTTTCAATAAAATAATCAAGCATATCAAAAAAGCTCTTTCAGCCTCAGGTTATTATTCTTATTATCAGAATTCTGTTCTTCCTGACAGCTTGGTTGTATCTTTCCCATTTATCATCATATATATTAATCACATGTAAGACGGATTATGTGGTTTATGTCATCTTTTGCACATGCCGATTTTTCTATATAGGAAAGACAATACGCCCGCTTTATGTCCGGTTTCGGGAACATTTTTAGTCAATAAAAACAGGAAAAGGAGTACCACATCTTATCAATCATGTTAGGAGTGTACATGGGATGGATCC
This sequence comes from Dendrobates tinctorius, assembly GCF_039654945.1. Classification (NCBI taxonomy): domain Eukaryota; kingdom Metazoa; phylum Chordata; class Amphibia; order Anura; family Dendrobatidae; genus Dendrobates; species Dendrobates tinctorius. The sequence continues at coordinate 23,567,248 of NW_027361673.1, forward strand.
AGGTGTCCTCTCTTTTGCGGGGATTGAAAAAGTGATGTTACCCCCACAAGGGGGGAATTTGCATAAATTATTGTTGAAGCGGGAATCTAAATGGATTATGGATACACGAGCGACTGGTCCCGTAGGTTTCAATGATAAAGTAGATATGGCCATTTTTTTATAACCAGCTTAAATATTGTATGGAATTTTACGTAAATAATTATAATGTCATAGATCTAGAATAATGTTCAGGGGATAATGTAATTTGCTGGCAATAAGTAGCGTACATTGTTTGAAACATACATGTTAAGATATGGTTTTCAATTGGTTAATTTTGAACTACGCTTTACAATTTGGTTTAATACCGGTTTAATTTGGAAAACCATTATCTATCATGATCATTATCATGACATAAATGGGTTAAAAGATAGGTGCTAGTGATGATTAATTCCAAACGTTGGGGCCAGGATAAATCATACACATACATTGAATAGATTACAAATCATGGAGGTGTCAGGAACACCGCACTGCACTTGCTCACTGTGCCAGTGCGGGTGTCCTGAGTACAAAGACAGTACTCACAGATACCTGTGGAGCAGGGCAGCAGCAGTGACGATGCGTGCTTCAGAGTATCAGGACCTGAAGCACATGACTGCTGGGGGCGTGGCCTAAGCTCCACAGATCTAGGAGCTGCAGGGAAACGCCTAGAAAGGTAACTACGGGGCAATGTTACCAAGGGGCATAGACAGAGACAGAAACCAGACGAAGCCAGGGTCAAAGCACCAGATAGCAATACAGTACCACGGGGTTTAGACAGAAAGGATAGTCAGGACGTAGCAATAGGTCAGAAAACCAGAACGGACAATAGACGGTACAATAGGGACAAACTGTAACGGAGTAACGATAGCCAAGCCAGGAGGTCAGAACCGGAGAAGACAGTAGTACCAAAGCGAGAGACGGAGTACAGAGTGAGGGAACAGGCCGGGTCATACACGGGAATCAAACAAGCAATGCAGAATACATGCACACCAGGGGTCAGACACACCAGAACAACAGTATAGCTGACAGAGAACCCTGGTAAAGAGTGAGTATAAATACCCCTCCCAGATCCAGAAAGAGGCCACGAACACTTAACCCTGTGAGTGCAGGGCAAGAACCCTGTTCAAACCATGACAGTACCCCCCTCTTAATGGGGGGCCACTGGACCCCCAGGCTTGTCTGGTTATCTGGCGTGGAAAGCCCGCACCAGACGATCGGCATGCACCGAACTGGCCGGAACCCATGACCGATCCTCCAGAGAGTACCCCTTCCAGTGTATCAGATACTGGAGTCTCCGGCGTACCCACCGTGAGTCAACAATGCGCCCTACTTCATACCCCAGCTGCCCCTCTACCAGCACTGGTGGAGCATTTGATGAGGGATCCTCTCTCACCGTCCCCACAGGCTTTAACAGGGACCTGTGGAAGACATTAGAAATTTTAAAGGAGGTGGGCAGCTGCAGTCGGTAGGCTACTGGGTTAACAACCTCCACAACTTTGTATGGGCCAATAAACTTGGGGCCCAGCTTTATATAAGGTATCTTAAGCTTGATATTGCGGGTGGATAGCCACACCTTCTCCCCTACTGCAAATGCTGGACCTGGCCCACTCCTCCTGTCAGCAAACCGCTTATAGTTTTCCTAGGCCTTGGAAATATTCCTCTGAACCTCCCTCCAAAGAATTCTAAGACGTTGTGTCACATCCTCAGCACCAGGACAACCTGAACCCATACGGGAAAACTCTCCAAAATGTGGGTTAAAGCCCTGACTCACACGACCGTTGAATGCAAACTCTGCCATGGGCAATACCTCACACCAGTCCTCCTGCCTGGAAGAGGCCAAGCATCTCAGAATCTGCTCCAACGATTGGTTCGTGCGCTCCGTCTGTCCATTAGACTCTGGGTGGTAGGCAGAGGAGAAGGACAACGAAATCCCCAGCTTTTTGCAAAAAGCCCTCCAGAACCTGGCTACAAACTGTACCCCTCTGTCTGACACCACATTCATAGGCACTCCATGTAACCTAATTATATGCTGCATAAATAAGCGGGCCAGGGTTTCAGCAGATGGTAACGCGGGGAGAGGTACAAAGTGAGCTTGTTTTGAAAACCTATCCACCACCACCCATATCACCGAGTTGCCTCTGGAAGGGGGAAGATTTGTGATAAAATCCATGGACAAATGTGTCCATGGTCTATCCGGAATTGGCAAAGGCACCAATTCCCCGGCCGGCCGGACCTAAGAACTTTTAGAACGAGCGCACACCCCACATGCAGTCACAAACTTTTTAATATCTGTTACCATAGAGGGCCACCAGAAATCCCTTGCAATTGCCCCCTGGGTAGCTGCAATCCCAGGATGAGCACTCAACACAGAATCATGAAATTCCTGCATAAGTCCGAGACGGAAACGTTCCGGTACAAACAATTTACCCGGGGGTTTACCACCAGGAGCCCGAGCCTGGGCCTCCAAAATCCCTCTCTGTAACTCAGATGAGATTTCGGCCACGACTACTCCTGGCTGAAGAATGGAGGAGGGAGGTTCTGGAGGGGACACCGAATCAAAGCTTCGGGATAAGGCATCAGCCTTGATGTTTTTAGATCCCGGGCGGAATGTGATGGTAAACTGAAAACGAGAAAAAAAAAGTGCCCACCGAGCCTGTCTGGGTGTCAATCTCTTGGCAGACTCGATATAGGCCAAATTTTTGTGATCAGTGATGACTGTAATGGGATGAACAGACCCTCCAGGAAGTGCCTCCATTTTTCAAAAGCCAACTTTACCGCCAACAACTCTCTATTGCCGACATCGTAATTTCTCTCAGCAGAGGAAAATTTTTTAGAGAAGAAGGTGCAAGGCCTCAGGTTAGTAAGGGTAGGAGGGCCCTGAAACAAAACTGCCCCCACCCCCACTTCCGAGGCGTCAACCTCCACGACAAAAGGTCTTGACGGGTCGGGTTGTACCAATACAGGGGCTGAAGAAAAGCACTTTTTTAATGTCATGAAAGAGTTTTTTGCAGCTACAGACCAATTTTTTACATCAGCTCCCTTGAGAGTGAGGTCCGTTAGAGGCTTTACCACCTGCGAAAAGCCCTTAATAAATTTCCTATAAAAGTTGGCAAAGCCCAAAAATCGTTGCAACCCTTTCAAGTCATGAGGTTGCACCCACTCCGTAACAGCCTGGACTTTCTTAGGATCCATGCGGAACCCCTCTCCTGACACAATCAACCCCAGAAAGGATACTTCTTGCATGAAAAATGAGCATTTTTCCAGCTTGGCTTACAAATGATTCTCCCTCAGTCTCATGAGAACCATCCGCAAATGGTGCAAGTGAGATTGACTGTCCACCGAGTACACCAGAATGTCATCCAAATAGATAACCACAAAACGACCGATTAAATCAGAGAAAATTACATTAATAAAATTCTGAAAAACAGCAGGAGCGTTGGTGAGACCAAAGGGCATAACCAAGTTTTCGAACAGCCCTTCAGTCGTCAGGAATGCTGTTTTCCATTCGTCCCCTTCACGGACTCTTATAAGGTTATATGCCCCACGTAAATCCAGTTTAGAGAACCACTTGGCCCCGGTGAGTTGGTTACATAAATCAGGAATTAGGGGGAGAGGGTATGTATTTTTCACAGTAATTTTGCTTAATTCCCGAAAGTCGAGGCACGGCCGCAAACCACCATCTTTTTTCTTAACAAAAAAGAAGCCCGCTGCCACAGGTGAAACAGAAGGCCTAATATGCCCTTTGCGGAGACTCTCAGTAATGTACTCCTTCATGGCTAGACGTTCGGGCCCGGACAAATTGAACAGGCGAGCCTTGGGTAACTTGGCTCCAGGGACTAGATTAATGGCACAATCAAAGGGTCTATGTGGTGGTAGCGCCTCAGCCTCACTTTCAGAAAATACGTCTTGAAAATCTTTCAGGCACTCCGGAATACCTTCCAGATCGACAGACGACACTGACACAGATTTTACTGGGGTGACAAGGGTTGTCAAGTTACAACATAGACCATTAGCCATACAACCCCACTGAATGATCTCCCCTGTGACCCAGTCAATAGTAGGATTGTGACGTTGAAGCCAAGGCATACCCAGTATCAGTCCAGCCGGCAGATTATTTATGACAAAACATCTTAATTTTTCCACGTGAGTGGAACCCACTTTCAGAAAAAAGGTATCAGTCATGAAACAAATTCCCTCCTGGGTGATAGGAGAAGAATCAATTGCCACAATTTTAACAGGATCTTTTAACCTGACTGTCCCTATCTTATGAAAAGTCACAACTTTGGCATCGATCAGATTAATAGAAGAACCACAGTCAACAAAGGCGGTAGTCCCAACCGGGCCGCCTGTAAGTTCCAGTTCCACCGGAAGCAGAATTTTAGTAAGCGAGTAAAAGGGTACCTGGGAGTCTGGGCAACCTCCTCGATTGTTACCCAGACTCAGTCGTTTTCCTGATGGCTTCACTGAAGAAGGGCAAGAAGGACAGTTCCTTCTCCAATGTCCAGCGGATCCACAGTAAAAGCACAATTGGTTGTTTTTTCGGTGTCTCCTCTCTTTTTCCTCCAATGACGTGGCACCAACCTCCATGGGCTCAGGACTAGATGCAGAGTCTCTCAGATTGGAGAATAAAGGGGTCTCCTGCAGCATGACCCCTCTTGCCCGCAGCCTACGGTCCATGCGGACAGCCTGGATCATAGCGTCCTCCAAAGAATCCGGTGGAGGATGAAGGGCTAGGGCATCTTTCAAATGTTCGGACAGGCCTCTACAGAACAAACCCCGGAGGGCAGCGTCATCCCAGGAGACCTCCGCTGCCCAGCATCTGAACTCAGAGCAGAACCATTCAGCAGAGTTCCTTCCCTGTGTCACACTCATCACCATATCCTCTGCCAGACGCACTCTATCAGGCTCATCATAAATGTGCCCCAGAGCCTCAAAGAACAAATTCACAGACATGCGTTCAGGAGCAGAGGAAGAGAGAGAGAAAGCCCATGCCTGTGGAGCCCCCCGAAGTAGGGAAATGACGACCCCCACCCTCTGGAACTCATCCCCGGAAGAGAGGGGCCTCAGAGAAAAAAAAAGCTTGCATCCTTCTCTGAAAGACCTGAACTCCTTTTTATCCCCTGAGAAAAGGTCTGGCAATTTGACCAGAGATTCTGGGAATGCCAATGACACATCTCTATCCCCAGCACAAGAATCCCCTGTAGAGGCAGCCCCCTGTACCGTATCCACCAACTGTTGCTGGGTCTGGGCCATCATGCGCTGTTCCACATTAAGTTTGTGAAACATTTGGGTCAGGTGCTTGACCTGATCAGCCAAGGCTTGTATGGGATCCATGAGGATAACACACTTTTTTTTTTTTTTTTTTTCTCAGAGGGGGAAAAAAAAAACTGAAATGGTCAGCTATAATGTCAGGAACACCGCACTGCACTTGCTCACTGTGCCAGTGCGGGTGTCCTGAGTACAAAGACAGTACTCACAGATACCTGTGGAGCAGGGCAGCAGCGGTGATGATGCGTGCTTCAGAGTATCAGTACCTGAAGCACATGACTGCTGTGGGCATGGCCTAAGCTCCACAGATCTAGGAGCTGCAGGGAAACTCCTAGAAAGGTAACTACGGGGCAATGTTACCAAGGGGCATAGACAGAGACAGAAACCAGACGAAGCCAGGGTCAAAGCACCAGATAGCAATACAGTACCACGGGGTTTAGACAGAAAGGATAGTCAGGACGTAGCAATAGGTCAGAAAACCAGAACGGGCAATAGACGGTACAATAGGGACAAACTGTAACGGAGTAACGATAGCCAAGCCAGGAGGTCAGAACCGGAGAAGACAGTAGTACCAAAGCGAGAGACGGAGTACAGAGTGAGGGAACAGGCCGGGTCATACACGGGAATCAAACAAGCAACGCAGAATACACGCACACCAGGGGTCAGACACACCAGAACAACAGTATAGCTGACAGAGAACCCTGGTAAAGAGTGAGTATAAATACCCCTCCCAGATCCAGAAAGAGGCCACGAACACTTAACCCTGTGAGTGCAGGGCAAGAACCCTGTTCAAACCATGACAGGAGGCACATATTTGGTATAAATCTAGTGGTATGTAGTTCTTGGATTCATATTTAAATAGTAGATTTTTCGGATTTAATCACCCTGAAGGGTTAATTTAAAAATAGGGGTTAGTTTGTAATGTTGATAATAATTAAGCAGTCATTGTAATATTTATCTTTCTATGTATTGATCATTTTTCCCGCTGCAGCGGTGAATTGTATGTTTTTTATATGTTTGCACTGATCACTTGTTTATTTCACTTGTCATTTAAACAGCGGCTGGGGTAGGAGGAGTGACTGGACGATATGTTTAGCATAAGAATCCGTCATTTCCCCCTGAACTTTGACCCGTGGAAGCGCTCGAGTAGCGCGAAACGGCCGTTGTCAGCCTTTTGACACTCTTGCTATCACATCCCCAACGTGAATGGAAATTATGTGTCAATAAAGATTCACCACTATCCCGCAGAGTGCAACCCTTTTCTATCTGGAAAATACTAGTTGATTGCTATGAGGTCAAGCACCCGGGAACCCTGGATGTGAGCTCACTGCCTGCTGCACGCCATGGATCCAAGCACGGTAACAGCGGTGCCGCCCGCTTCTTTTGTAATATAATAATTTGCACTTGGCTTTTGGACTGAGCACGCATTGTTGCCGGATCTTAAGAGTGGATAATTCAGACGTTGTACACATAGCAGTTTAAACAAGTCGGTTGACATGGAGGCGGACACAGCCACATTGGGAAAAAGCCTACAGGCTGGTCGGGAGGATGTTGATAATTATTTTAAAGAGTGTGAAACATGTGATGAAGTGCAAACTTTAAGCACTAAAGCTTTGGAATTTAAATTAATGAATTTGGCTGAGAGAGAGAGAAAATTATTTTGGACTAATAATTCATTGAAGTCCTACAGTGACTGTGGACGTGTACCCCGCGGATTGAGGGTGTGGAAAGAAATTTCCGAGTTTAGAAGTGATGCCTCCTTTCGTATTGAATGGGAAAAAATCCTACTCAAATGTTCGCAAGATTTATTGCAATTAGTCCTGGCTACCAATTTGCGCAATTATGACACAGTTAAAGAGGAGTTAACAAAATCGCAAGAAGAGTTAAAATCGAGATTGACGGACAATCAGTGGCTTACATTTAATAAAAAAATGGACAGTAAATTGTTACCAATGAAGGCAGAAATTAAATTAAGGAAACGAGACAAATTTTTACGCGATAAAAATGATTTTATGAATGGCCAGATATTCAGTTGGAATAAGCAACGGATGAATGTACATACTGGACAGTCGGGGAAAGGGAAATATAAGCGCCATTATCAGAAACAGAATCAGGCTCCATTAAGGAGAGATTATTTGACAACGGATTCTGATTTCAATATGGAGAAGGAGCAAGTTCATCCACAATTCCACCTGATCAGCAAGCATCATCAGAAGCAGGTGTGTCTGGACAAAATATCCCTTTAGGCGGAGGATCAGAAGAGGAAGGAGGAAGACTGTATGGTCGAAATCTCAAGAGAAAACAGGTCTCATGGAGATCGAGACATTAATGGACACATCGTCGTATGCAGTGATAAATTTAACTAATCAAGTGTTGAAAGATTCCCATTATACATTATTAGCAAAAGGTTTGAATTTTTGCATACCAGAGAACTTTGATTTGACAGAATTTAAGATTGATTTGTTTAAATCCATTAGGAAGATGCATTTGCACAAGCATTTTTTACTTAAACCTCCTAATGACACTCCATTATCAGGGGAAGTCCAATGTAAGGTGGGTCCCTTGGGATTTATGGCAGGAGTAGGTACGTTAGCGGAAGTGCATGAAGATGCTGCACTATTGTTGAGTATTACTGAACCTGAGGGTGATAATTTTGATCCACAAATGATTAATACACCATTTCAAGGGGGGGTAACATCACAATATATGCCCCCTGTCTCCCCCGGTAATCTTATTGATTTATTTGAGATGCAAGTCATCAAAGATGTAGAGGCATTAGTATATCCTATTGCTCCTTCGAATTTAATAGTGGCAGAGAAGCAAGCAATGAGAGAAATTAGAGATTGGGCAGACACAGTAGTTAGACCATCAGATAAAGGAGGGAACACGGTGTTTTTGCCTAGAGAAATGTATTTAGCAGAAGCCCACCGACAATTATCAGATACAGTAACGTACACTAAATTGGCGGGGGATCCTACCCCCAAATTTATAAGAGATTTGAGATCCTTACTCAGGCAATATGTTATAAAAAATATTATTTCTGAAAAAAAGGCAGAAAAATTATTACCTGAATTTCCAACGCGCCCTCATTGGTACCATGTACCAAAAATACATAAATCCTTATCTTGTCCTCGAGGTCGCCCCATCGTATCTGGGATAGGATCAGTTACGGAGGCACTGTCACAATATGTAGATTGGCTATTACGACCGCTGTTAATTCAGATTCCGTCTTATATAAGAGACACGAAAGCCTTTTTAAAAGTAATACATGAGTTTGGGTGGCAACCTGGTTTTTTCTTAACATCAATAGATGTAGAAAGTCTCTATACAAGAATTCCCCAACAATTGGGAGTCGACACTATTAGGGAGATACTAGGTACCATAGGAAAAGAACAAGGTTTTGTTGACTTTGTTTGTGACGCATTGAGTTTTATTTTAACACATAATGCTTTTACATTCGACTCAAAGTGGTATTGTCAAAATGTGGGAACCGCGATGGGTACTCCAGTATCTTGCACGTTTGCGAATCTGTTTTTGGGGGCTTTTGAGGAGAAATACATTTATAACACGCAGAAGTATTTCAGACACAGCAGATTATATCTCAGATATGTGGACGATGTGTTCATAATTTGGGAGGGCACAAAAGAAACATTTGTGGAATTTGTTAACTATTTAAATGACGTGAACCAAATGAATATGGTATTTACATATAATTTTGGAGGTGCGAAATTGGAGTTTCTCGATGTCCTTTTGGAGATCAAGGATGACATGATCTGTACATCGGTTTTTAGGAAACCAGTAGCAACCAATTCCATATTGCGGTTTGATAGCTATCATCCAGCACATACCATTAATTCATTACCATACAGCCAATTTTTGAGAATATTTCGTTTGAATAATACAGTGGAGGGTCGGGAACGACAATCCAGAGAATTATATGATAGATTGAGACAACGAGGATATCCTGACAGATTATTGGATGCTACACTCCAAAAAGTGAAATCACAATGGGATGATAATAGGAGATGTATGGTGTATCAACAGAATAAACATACTAAGAAGGAAAAGAGATTTACTTTTTGTTTTCCTTATGGTCCGATGGACAGACAGATTAGATCGGTTATTAGGAAACATTGGCACATTTTGGAACAAGATAGGGAACTGATTGACATAGTGTCGAGAGGACCACTTATTTCTAATAAGCGAAGCACAAGGATTAGGGATGTTTCAGTTCAGAACCGATTAACAATTCAACGTGACACATGGTTGAATCAAGGAATCCCTAAGGGAAATTACAAATGCGGACAATGTTCCTATTGTAGGTATCATTGTACTGACCGCACACTGCAGATGGGTGCAGTTAGACATACAGTGTCCAGTTTAATCACATGTAAGACAGATTATGTGGTTTATGTCATCTTTTGCACATGCCGATTTTTCTATATAGGAAAGACAATACGCCCGCTTTATGTCCGGTTTCGTGAATATTTTAAGTCGATAAAAACAGGAAAAGGAGTACCACATCTTATCAATCATGTTAGGAGTGTACATGGGATGGATCCAGGTGTCCTCTCTTTTGCGGGGATTGAAAAAGTGATGTTACCCCCACAAGGGGGGAATTTGCATAAATTATTGTTGAAGCGAGAATCTAAGTGGATTATGGATACACGAGCGACTGGTCCCGTAGGTTTCAATGATAAAGTAGATATGGCCATTTTTTTATAACCGGCTTAAATATTGTATGGAATTTTACGTAAATAATTATAATGTCATAGATCTAGAATAATGTTCAGGGGATAATGTAATTTGTTGGCAATAAGTAGCGTACATTGTTTGAAACATACATATTAAGATATGGTTTTCAATTGGTTAATTTTGAACTACGCTTTACAATTTGGTTTAATACCGGTTTAAGTTGGAAAACCATTATCTATCATGATCATTATCATGACATAAATGGGTTAAAAGATAGGTGCTAGTGATGTCTAATTCCAAACGTTGGGGCCAGGATAAATCATACACATACACTGAATAGATTACAAATCATGGAGGCATATATTTGGTATAAATCTAGTGGTATGTAGTTCTTGGATTCATATTTAAATAGTAGATTTTTCGGATTTAATCACCCTGAAGGGTTAATTTAAAAATAGGGGTTAGTTTGTAATGTTGATAATAATTAAGCAGTCATTGTAATATTTATCTTTCTATGTATTGATCATTTTTCCCGCTGCAGCGGTGAATTGTATGTTTTTTATATGTTTGCACTGATCACTTGTTTATTTCATTTGTCATTTAAACAGCTGCTGGGGTAGGAGGAGTGACTGGACGATATGTTTAGCATAAGAATCCATCATTTCCCCCTGCACTTTGACCCGTGGAAGCGCTCGAGTAGTGCGAAACGGCCGTTGTCAGCCTTTTGACACTCTTGCTATCACATCCCCGACGTGACTTGTAATTATGTGTCAATAAAGATTCACCACTATCCCGCAGAGTGCGACCCTTTTCTATCTGGAAAATACATCAATAAAACCTCAAAAGCCATGTTCAAAACGGTCATTGAGAAGGATGGTCAAGACTCGGATTATCTGCTTCTGTTTCTGCTCTTTTCCATCTGAGAAGCTCCCCAAGCCTCTACTGGCTTCTCGTCATTTGAGCTTCTGTGTGGTCAACATCAGCGAGGGCTCCTGGACATCGCCAAGTAAACCTAATGAGACTGTGTGCTAGTTATCCCCACAGTGGAGAGCAAGTTCCTAGAAAAGTGGCAAGGCCCATATGAGGTGGTGGAAAAAAACAGGTAAGGTAAATTACAAGGTACATCAAACAAAAAGAAAGAAAGCCAGCTTACCAATCTTCAGAAGATGCATGGAACTCCATCCTGATGAGACGCAACCATGTAGAAAATGAAAAAATTGATATTCCAGCTCCTCTTGATTAAAAAATTATTGAATTTATTTCATCTTGATTAAAATGCAAATGCAGACAGCTCCTCGGACTACACTGTATCGCACATGTGGACACAAGCGATGCGTTTCGATTGCTGCTGCGATCTTTATCAAGGCTAACACATCACTAAATCACACATTAAAAAGGTCCTAGCGCCAATCAAATGTCAGACTCGCATCACATGATCAAAAGGTTCTAATCGTGAAACATACATATACATATAAATCGCTGCATATCAAATAGAAAAAACTCATGCATAATGAAAAAAAATTACACAGAAACTAATTATAATCAAATACAATAAACAAGTTTAAAATAACTTAACAATTTGAAATAAATTTGTAATGAAACATAATCTAATTTCTCTTATTCAGACCATCAGGAAATCTAGTTCCCAGGTTAAAGACCCAATACGCCTCCCGGATGAGTAAATGTCTCCTAATATCCCCACCTCGGAGAAGTTTCTTGATTTTCTGCAAACCTGTTACCTGAAAGGAAGCAATGTTATGTGAATGATAATTAATAAAATATTTAGCTGCCGAAGAAATATTTTAATTCCCACCATTAATATGTCATATAAATGTTCCGCTATGCGTGTTTTCAATTTTCTGAATGTACAGCCAACATATGCCTTATTGCAAATATAGCAATCGATCTTATATATAACAAAACATGTGTTACAAATTACAATTAATAAAATCTTTTATCTTAAATGTAACAGTATTGTCATGATTGGTAAAGACTTTGGAGCTTATCATCTGTCTACAAGTCCTGCAATCTGTTCCCAAACATTTATAACAACCCTTGCAGCTTCACATTTTTCATGATGTGTTCCAGAAAGAAACATAGTAGGGGACAACTCTCCTTGCCACAATGTTACAGCCCTGATCTAACACTGATGCCAAGAAAGGGTCCTCATACAGTATAGGTATAAATTTATTGATAATATTTTTAATTTTGTAGAATTGAAGACTAATTTGAAATTATACAAATGACTTATTATTAGAAGACTTCTAAATCTTTTTATTCACCTGGTTCAATTGTGGAGAAATTAGTTCTTCCTGGTTTTAAGTAGAAATTATATTTAGGGCCCTATTCAACATCCAGTTGGGATAATCTCTCTTTTTTAGTTTATTACAAGATTGTTTTAATTCATTATTTAAACTGTCATTATTATTACAATTTCTTTTAATCCTAGTGAATTCACCAACAGGAATTGATTTCACCGTATGTCTAGGGTGACTGCTACTTGCATTTAAAATTGTATTTCCTGTGAGTGGCTTAGAATATGTCCGTGTAGAAATTAATTAATTAGGTTCCCCTCACAACTCCAGATCTAAAAATGAAATTTGATGTCTATCATACACATGTGTGAACTTGATATTATAGTCATTCACATTGATGTAATCTACAAAATTTTGTATGGCAGATACATCTCCCCTTCAGATGATCAAGGTGTCATCAATGTATCTGCCATACCATACAATAGCAGATAAAAAATTATTTGATACTGTAAGCAAAAAATGAAATTTCAATAACGCCATAACTAAATTTGCTAATGAAGGTGAAAACATAGCACCCATTTATACTCCAGTACATTGTAGGTAGCATTGTTGGTAAAACAAAAAATTAGTTATGAGCTATCAAAAATTATGTGACCTGTCCAAAAAAAAATTTAAATTCCAAAGAATAATTGCTGCATTTGTTAAGATGAAAATCCAAAACCCGCAAGGCAATTGTATGTGGTATACAGGTATATAATGCTGTGACATCACAGCTCAACCAGGTATATTCTGGTAACCACATTTTATGGGACAAAGCATCCAGAACATCCTTGGTGTCTTTGATATATCCTCGGATATGGCGTACCAATGGCTGTAACAAGGAATCTAGCCACTCTCCCAAATGTTCATTGACAGAGCCTATCCCCGAGACTATCAGTCTCATTGGTGGAAAACTCTCATTTTTGTGGATTTTAAATTAAGGAAAGAGAGCGCACATAGGGCGATAAAAGTGATTTTTGGGTGACAATACATGGTTAGTGCACTCACCTTTACAGGTTGTGAACAGTCACAACCCCTTGAAGAATGTGAAAGGAACCAGTGGTAGCTGCAGACTCCCATAGATGCCAATGTCACAAAGGAGGAAGAAAAAGACCGGGTTTTTCAATGTGTCCGCGCTGACCACACAACAACAGAAATATTCTTCATATCTTCATTGTGCCGATGCGTTTCGTGGCAGATCTGCCACTTCCTCAAGGCCAAATAATTACAGTATCTCATTACAGCAGTGGTTTTATACAAAACCTTCATGACATCACAATTACATGCAAAAAGACATCCCTTCCTTTGGAAACGCCCCCTTCATTGTCAAAATGTCATACACCAGTCACAATAACTTTATATCAAGATCTAATCTCATGTGATGGGTGTTTTCAATACAGCAGAATGCCCTTTGGACTTCCAGATGGCTATTGATTGGATCATAGCTCAGCGTAAGAAGTATGTTGAAGTGTACCTTGATGACAATGTAGTCTTCAACCCTGACTGGACTAGTCATCTGCCAAAGGTACAGGTGGTTCTGGATGCTTTAAGAAATGTGGGGTTCACCATAAATCTGAAAAAATGTGCCATAGGGAAGGAAGAGGCCAAGTACCTAGACTATGTCATTGGGAAGGGCGAAATCAAGCCACAAGTAAACAAGATCGAGGCGATTTAGAAGTGTCTGCAACCACTTTTCAAGAAGCAAGTGAGGGCATTTTTTGGAATTGTGGGATATTACCGGTGATTCATCCAAAGTTACACTATAATCACCGCACCATTGACTGATCTTCTTACAGGCACTAAATCAACAATAATTACATGGACTGCTGACATGATGGCATTCCAGGAGCTGAAGCAGGCTCTGTTTAAACATCCGGTTCTGTTTGCATCAGACTTCAGCAAAGTTTGTGGTCCAGAAAGATGCGTATCTGAGGGGAGATATTTGTCACAAAGGTTGTTATCCTGTGTGATGTGATACCCATAAGTTTCCTACAAGCATGATATGTGCTGAGAGTAAATAAGTCGTTTCCAGGGTAAGGGTTTCATTGAGTAGGTAAGAGATGAATGGGATGCCTGCTCTCCATATCTCCACCTCAAGTCTGTGGTTGGAGGGAGTTTAATGTCCGCTCAGGGTTTTTTTTTCCTGTCTGTGTTGTTTTGGAGGAAGGAAACCTCCAGGCTGAAGCTCCAATGAAAGCTGCCATGCATGTTTATCCCAGAAGGCGGGAGCCATACTGGGAAAGACTTTGTATGGACTTTTTATTTACATTTGTGCCAGAAAGGCTGTTTTTGTTACTATTTTGGGCTATATGGTTTATGAAGTAATGAACCAGCCAGAGACTTTAACCCAAAGTGTTCCTTTGTCCACATCGGGGAGCAGTTAAGTGAGCCGACCTTTCAAGAGTGTTTAAAGAAGAATAAAGTTAAAGTTTTCGAATAACCAAGTCAAAGTCCTGACCTTTATCGTATAGAAATGTTATGAAGGACATGATGTTAGCAGTTCATGGGTGAACACCCAAGGAGAAATGGGCTAAAATTCCTCCAATTCCAAGCCAATGTGCAGGATTAATCAACAAGTGCTGTAAATATTAAAATGCATTTAATGCTGCTCAAAGGGGTCACATCAGATACTGAAAGCAGAGGTTCACATACTTTTGCCATTCACAGACAAATGATATTGGATAATTTTCCTCTTAATAAATTACAAAGTCTAATATTTTTGATTTATTTTGATTTGGTTCTTTGTATCTACTTTTAAGACTTCTGTTAAAATCTGGGAGGTAGATATTCTGTGAAAATGTGTGGGCATGAGACATGTAAAAAAAATGTTATCACTGAATACAACTGCAAGTATCATGCATACAGTATGCTGTATTCCACAATTTGACTATTGAGGAATTATAAGTATAATTTAAGGATCTATAGAGGTAGCAATCACACCTGGGCCTTCTGCTACCTAAAATTACATCAATATTACAACTGGCTCTTGGTAGATATGGGTTGCGTTGTTGCAGATTTTGCCTGAGCCCCTAGAAGAAGTTATTCAATATGGGAACCACAATACTGTTTTTTGCATTAGGAGGACTCAGAATCATGTAAAGCCTCTGTGATCAATAAAGCGCATACTATTAAATAATGCACAACAACCATTAAATGACAACTAACTGTAGGTGCAGAGAGTGAAATTTGCAAGGTGGGGTCTCCATGGAGCCATCAATTATGAGAAATGTTAGATTGGATTCAGAACTGGTTAGTTTGAGGGAAAGTCAATGTGACATTTACATGAATGCCAGGCCCAATTGTTCTCAGCAAAAATTGCATAGCGCATCACACAACCTACTCTCGCATGTGTAAGAAGAAGGACAGTGCCGCGGGTACCTGTTCTGCGCCGGTTCTGGAACTGTAGGAGCTGTCTCCTCTGTTGTCCATGGGAAAGCTTAAGGGACCGGACCAATCCCTGCATGCGGAAGCAGGGGGCGTGGTTAAGGGGGTACAGCTTCTGTGGGTGCGGCGACAGGCAGACTTGGCGGGAACAGACAGCGCGCAGCAGGAAGCAGTGAATGCTCCGGCAGGGAGAGCATCCACACAGCACAGGCCCGCGCCTGAGCATCGCCACCGCCGCTGGCAGAGACTGTAAGGAGGGACATGCAGTGTGCTTGTTGGTCGCCATGAAGCAAGGTGCCAAACGAACCGGGCCCGTAAGTACTGTTCGTGTGCCGCCTAAGAGAGACCGGGTGCAGGATGGACATTTGCGCCCTGATTCCCCAGTGTATATCCGCCGGACCGCGTTGGGAGCAGACAGTGTGGTGGCCCACACCCTCCTGGCTACATCAGTATATGGACTAGGGGCAGCGGAAGGTACCGGAGACCAACCACTGCTGCCAAAAGACGGATCCGGGTTATCTTCAGGACCCCCATCGGACAGGTGCCACGCCAGCCATTGTTGGCATCATCACCTGCTCTGTGATTCATCCCATCCTGGGAAATGTCTGGCAGGATAAGTGACCCCCTACAAGACCTGTTGATACCGTTTCTGCTGTTTCTTTAGCTCTGCATACGATTTACACTTTGAACAGTTAACCCTTTACCTCCCTGCGTGGAGTATTCCCCTGTTAAAGTAAAGTTATTAACTCTTTCTCTGCCTTCTATCTGTCACTTCATCCTGCAACCTGCTCACACTTTCCATGTAATCATTATGGAAAATTTTTGGTAATTTATGAGTCAGCGTGGGCACTTAACCTCTTCCATGTTCAGCAGGCTGTCCAGCATTGCCTACTTCATCCATTTTCAGAATGGAAGTGCTAGCTTTTGCTCACTACGTGCACCAATGTAACTTGTGTGTCAATTACCATTTTAAAATGCTACTTATTGCCCTTTATTGGACTTCTTTTTACCAAGAGCACACTGCAAGAACATACCATAAGTCCTACCATTTTGAAGATCCCATGTCCAAGTCATTTATCCATCACAATTTTGCCCTTGGGTAAAAGTCACTCAAATCCTTACATATGTCCATTTTTCCTGCATCCAACAAATCAATTTCAAGAACTGACTGTTCACAAGATGCATTTCATATCCTACCCTTTGCCATTGCCACACAATAATCAATGCTAGTCACTTCACCTTTCAGTGGTTTTAATGTTATGGCTGTGCGGTGTATAAGAAATGGTGAAATGTAATTAGTGAAATATATAGATTCAACTATAAAGATATATTTCTCTGCTGATACTGCTTTGATTTATGCTGCTTAGTAACATTTTTAATATGACAACTCTTTTTGTAAAAATGGATTTATTATCCATTTTTCATTTTAGTTACACACTTCTGTCTGTAAACAAAATTCTTCTCTATTCTTTATCCATCAGCTGCAACAGCTGGAATGATGTTAGTCAATATTTGCATTAAATCTTCATCCATTGTGTGTTGCATTATTTTTGTATTGGAGAGAAAACATGATCAAATGAGTCACTTCAAGGGGGCGACATCTGCTCCTTGAATAACTTAACTTGCTACGTTGTTTGTTTGTGATGACATTTAGACGAGTTACATTATATAAACTGATGTCACAGTAAAGTAACTGTCCTTATATCATCACACAATGCCAGATAACACATACCTGTGCTTCTTTTAGCTCAACACCCTCTTCAACCTGTCAGTCTTGACTTAAAATGACTTTTCAAAAAATTTTCAAATAATGTTTTAAAAAGCAGATATTTATCACATCAGAGATTTAACAAGTAATCATGGAGCCTATTTAATGTGGCCATACTTAATTAGGACATGAATTAATGTATTTTTCTACTGTTGGCTGTCATCATCACCAAGGGTATGTGCATACTTTAAGGATTTTTTGCAGACATATCTGTATCAAAAATGTGTCTCTTGGCTGGAAAAACACTGCATAAAACTGCACATTTTAGCACATTTTGTGTTCGTTTTGTATGTGATTTTTTTAAGCTTTTTTCCCAGTTATTGTAATGGGTGAAAAACATTGCAAAAATGCTCAAAAATTGACCTGCTGCAAATTAGAAACTGATTCCAATCTGCAAATACAAAAAAGCAACATGTGAATTAGATTTATAAATTCCCATTCACTTAGCTGCTTAAGAAAAATGCTACAATTGTTGCAGAAAAAAACAAAGTGGGTATATACCCTCAGTTCCCCTCATCACTGAGTGTAAATGCCCCTTGGTTACTGGAAAGATATATATTTTTGTACCAATTCTAAATATTTTCCTTAGTTACTGAATCCCATAGCAATTGCTATGACTGCTACCCAAGTAGCTATTCCTCTTTCTTACAAATTATCCAGCTCTCTAAGGGCAGTTTCACACGTCCAGATAATTCCGGTACCGGACCCCTGATCCTATCCACAACAACTAACAGTAGCCGTGGGGGGTTCCGGTAGCTTCAAAAAGCTATGTCAGTACTCAGGAATATTCTGAAGACAGAGCAACCGGCAAAAGGAGATTCAGCTCACCCCAGCGGGGAAGGTCAGAATCCAGAAAAGCAAGGAAAACAAAACAGAAATGCTAACAGGCAAAGCAGAAAACTTAGCTTTAGAGGAGCAGGAATCAGACTGGTGTCCTACAAGTCTACAGAGAAATCACCCGCAGGGCAGAAGGGCGTCAGCAGCCTTATATCCAGTCCGTGACTCCACTCAGCCAGTCATCCTCATTAGGCTCAGGTGCCTGATAATCAGGCTCATTACCTTCCTTTACCAGAATAGGGAGTTCACCTGACCTCAGTGACGAAGGGGAAAATGAACTCACAACAGTACCTCCCCCTTGAGGAGGGGTCACCGAACCCTCAACCACGCCACCAGGGCGATCAGGGTGAGCCCGATGAAAGGCACGCACCAATCTTTTGGCATGAATATCAGAGGCAGAGACCCAGGAATTATCCTCCTGACCATAACCCTTCCACTTAACCAAATACTGGAGTCTCCATCTAGCCAAACGGGAATCCAGTATTTTCTCTACCTCATATTCCATGTTACCTTCAACCAATACAGGGTCTGGAGGTGCCACCCCAGGAACAACTGGTTCAACAAACCTCTTCAACAAGGACTTATGGAACACATTATGGATTTTAAATGTGACAGGAAGAGCCAAACGAAAAGAGACCGGATTAATAATCTCCAAAATCTTGTGAAGTCCAATAAATCTAGGCTTAAACTTAGGAGAAGCCACCTTCATAGCAATATTTTTTGATGATAACCACACCATATCACCAATCTTAAACTGGGGACCAATGGTCCTATGTCGATTGGAAAACCGCTGGGCCTTTTCCTGGGAGAGAGATAACTTATCCACCACTTGGTCCCAGATCTGGTGCATTCTCTCCACCACAGTGTCAACACCTGGGCAGGCAGAAGGCTCCACCTGCCCTGAAGAAAATCGGGGATGAAACCCAAAGTTACAAAAAAAAGGTGACATCAAAGTGGCAGAACTAGCTCTATTATTTAAAGCAAATTCGGCCAAGTGCAAAAATGAAACCCAATCATCCTGATCAGCGGAATTAAAACATCTCAAATACGACTCCAAGGTCTGGTTTGTTCTCTCTGTCTGCCCATTGGTCTGAGGGTGAAAAGCAGAGAAGGACAACTGAATTCCCAGCTTGGAACAGAAAGTCCTCCAAAATCTAGACACAAACTGAACTCCTCTGTCAGATACAATGTTCTCAGGAATCCCGTGTAAGCGAACCACCTGTTGCAAAAACAGGGGCACCAACTCAGAGGAAGATGGCAACTTAGGGAGTGGTACAAGATGAACCATCTTAGAGAACTTATCACAAATCACCCAAATAACAGTCATTCTTTGAGAGACCGGCATATCAGAGATGAAATCCATTGAAATATGGGTCCATGGCCTCCTGGGGACCGGCAAAGGCATCATCAACCCACTAGAGTGAGAACAAGATTTAGACAGGGAGCAAGTCCCACAGGACTGCACAAAATTCCTGACATCATGAGACAAGGTGGGCCACCAAAAAGAGCGACTCACCAGATCTCTAGTACCAAAAATACCTGGATGACCAGCCAATGCAGAGCAATGAACTTCAGACATCACTCTCTTCTTCCACTGGTCAGGAACATACAACTTTCCACTGGGACAACGCTCAGGTTTGTCCTCGTGGAACTCTTCCAGAACAAGTCTCAAATCGGGCGAGATGGCAGAAAGAACTACCCCTTCGCCTAAGATGGTAGCAGGCTTGGTCACCACAGGAGAATCAGCAAAGAAACTCCTAGAGAGGGCGTCTGCCTTGACATTCTTAGTTCCAGGAAGAAAAGAGACCACAAAATAAAAACATGTAAAAAACAAGGCCCACCTAGCCTGTCTAGGGTTCAAGCATTTAGCCGACTCTAGGTAAATCAAATTCTTGTGGTCAGTGAGGACCACAACTTGATGTTTAGCTCCCTCCAACCAATGTCTCCACTCCTCAAATGCCCATTTCATGGCCAACAGTTCCCGATTCCCCACATCATAGTTACGTTCAGATGGAGAGAACTTTCGGGAAAAGAAAGCACAGGGATTCAGTTTAGATGTTACAGGATCCTTTTGGGACAAAACAGCTCCTGCACCAATCTCAGAAGCATCCACCTCTACCTGGAACAGGAGTGAGACATCAGGTTGCCGCAAAACTGGGGCGGAGGTAAATCTTCGCTTCAGCTCCTGAAAGGAAGCAACAGCCTCCGGAGACCAATTCAACACATCAGCACCATTCTTAGTCAGATCAGTCAATGGCTTGGCAATACTAGAAAATTTTGCTATAAATTTCCGATAAAAATTAGCAAAACCCAAAAACTTCTGGAGGGCCTTCAAAGAAATGGGCTGAACCCAATCATAAATGGCCTGTACCTTGGCCGGGTTCATTTCAATAGTTGACGGAGACAAAATAAATCCCAAAAATGAAATCCTCTGTACTCCAAAAAGGCATTTAGATCCTTTGACATACAGGGAATTCTCCCTCAAGATCCGGAACACAGTCCGAATATGTTCCACATGAGAATCCCAATCCTTGGAGAAGATCAAAATATCATCCAGATAGATAATCAAAAATTTATCGACAAAGTCTCGGAAAATATCTTTCATGAAGCACTGGAAGACAGAAGGGGCATTAGTGAGCCCAAACGGCATCACCAGGTACTCAAAATGTCCCTCCGGAGTATTAAACGCCGTCTTCCATTCATCCCCCTGCTTAATGCGGATAAGATTATACGCCCCCCTGAGGTCAAGCTTGGTAAACCAGCAAGCACCTCTAACTCTAGAGAATAGATCTGAAATCAGGGGTAACGGATACTGATATTTAATAGTAATTTTATTGAGGGCACGATAATCAATACAAGGCCTTAAAGAACCATCCTTTTTGGCCACAAAAAAAAACGGCACCTAAGGGTGAAGAGGATGGTCTAATATGACCCTTCTCCAACGCCTCCTTAATATAAGACCGCATAGCCTCGTGCTCGGGTACAGATAAATTGAAGAGCCGACCCTTGGGAAATTTACACCCCGGGCTTAGTTCGATTGCACAGTCATAACTCCTATGAGGAGGCAAGGACGCAGACTCATTCTCACTAAATACATCATAAAAGTCCGCCAAATAGTCAGGAACATCATGCGACTGAGGAGAGGTGGAGAAAACCGGAGCCTCACTAAAGGCACACCGACAACCCCAACTCACCACAGACACAGATTTCCAATCCAAAACTGGATTATGAATTTGCAACCAGGGAAACCCCAGAACAACGGCATCATGCAGACCATGCAACACCAAAAATCTGCAATTTTCTTGATGGTCTGGGGCGACCCGCATGACCACCTGGGTCCAAAACTGAGGTTTATTTTTAGCCAAAGGAGTAGCATCAATACCCCTCAAAGGGATAGGCATCTGCAGATGTGTCATCAGAAATCCACAACGTTTAGCAAAATCCAAGTCCATTAGGTTTAGCGCTGCTCCCAAATCCACAAAAGCCTTGGCGGAAAATGTGGACAGGGAGCAGATCAGAGTAATTGCCAGAAGAAACTTAGGTTGAACACCACCAACAGAAAACGTGTGTGCAAAGCGTTTCTCTCGTTTAGGACAAACAGAAAAAATATGCGAGGCATCTCCACAGAAAAAAACACAGCTTATTACGCCTTCTGAACTCCTGACGTTGCGCCTTAGACAAAACTCTATCACATTGCATAGGTTCAGACATCTGTTCAACCGGTGGCAACACCTCTCGTGCAATCCTGCGTTCACGTAAACGCCGATCAACCTGAATGGCTAATGACATAGAATCGTCCAGACCAGAGGGAACAGGAAATCCCACCATAGTAGCTTTTACGGCTTCTGACAAACCCTTCCGAAAGAGAGCAGCCAAGGCATTATCATTCCAGGCAGTAAGGACCGCCCACTTTCGGAACTTTTGACAGTACAACTCTGCAGAATCTCGACCCTGGTTCAATGCCAACAGGGTCTTTTCAGCCTGATCAATAGCATTAGGTTCGTCATACAACAACCCCAAAGCTTGAAAGAATGCGTTCACATTAGTCAGAATAGGATCATCTGGTTTCAAAGAAAACGCCCAATCCTGGGGATCGCCACGCAGCAAAGAGATGACAATTTTAACCTGCTGCGCGGAGCTCCCTGACGAGTTAGGCTTCAAGGCAAAAAATAATTTACAATTATTTTTGAAACTCAAAAATTTAGATCGATCCCCAAAAAATACATCAGGTGTAGGGATCTTTGGTTCAACAGCATGCGAACGAGCAAGGTAGGCAGAAATTCCCCGCACTTCCACAGCGAGCTGCTCCACACGATCAGACAATTGCTTTATCTCCATTGAGAGAAAAAAAATTCCCCCTACGGCCTCAGAGATATAGAAGAAAGAATATACACACTCTTTTTTTTTTTTTTTTTTAAACACAATTCTTTCCTGCTATTGAGTACCCTAGGATCTGCGGTATGGCGGGTGATTCTGTTATGATTGAGTCACCGTAGGAGGCAAAAACAGAAATGCTAGCTAAGTCCAGAAAACCAGAGAGGTTGGCAGCTATCGGATTGCAGACCCCTGATCCTATCCACAACAACTAACAGTAGCCGTGGGGAGTTCCTACGATGCCCTAGACCCCTCGATCACAGCCGGAGAATTAAATAGGCCTAAAGAAAGAAAGGGGAAATCTAAACTGCCCCAGAGCAGACCCCAAAGCAATAGGCAGCCCCCAACATATAATGACTGTGAAGCAAGATGAAAAACACTAACACAGACAGAAAGATAGACTAAGCAAAGACGGGGCCAAGCTAACTAGATAGGAAAGGACAGTAAGGCTGCTGTCTGCAATCCGTGAAAAACCCTATGAAAATAAGAGCCAACAGACTGACAGTGAAAAAGGCCCTGAAGACGCTAGGCTTCAAAAAGCTATGTCAGTACTCAGGAATATTCTGAAGACAGAGCAACCGGCAAAAGGAGATTCAGCTCACCCCAGCGGGGAATGGCAGAATCCAGAAAAGCAAGGAAAACAAAAACAAAACAGAAATGCTAACAGGCAAAGTAGAAAACTTAGCTTTAGAGGAGCAGGAATCAGACTGGTGTCCTCGAAGTCCACAGAGAAATCACCCGCAGGGCAGAACGGCATCGGCAGCCTTATATCCAGTCCGTGACTCCACTCAGCCAGTCATCCTCATTAGGCTCAGGTGCCTGATAATCAGGCTCATTACCTTCCTTTACCAGAATAGGGAGTTCACCAGACCTCAGTGACGAAGGGGAAAATGAACTCACAACACCGCACAAAAACCCTATCAAAACATGAGCCAACAGACTGACAGGGAAAAAAAGCCCTGAAGACGCTAGGCTTCAAAAAGACTATATCAGTACTTAGGTATTTTCTGAAGACAGAGCAAAAAGGCAAAAAGGAATTCAGCTCACCGCAGCAGGGAATGGCAGAAATCCAGAAAAACAATGCAAAACAAAACCAAAACACAAATGCAAAAAGCAGAGCAGAAAACTTAGCTTTTGAGGAGCAGGAATCAGACTGGTCTCCTAGAATCCCTCAGAGAAATCACCAGCCAGGCAGAAGGGCGTCGGCTGCCTTATATCCAGTCAGCAATTCCCGTCACCCAGTCATCATCATCCAGGTCAGGTGTTTGGTAATCAGCCTCACTACCTTCCTTCACCAGAAGAGGGAGTTCATCAGACCTCAATGGTGAAGGGGAAAATGAACTCACAGCACATCCCTTTAAACTTTCATCTCAAACAAGGAGAAGACTGATCAGAGATGCAGCCAAGAGGCCCATGATAACTCTGGATGAACTGCAGAGATCTACAGCTGAGGTGGGACATACGAATATGCAAATAAAGTCCGTGGAGCCTCATTTAAGAGTCTCAAACACGGGACTAGCCAGATCTTCCTCCAGGGAAGGACCCAGCCAAGGGGTGACTCCTTTCGGAAACCACCATTACCACCATATTAAGTGGCCCTTTAAGTCAATATCCAGCTCTTTACGAGTTTACAGATATGACAAGGGAAATACCAAGGCCAGGTATGCATCCACAGACAGCTGTTTCGGGGTGTTGCCCCTCATCAGTGTGGAGTAGGATTCTGGCTAGGTGGGAGCAATGCCTGGTAGACCAACATCACGAAACAATCACTGACCTCAAGGAGACAAGTCAAAGAAAACACTGCGGCAGCCGGCAAAGGCACTCAATCAGTGAAATTCTAGGTGCAATGCTCCCTGGGAAATACGAATATGCAAATAAAGTCCGTGGAGCCTCATTTAAGAGTCTCAAACACGGGACTAGCCAGATCTTCTTCCAGGGAAGGACCCAGGCAAGGGGTGGCTCCTTTCAGAAACCACCATTACCACCATATTAAGTGGCCCTTTAAGTCAATATCCAGCTCTTTACGAGTTTACAGATATGACAAGGGAAATACCAAGGCCAGGTATCCATCCACAGACAGCTGTTTCGGGGTGTTGCCCCTCATCAGTGTGGAGTAGGATTCTGGCTAGGTGGGAGCAATGCCTGGTAGACCAACATCATGAAGTAATCACTGACCTCAGGGAGACCAGTCAAAGAAAACACTGCGGCAGCCGGCAAAGGCGCTCAATCAGTGAAATCCTAGGTGCAATGCTCCCTGGGAAATACGAATATGCAAATAAAGTCCGTGGAGCCTCATTTAAGAGTCTCAAACACAGGACTAGCCAGATCTTCCTCCAGGTAAGGACCCAGACAAGGGGTGGCTCCTTTCGGAAACCACCATTACCACCATATTAAGTGGCCCTTTAAGTCAATATCCAGCTCTTTACGAGTTTACAGATATGACAAGGGAGGTGGGACAGTCTGTCCATAGGGCAACAATCAGTCGTACACTGCACAAATCTGGCCTTTATGGAAAAGTGGTAAGAAGAAAGCCATTTCTCAAAGATATCCATAAAAAGTGTTGTTTAAAGTTTGCAACAGGCCACCTGGGAGACACACCAAACATGTGGAAGAAAGTGCTCTGTTTAGATGAAACCAAAATCAAACTTTTTGGCAACAATGCCAAAAGATATGTTTGTCATAAAGGCATCACAGCTCATCACCCTGAACACACCATACCCACTGTCAAACATGGCGGTGGCAGCATCATGGTTTGGGCCTGCTTTTGTTCAGCAGGGACAGGGAAGATGGTTAAAATTGATGGGAAGATGGATGGAGCCAAATACAGGACCATTCTAGAAGAAAACCTGTTGGAGTCTGCAAAAGACCTGAGACTGGGACGGAGATTTGTCTTCCAACAAGACAATGATCCCAAACATAAAGCAAAATCTACAATGGAAAGGTTCACAAATAAACATATCCAGGTGTTAAAATGGCCAAGTCAAAGTCCAGACCTGATTCCAATCGAGAATCTGTGGAAAGAGCTGAAAACTGCTGTTCACAAACGATCTCCATCAAACCTCACTGAGCTCGAGCTGTTTGCCAAGGAAGGATGGGAAAGAATTTCAGTCTCTCGATGTACAAAACTGATAGAGAAATACCCCAAGCGATGTGCAGCTGTAATCACAGCAAAAGGTGGCGCAAAACAGTATTAAGTTAAAGGGGCCGAATAATATTGCATGCCCCACTTTTCAGTTTTTGAATTTCCACAAAAATTTAAAATAGCCAATAAATTACGTTCAACTTCGCAATTGTGTTCCACTTGTTGTTGATTCTTCACCAAAAATTTACATTTGGTATCTTTATGTTTGAAGCATGATATGTGGGAAAAGGTTGAAAAGTTCCAGGGGTCCGAATACTTTCGCAAGGCACTGTACATTGTGTGCAGAATTATTCCTCGAGTATTTTCCCCATATCACCATTTTACACCGATTTTCCAACTCTTAAGATGTATAACCATGAATGCTTATTGGATGGAGCAGATCAGGTGATGTGTATTTGTGTAATGAGGGAGGATGAGGCCTAAGGATATCATCACCCTTTATTAAAGTGAGCAGAATTATTAGGCAGCTTGTTTTCCTCCTGCAAAATGGGCCAAAAAAAGAGATTTAACTGATACTGAAAAGTCAAAAAATGTTACAAATCTTACAGAGGGATGCAGGACTATTGAAATTGCTAAGATAATGGGGCGTGGTCACAGAACTATCAAAAGTTTTTTTTCAAATAGTCAACCAGGTCACAAAAAAAGTGTTGAGAAAAAAAACACATTAACTACCAAAGGTTTAAGAAGAATGAGTTCCGCTGGCATGAGACCGCTGAGCACAGTGACTGTCAACAAAGATCAGGGGTAGCGGCAGAGCAGCAGCACTGGAGCAACAGAGGATGCCTATAAAATATAATAGCACAAAGAAAGAAAAAATGATGGCACTCACGTTACCAAAAGTAGAAGTCTTTCTTTCACGGATAAAAATGCATGGGCTCGGGAACAATGCAGAGAGGGCGGATGACGACCATTTTGCCCTCCTGCCCTTCATCGGGTCCTAATCAACAAGCTGAAATCCAAATGATATTTTGAAATGTTGGTTAAAGTCCACCTATAAAGAAAGAATGTGTTTCAATATGGCAACTTATAATTGTGGCTTATCTGAGATTAAATCCCATGGAAACCACGATTTTATTTTTTTGTTTTGGTCAATTTTATGAATATTATGAAAAAAGTATGAGTGGATCATTGATCATGTAGAGATACAATATCTTATAAATATAAAGGCATAATTTAATGAAATTATTCTTATTCTAAGTGGAATATGTCATGCCATTGTAACAGAAATGAATACTAACCGTGCCATCATTATAAACATTATAATATAAATGCAGTGCTATTTTCCAGTTAATTATACATTATTTGTACTGTATAATCACAAAATATTGCCCAAAAATTAAATACAATCCCTTATACGGGTAATACACCACAAAATACTAATAATACAATTGCGGTATCAAAAGAGTACAATAAAAAATTGGTACCACACAATATGTAATAAAAATATCATATTTATTGAAATATTAATGCAAAGTGTACAAGAAAAAATGCTGGAAAAATACTGAGGGATTACAAGTCCATAGAAACTCACACCACAGCACTGCGGATTATGTCAATAATAATCCAGGAATAAATTCAAATACCATATATTAATTATGCATATCAAAAAACGACATGAATCATTAAGATCACATGGGGAAAGGAAAGTAGCAACAACAATATTCCTAAATTAACCATGTACCCTCAGAAGGTGTACCTAAATTTGATTATTGAAATATGCCTAGCTTGTGAAACAATCTGTTGTGAACTCATTTTCTGGTCTGCCTCTGGTTTCCGGTGAGGGAACTGTTTGTGTTGACAGAAGAATTGTGAGTTCTCTTTCCGGGCTCCCTCTGGTGGTGGCAGGAGGTAATGAAGCTGTTTTAATTAACAGAGACCTGCCACCTGATAATGAGGACGATGATTGGATATCTGGAGTCTCAGACTGGATTTATAACAGCCGACTCGCTATTCCCATGCTGGTGATTTTTTCTGCCTCTTGAGGTCTTGGTTTCTAGCTCAGTTCCTGTCTTCTCAAGCTAAGGTTTCTCTGCTAATGTTCACATTTGATTTGGTTTTGTCTATTCAGTTTTTGTGTGGTCAGCCAGCCCCGGCTGGGGCTGTGCTGAATTTCCACTCTTATGTTACTGGATGTGCCAGTTTGCTTTTTGTCCCTTAATAGATTGGCCTCTTTTTGCTCTGTTCTCAGAATATGCCAGAGTGCTGATATAGTGGGTGAAGTCTAGTGACTTCAGGCTTTTTTTGTGGCCAAGAAAGATGGTTCATTAAGACCTTGTATTGATTATCATTCCCTTAACAAGATGGCGGTTAAATATCAGTACCCGTTACCCCTGATGTCTGATTTATTCTCCAGAGTTAAAAGTGCCTGCTGGTTTACTAAGCTTGACCTCAGGAGGGCGTATAATCTTATTCGCATCAAGCACAGGGATGAATGGAAGACGGCGTTTAATACTCCGGAGGGACATTTTGAGTACCTGGTGATGCCTTTTGGGCTCACTAATGCCCCTTCTGTCTTCCAGTCCTTTATGAATGATATTTTCCAGGACTTTGTGGATAAGTTTTTGATAATCTATCTGGATGATATTTTGATCTTTTCCAGTGATTGGGATTCTCATGTGGAACATGTCCGGACTGTGTTCCGGATTTTGAAGGAGAATTCCCTGTTTGTTAAGGGATCGAAATGCCTCTTTGGTGTACAGAGGATTTCATTTTTGGGATTTATTTTGTCTCCGAAGACTATTGAAATGGACCCGGCCAAGGTACAGGCCATTTATGATTGGGTTCAGCCCACTTCTTTGAAGGCTCTCCAGAAGTTATTGGGTTTTGCTAATTTCTATCGTAAATTGATAGGTAATTTTTCTGGTATTGTCAAACCACTGACTGCTCTGACCAAGAAGGTTGCTGATGTGCTGAATTGGTCTCCAGAGGCTGTCTCAGCATTTCAGGAGCTTAAGCGGAGATTTACTTCTGCTCTAGTTGTACGGCAACCTGATGTCTCACTTCCATTTCAGGTGGAGGTAGATGCTTCTGAGATTGGTGCAGGAGCTGTTTTGTCCCAAAAAGATCCTGTGACTTTCAAGATGAATCCCTGTGTCTTCTTTTCTCAAAAGTTCTCCCCATCTGAACGCAACTATGACGTGGGGAATCGGGAATTGTTGGCCATGAAATGGGCATTTGAAGAGTGGAGACATTGGTTGGAGGGAGCTAGACATCAAGTTGTGGTCCTCACCGACCACAAGAATTTGATTTATCTGGAGTTGGCCAAACGCTTGATTCCTAGACAGGCTAGGTGGGCCTTGTTTTTCATGTGTTTTAATTTTGTGGTCTCTTTTCTTCCGGGCACTAAGAATAAACTTCTGTGAAGCACTTGGGGGTTAAAAGTGCTCACCACTAGTGTTGAGCATTCCGATACCGCAAGTATCGGGTATCGGCCGATACTTGCTGTATCGGAATTCCGATACCGACTTCCGATATTTTTTCAATATCGGAATTCGGCATCGGAATCGGAAGTTCAGTTGATTGACGGCCTGACGTCATCATGATGCGCGGTGTGTGCGCATCATGATGCGCCGTCATTTCGGGCCTTCCGGGGGTCTCTGCCGGCCTGCCGGGGGGCTGTGCCAGCCTGCCGGGGGGCTGTCCCGGCCTGCCGGGGGGCTGTGTGGACTGCCCGGGGTCTGTACCGGCCTGCCGGGGGGCTGTGCCGGCCTGCCGGTGGTCTGTGCACCCTGTGGGGGTCTGTACCGGAATGCCGGGGGGCTCTGCCAGCCTGCCGGGGGGCTGTGCTGATGTCCGGGGGTCTGTGCAAGCATCGTCCGATGGGACTACAAGTCCCATCGGGCGATGCCTGCTACCATGACAGTGATTGACACATTAGCCAATGATGGGACAGTAGTAGTCCCATCATCCGGCTAATGTGTTAAATGTTAAAAAAAAAAAAAAAAAAAATACTACATACATACTACATGCATGCTACATACATACTACATGCTACATACATACTACATGCTACATACATACTACATACATGCTACATGCATGCTACATGCATGCTACATGCTACATACATACTACATACATGCTACATGCATGCTACATACATACTACATGCTACATACATACTACATACATGCTACATACATACTGCATGCTACATACATACTACATACATACTACATACATACTACATACATACTACATGCATGCTACATACATACTACATGCTACATACATACTACATATATACTACATACATACTACATACATGCTACATACATACTGCATGCTACATACATACTACATACATACTACATACATACTACATGCATGCTACATACATACTACATGCATGCTACATACATACTACATGCATGCTACATACATACTACATGCATGCTACATACATACTACATGCTACATACATACCACATACATACTACATACATACTACATACTACATATATACTACATTCATGCTACATACATACTACATGCTACATACATACCACATACATACTACATGCTACATACATACTACATATATACTACATGCATGCTACATACATACTACATGCTACATACATACCACATACATACTACATACATACTACATGCTACATACATACTACATATATACTACATGCATGCTACATACATACTACATGCTACATACATACCACATACATACTACATACATACTACATACATACTACATGCTACATACATACTACATATATACTACATGCATGCTACATACATACTACATGCTACATACATACCACATACATACTACATACATGCTACATATATACTACATGCATGCTACATACATACTACATATATACTACATGCATGCTACATACATACTACATGCTACATGCATGCTACATACATACTACATACATACTACATGCTACATACATACCACATATATACTACATACATACAATACATTCATACAATACATACATAGACATACAGTACATATAACATAGAGTAACATACTTACCAATACTTGTCACATTGTTCCCCGAAGCCATTGTCTTTTCCGGGATAAATATTAACATAACAAACCACAAAAATACTCACCCACGATCCGAAGCAGTCCACGAGTGTGTCCCACGACGATCTTGGGTAGAGAACTGCAGCATCAGATGATGCTGCCGTTCTCTACGGGCTGCAGGAATCCAATGACGGAAGGTAGGTATCCTTCCGCACTGTATTCCTCCGCCACTTAAAAAAAAAAAAGTCCCTAGTCTCACTTTATGCCATTGCTGCGTGGGAATTTCCCACACAGCAATGGCATAAAGTGAGACTAGGGACTTTTTTTTTTTTAAGTGGCGGAGGAATACAGTGCGGAAGGATACCTACCTTCCGTCATTGGATTCCTGCAGCCCGTAGAGAACGGCAGCAACAGCTGATGCTGCAGTTCTCTACCCAAGATCGTCGTGGGACACACTCGTGGACTGCTTCGGATCGTGGGTGAGTATTTTTGTGGTTTGTTATGTTAATATTTATCCCGGAAAAGACAATGGCTTCGGGGAACAATGTGACAAGTATTGGTAAGTATGTTACTCTATGTTATATGTACTGTATGTCTATGTATGTATTGTATGAATGTATTGTATGTATGTAGTATATATGTGGTATGTATGTAGCATGTAGTATGTATGTAGTATGTATGTAGCATGTAGTATGTAGCATGCATGTAGTATATATGTAGTATGAATGTAGCATGTAGCATGTATGTAGCATGCATGTAGTATATATGTAGTATGTATGTAGCATGTAGTATGTATGTAGCATGCATGTAGTATGTATGTAGCATGCATGTAGTATGTATATGGTATGTATGTAGCATGTAGTATGTATGTAGCATGCATGTAGTATATATGTGTTATGTATGTGGTATGTATGTAGCATGCATGTAGTATGTATGTAGTATGTATGTAGTATATATGTAGTATGTATGTAGCATGTAGTATGTATGTAGTATGTATGTAGCATGCATGTAGCATGCAGTATGTATGTAGCATGCATGTAGTATATATGTAGTATGTATGTAGCATGTAGTATGTAGCATGCATGTAGTATATATGTAGTATGTAGCATGTAGTATGTATGTAGCATGCATGTAGTATATATGTGTTATGTATGTAGCATGTAGTATGTATGTAGCATGCATGTAGTATATATGTGTTATGTATGTGGTATGTATGTAGCATGCATGTAGCATATATGTAGTATGTAGCATGTAGTATGTATGTAGCATGCATGTAGTATGTATATGGTATGTATGTAGCATGTAGTATGTATGTAGCATGCATGTAGTATATATGTGTTATGTATGTGGTATGTATGTAGCATGCATGTAGTATGTATGTAGTATGTATGTAGTATATATGTAGTATGTATGTAGCATGTAGTATGTATGTAGTATGTATGTAGCATGCATGTAGCATGCAGTATGTATGTAGCATGCATGTAGTATATATGTAGTATGTATGTAGCATGTAGTATGTAGCATGCATGTAGTATATATGTAGTATGTAGCATGTAGTATGTATGTAGCATGCATGTAGTATATATGTGTTATGTATGTAGCATGTAGCATGCATGTAGTATATATGTAGTATATATGTGGTATGTATGTAGCATGCAGTATGTATGTAGCATGCATGTAGTATATATGTAGTATGTATGTTGCATGTAGTATTTATGTAGTATGAATGTAGCATGTATGTAGTATGTAGTATGAATGTAGCATGTATGTAGTATGCATGTTGTATGTATGTAGGATGTAATTTTTTTTTTTTTTTTTTTTTACATTTAACACATTAGCCGGATGATGGGACTACTACTGTCCCATCATTGGCTAATGTGTCAATCACTGTCATGGTAGCAGGCATCGCCCGATGGGACTTGTAGTCCCATCGGACGATGCCTGCACAGACCCCCGGAGCCTGCACAGACCACCGGCAGGCCGGCACAGCCCCCCGGCAGGCCGGCACAGCCCCCCGGAGCCTGCACAGCCCCCCGGCAGGCCGGCACAGCCCCCCGGCAGGCCGGCACAGCCCCCCGGAGCCTGCACAGACCACCGGCAGGCCGGCACAGACCACCGAAGCCTGCACAGACCCCCTGGCAGGCCGGCACAGCCCCCCGAAAGGCCCGTACAGACCCCAGAGAGGCTGTACAAGGGCAGGAAAGGGTTTTTCTTATTCCGATACCGGAAGTCCCATAGACTTGAATGGGACTTCCGGTATCGGAATCGGCGATACCGATACTTTTTTTAAAGATCGGCCGATACCATCCGATACGATACTTTGAAGTATCGGACGGTATCGCTCAACTCTACTCACCACACATAAGTTCATTGGGGGGTCTAGTTTACAAAATAGTGTCACTTGTAGGGGGTTTCCACTGTTTAGGCACATCAGGGGCTCTCCAAACGCGACATGGCGTCCAATCTCATTTCCAGCCAAGATTGCATTGAAAAGTCAAACTGGCTACTTCCCTTCCGAGCTCTGCCATGCGCCCAAACAGTGGTTTACCTGCATATATGGGGTAACAGCGTACTCAGGAGAAATTGCAGAACAACTTTTGGGGTCCAATTTCTCCTGTTACGCTTGGTAAAATAACAAAATTGAATCTGAATAAATTTTTTGTGAAAAAAGTTAAATGTTCATTTTTTTTTTAAACACTAGCTTGGCCCATGCAAAATTTTCACACATTGGTTGTCAGTGGCGCAGGAAATTTCAGAAAAAGCAAGCTTTTCAAATGTAAATGTATTTCGTGAGCTGATGACCACAGACGGGTATTTATATATGTAGTTTGGTAATGCAATAAATTGTTTTGACAAGTAGAGGCCAAAAAATATTTTCCGGTTGAGGTGCCACCTGCAGGTCATTGTGTCTTTTTTCCAGTTTATGAAACTGAATATTTAAACTGTATTTCATGATAAAATCGTGAATGTGTGGTTTGTTTGCCTGTTTTCTTGCTGAAGGGAGCATGTTTACCTTTCAAATGGTGTATCATGTGTGTATGTGGGGTGAAGTAATCAGCGAAAAAGCAGTGCATGCTTACAAATGTGTTTGCATATGTGACTCACCATTTGTGTGCGTGGGTCAAAGTAATCACCGCAAAAAGCAGTGCATGTATACAAATGGGTTTGCATATGTGACTCACCTGCAGTGAAGTGTGCAATACTCCAATGTGCATGATATAGGCTGGGCAAGCACTTGAGCAAGCTGGAAAGACCCCAAGGCAAATGTTTGGATTTGTTTGTGATGTCTGTAAGCAGCTTTGTGGTAGTGTGCTTTGGGGTAGTGTGCTGCCACCTGCAGGTAATTTGACCTTTCAAATGGTGTATCATTTGTTTGTGTGGATGGAGTATAAATGGAGGAAGTGTGCAATTCAATAGGCAGTGCATGTTTACAAATGTGTTTGCATATGTGCCTCACCTGCAGTGAAGTGTGCAATCCTCCAATTTGGCTAAAATATGCTGGGCAAGCAGTTCTACAAGCTGGAAAACCCCCAAATCAAATGTTTGGATTTGCTTGCGATGTCTGTAAGCAGCTTTATGGTAGTGTGTGTTGGGGTACTCTGGTGCCACCTGCAGGTCATTTTTTCCTTTCTGCAGGTTTATGAAAATTAATGTTTAAACTGTATTTTGTGATCAAATTGTGGATGTGTGGTTTGTTTGGCTATTTTCTTGCTGAAGGGGGCTAGTTTACCTTTCAAATGGTGGGTGTATCATTTGTGTGTGTGGGTACAGTATGAATGGGGATACAAAGGAATCACCGAAAAACAGTGTTTAGAAATAATAGAATAGATTCCAAAAATTTCTGTGATGCACCTGAAGAGTTAATAAACTTCTTGAATGTTGTTTTGAGCATGTTGAGGGGTGCAGTTTTTAGCATGGTGTCACTTTTTGGTATTTTCTATCGTATATAGACCACTCAAAGAGACTTCAAATGTGATGTGGTCCCTAAAAAAATGGTGTTGTAAAAATGAAACATCGCTGTTTAACTTTTAACCCTTATAACTTCCTAACAAAAAAAATTTTGGTTCCAAGATTGTGCTGATGTAGACATGTGAGAAATGTTACTTTTTAAATATTTTATGTGACATATCTCTGTGATTTAAGGGCATGAAAATTCAAAGTTGAAAAAATGGCAAAATTCTCAAAATTTTCACCAATTTTCCATTTTTTTTCACAAATAAATGCAAGTCATATCAAAGAAATTTTATCACTGTCATGAAGTACAATATGTCACGAGAAAACAATGTCAGAATCACTGGGATCCATGGAAGCGTTCCAGAATTATTACGTCATAAAGGGACAGTGGTCAGAATTGTTAAAATTGGCCTGGTCATTAACATGCAAACCACCCTTGGGGGCATATGGGTTAAAAAAGCCCCCGAGATACCAAATGCTCTCATAATCCCAAACAGAAAAGACCAATTTAATTGATCAAACGCCTTTTCTGCATCCAGGCTCAAAACAACGGTTTGCATATTATTTCTGTTAGAGATTTCCATTAAGTCAATCGCAAGTCTAATATTGTTGCCCCCCCTGACGGAAGAGAACAAAACCCACTTGATCCTTGTCAACAAGCCAGGGCAGCCAAGAATTGAACCTAGCATGTGGGTAAAAAAAAATTAGGTCAGAATTTAATAGGGCAATAGTTTGAACAATCCAAGGGATCCTTTCCAGTCTTGGGGACAAGGACCAGATAAGGCCTCTTTCACACATCAGTTTTTCGCCGTCAGGCACGATCCGGCTATTTTTACTAAAACCGTATCCGGCGAAATGCAATGTCGGATCCGGTTTTCCCCCATTGACTTGCATTAGCGCCGGATCGCGCCGGATGGCCATGCGGTTCATCCAGTTTTGACCGGATACGGCAATGTGTCTCAATCCGGAGACTGGAAAAAACGGCAACTGTAACGTTTTTTGTCTCCGGTGAAAAAGCCGGACCTGCCAGATTCAGTGCTTCTGGCTTTTTCACACAATGAAAATCTATGAGCGCCGGATTCGGTGGTCGAATCCGTTTTTTTTGGTCTGAGCATGCTCAGTAGCCCTGCCCACAGCAAACATATATAAAACCATGACAGTGGGACCCTCAGCCACAGTTAACATGCCATCCAAAAGAGGAGCCAGCCGCAGGAGAAGGCAGGAGACTACTGCACCACCAGCACTACCCCAAATGGAGCCAAGCGACCATGTCGAACAAGCGGAGGGGAGTCCACCAGCAGATGACAGACGGTAATTATCACATCCCCCATTCCTCCAAACTAGGGCCATTGAATATCAATATATTCATTGGCCCTTTGTTTCTCTTTATTCACCAGCAGAAGACGCCCTACAGAAGCAGCAGCAGCAACAGGAGTGGAGTCTGGCCAGCAGCAGGACACCACATCTTCTGGGAGCCCTCCCTCGCATCGTCAGCGTTTAACGGTAAGTTTTTATTTCCAAAATCTATCATCTCTGGAATATATGTCTATTAATTGGCTTTTATGTCAAAACAGGAATCACAAGCTGAAGAGGATCTCCCAGAAGAAGAATGAAGAGGTGGACAGATACCTGGAGTGGGCTCACAATTGGTAAGTTTCCTGCACAACACACAACATCACACTACACACGACACATAGAAATCAATGTAGCGCAGACATCACACAGCAAACAACACATATGCCTACATCCAAGCACATAATTTTATTTTTTCTTTTCTAGTCTTCCCAATCTGGTGCTCAGCCAAGAGGTCCTCGCAGTGCCTCCCAGGGTCGTCAGCGACAGCGACGCGGCGGTCACGAGCGTGTAAGTATATTTTTGCTTAGGTTGTTTTTTCCCTTTTTATTTAATTTCTTAAGTGTGGAGGTTAATTTTTTTTTTCTCTTTTTCTCTAACAGCCTTCACAGCGTGCTCCCGACTCTGACGGTGAGGAGGGGGGGATTGATGTGGACCACCTCACCGATCTGGTCAGAGAAAGGGAGCCACTATGGAATATGGCCGACCCTGCAGTGGGAAATACGCATGCGGAATTCCTGAAAAAAGCTAGCATTTTCCAAGCGTAATTAGCTTGCGGAATGCTAGCGTTTTCCAAGCAATCTGTACCATCGCTTGGAAAACTGATTGACAGGTTGGTCACACTTGTCAAACATAGTGTTTGACAAGTGTGACCAACTTTTTACTATTGATGCTGCCTATGTGGCATCAATAGTAAAAGATAGAATGTTAAAAATATTTTTAAAAAATAAA
The DNA here is from genome assembly GCF_039654945.1 of Dendrobates tinctorius. NCBI lineage: Eukaryota > Metazoa > Chordata > Amphibia > Anura > Dendrobatidae > Dendrobates > Dendrobates tinctorius. Next base: position 23,604,288 of record NW_027361673.1, read on the forward strand.
AAATCGTGATATTCTCACCTTCCGGTGGCCCCTGCAGCTTTCCCGAGCCTCGCGATGCTCCCGGCAAGTCCCGTTCCCAGCGATGCCTTGCGACAATGACCCCAGATGACGTAGCATCACGCGAGACCGCTACATCATCACAGGTCATTGTCGCAAGGTATCGCTGGGAACGGGACTTGCTGGCATTACTGGAAGGTAAATTTTACAGCCACACCGGACACTATCTAGCGACACTATCTGACTGATATGCAACCACTTATCTAACTAGCTAAAATGTGGGATACAGCTGGCTTTTTCACCTTTAGCTACTGAAAAAATATTATTTAGAATGCTATACTTGTGCATGGAGAACAATAGAAGCAGTGCACAACACACTTGTAGGACATGTGCCCTGCCGGCTTTGTCTGTGAACCTCAGTAATGCACCAAAAAAAAAATATATTTCGGAAGGTAAATTTCACAACCACACTGGACATTATCTTGCTACACTGTCTGACTGATATACAACCGCCTAACTATCAAGCTAAAATCTTGAGTTAACAGTGGCTGCGTCAGGAGCAGCCTCTCTGCTCTGTTACAGTGTCAAAATGGCGCTAAAACAAGATGTCCGCTATTTATATGGAGAGGGACATGTGATTTCAGCAGCCAATGACACAAGCCATTGTGTCAGGACATTGTGGATGTTTCCTGCACCCTGATTGGCTAGCCGCAATGTGCACACATTAAGTTAGGGGAAAAAAAAAGTCTGCTGTGCTGTGTTTACAAGAAAGCAGTGCCTCTGGGCTCTGAAAACCCCCTCCCCTCATCAAAAACATGCCAAACACTCATGATACACCACCATTATCATTGCTAAAGTGCTGAAAATATTTCTGTGGCAACGCAAATATTTTCCTGCACTTTTACGGAATGTTACTGATTTTATAAAACTTTGCTCGGGTTTCCGATCACGAATCCGAATGTGCTATATTCGTGCCAAATTTATGTTTGGCAATCATTTTCCAATCAAATTTGCTCATCACTACCAATGACTGAAAACCCATGGTTGGGGGGAGGAATAAAGTTAATTTCTTGCTGGCAGCGGGGCTCTCAGAACGGGCATCAGGCAGCTTCAGAATGCCTTTAACTAGCAGATTAACCCCACATATGCATGTTAATAGTTTTTCTTAGAAACACCCTTGACCAAGTAGCTCCTCTCACCCTCAGAACCTCCAAGCACAGAGTAAAACAGCCCTGGCTCACATCGCAAACTCAACTTCTCCAGCGATGCTCTAGGAGTGCTGAACGCCTATGGAGAAAAACCCGCACACAAGAAGACTTCATCCACTTCAAATTTATGTTAAGAACCTGCCCTTCACCTTGCCAAGCAGACCTACTTCACAACCCTGATCTCCTCACTAGCCAACAACCCCAAGAAACTTTTTGACACTTTTCACTCCCTCCTCAGGCCAAAAGCACAAGCCCCTATCAAAGACATTTGTGCTGATGACCTGGCCTCCCACTTTACAGAAAAAATAGATAATATCCGTCAGAAAATCTGCTCCCAACCACCAAGTGCTGTGACTCCCATCCCTTGTTGATGACAACAAGCCAGAATTTTTTACTTTAAAAACAGTGCTACTGTTTGTCTTCATAAAAAAAATGGATAATTTTTGGGTAGTTGGAAAAAAAGTCTTTGTATTTGTGTAATCATTGTTGCAGACCCCAATATATGTATTTTGGCTTCCTAATTAAAGTAGTCATTTTGGACAGCTTATGAAAAAGCTATTGCTTCTTCATTTAATGAAGTGCAAAGCTCTTTAAACTCCCCAAACAGGGAAAACTGTTGCACCCAACCACATGAAAATTCTGGTAAAAGGGTAGGAAAGAAAGAAAATGCACCGATCTAAATGTAAATGTATAATTAGATCGTAGGTAAATATAGGTGTCACTCACCTTTTATAAATCTTGATATCTTGCATATAGGTCACTTAAGACCATTAGGTGTTCAAAAGTGGATTTCTTCTGTGGTCAGTATCCTGCAAATCCCTGGTAGCTAGAGAGTCACTCAAACCAAGTAACCATAGGAATGTTATCCAATAAATTTTATACCAGGCTATTTGCGCTCCCGTAGGTGTAGGATCCAAGGCTTCTTATTATCCAAAAAAGGTTTTTAATATTTCTCAAGAAAAAGCACATACAACGCGTTTCGACAATATAAAATGTCTTCCTCAGGTATATTTTGATAAGTGTTCCAAAATTGTGGATAGCTTTATAATAAGTAGTATTATGCTAAAAAGGGTGTGGACCACTTTTATGTTGAATTGTTTGTTGTTCTTCAAACATAAGTGTCGAGACAAACTGTTTCATGAAGCCATTTTTTGCATTGTGTCTGTGGCCATTCATACGTGTCCTAAGGGACTGTGTAGTACTTCCCACGTATTGAACGTCACAGGTACATGTAATAACATATACCACAAAATGGATGTTGCAGGATAATTTCTGTGTACGGGAGAATTTTTCCCAATTACACAGAAATTACATAAAGGTTACACCAGTTGAGCAAATTCTGGAGAACTGCTCCAGCCGCACTGATAAATTAAATCACAAAGAATCCTATTGGATTTTTATAATGGGGACTTTACATCTGGACGGATTAAATGAAGTCATGGAGGGAGTATAAAAAAAAAAGTGTTTTCCATAACTCTAATTAGCACTGCTTTTATAATCTGTGTGTTTTAAATTTATTTTAGTCACATATAACCATTTAAATTCGCTATATAATTATATTGTATTTTATGATATTCATTAACATATTTTATATATTATCTGTTATAATCTAATTTTATCATTTTTTTAAATATATTTTTATAATGCATTTGCTTTTACTACCATTATGTCCTCTTGTAAACTTCTAACTTGTATAGCAGCTCTATAGTGGGTATGTTAGGAACTCATTTTAGTGGTCCACACCCTCTTTAGCATAATACTACTTCTTATAAAGCTATCCAAAATTTTGGAACACTTATCACAATATACCTGAGGAAGACATTTTATACTGTCGAAATGCGTTGTATGTGCTTTTTCTTGAGAAATATTAAAAACCTTTTTTGGATAATAAGAAGCCTTGGATCCTATACCTACGGGAGCGCAAATAGCCTGTTATAAAACTTATTGAACCACATGAAAATGACATAGATTCTTCCACTTACTCCACCTGTCCATAAACAACAGCAATGCTTGCATCTTCTGAACACCCTCAAAGAGGGATAATTTTTAGAATGTTTATACAATTTAGGTAGAGTAGAAAAGTATTTTACTGCAGTGTGTTGTTACGTTTGTTGTCTGATTACCATGCGTTTTCCCCTAGCCAGATATGTTGAAGTAATTTCAGCCTTAAAACATCCGTGTTTGCATTACATAGCTCAAAACATGTTCAATTGAGTCAAATGGAAAGTCACAGTGTTCCAAACATATTTTTCAGGCAATTAGAGGCTTCATAATTATGCAATTAGCGCAAATTTAATCACCTCAAATCAAATTTTTAGGGGAAATTCAAATATCAGCAAATTCCAAAATCAAAACATCCGCTCATCTCTACCGTTGACGATAAGTTATCTTACTGACAACATTTCCTGAAAGGACAGGAAGTATACATCTACTATAGCCCCAGTGATCAGTGGCAAAACTGAAAGATGCCTAATTTTGTTTTTTTCATAAAGATTGTGATATGGCAAAAGAAATCATGCCAAAATTTTAGAAAAAAATATATTTAATGTAAAAATCTGATTTAAACAAACAATTATTCATTTTCTGAAGGTACAGTCCCTTTTAGAGTTTATTACATCTACTACCGGCAATGTGTCATCAGTGTCTGCAAGTTCTTAATAGAATACAATTTAGTTTTGACTGTACTGTTGTTTTCTTTTGCTGTTCAATTTTTACTGTTTCCATTTTATACTCTCCTTGTAGTGTGCTTATTACTGTAGTTTTTTTACTTAAACCATATGTGATAAATTACCTTTTGTACAGATTCCAGATATTCAATGTGTTTTTTAGGATACATACTTAGATGACAAATGGTGCAGATAAAAGGGGAAGCAGAACCAAACAAGTGAACATAATTCAACTTTTTTTGTATTTATGTACTGCTCTCACGTCTGAAATCACTGAACTGGTATAACCTGAAAATTAGCAATATTGCATCAGAGAGAAATAACTTTCAAAGCCGCCTTTGACAATGGAATTCAACAACAGCCACTGTAACTAATACAATATATTTTATTTATAATCCATAATCTCAATATAATATTGTGCTTGAGATATCACAAAACACATAAAAAAAACAATTATGACTATAATAGTTATATATTCATTTTAAATCAAAGCACAGAAATGATACAGGTATGTAAATTGAAAATAGTATAATCAATATAATTAGTAGAATAATTCTTTCTAAGCTTTTTTTACAAATCCTATACCACATTGCTGATTGGCCTGGATGTGGATTTAGTTAACTTCCAGTCTGATTATACTGGCAAGTGTTAGATGTTAATCTTCTGCTTTTCTTTATAAAGAGGTCCAGTGTTGCAGACCAGCTTTCTAAACAGTTGCTATTCCCGTGTGTATCTGCACACCTGGCTCTTCTTCAACTGTGCTACCTGTTCTGCTTGTTTGCCTGCTGTCCTGCTTCTTACTGATCCAGGAGTCGTACATCAAGACCCACTTTGCTGCATCCTCATCTCTGGATTTTTGCTGCTACCCTTAACCCATGGCACCTCACCATGTGAACCGGTATCAGTCTTTCCATTCTTTGTGGCAAATCCAGCAATGGAGAACCTTTCCTAACAAAGTATAGTGTATTATCCTGACCATTATTATGGTGTAGCATGCATGCAGGTATAAAGGTGTCATCATGGCTATAAGTACTGCCAAATACCAGCAAGTTCTTTGTAATTTAACTGAAAGTGAACCTGTGAGGCAATTCATGCTGCTAAAACCGCAGGCAACATGAATGGGAATCAGGTTGTATGAGAGCAACCTGGTATATTATGCCCAGGAATTCTCCTACACTTAAGAGAAAATGTACATTGATGATTTTGCTGGAGATCATAGGAGAGAATAGTATACTGTACCTGGCTGCAGTTGAGCAGCCAGGCTGCGATTCACGATGCCTGTTGTTTGGTCAGCATGAATCGCCTAACAAGTTCCCTTTCACTCCTTACCAACATTTGACTTACAGTTACATCATATGCTGGCTCCCTGAGTTTTATGTGGGCTCAGGAACTGAGCCAACATTTTTTTCCCAGTAGATAATGACTATGATATTCAGCTCCACCTAGGGCTGTTAACCTGTTAAATGCTGCGGTCAGTCTCTGTCAGCGGCATTTACAGTGCATAAGCAGGGATGTGCTTCATTTCATGCACCCCTGTGATGTGTTGCCATGACAGAAGGGGGTCTGCTGAAGACCTTTGTGCCTGTCATGATGGTAATCTTGTAAATGCCACCATCTGGCTGTTGTTTATAGGAAACCATGATTTTAGTTATATACAGCAACACTGGTATATTTCTGTATATAATAAACAAGTACAGTGAAAAGTAAAAAATATGTATGTTTTTCAACATATAAAAACATTTTGTAAAAATATAAATGTTCAAATCACCCCAATTGTGCCCCATTACGAAAACAAAATACACATATGTTTTATAGAAACAACTATTAAAGTTCGATCTATCAAAATATAAAACTAATTAACCGGATCGGTGAGCATCGTAATGAGAAAAAAAGTCTAAAATCATAATACTTGTGTTTTCGGCAGCTGTAACACTGCAAAAAGTGCAATAAGAGGCGGTCAAAACATTGCATCTACTCAAAAATTAAATCAATGAAAACGCCTGCTCAAGGAGCAAAAAATAAACTCTCACACAGCGCCATCAACCAAGAATTTCTATCTCAATCCATGTAGATACGATTTTTCTATAGCAAATTTTTATCTCCCCTATCTTCTTGTGTATATTGGCCTTTTTCCAGAGAAGACCATAAAAAACATTTTTTTTACCAAAATATTGAGTGGTCAATTTGCTCTCACTCAGCATAGGGTCCTCCGGTTGACACACCAATGCAAGATTTTGACAAGAATAAATGATAAAAAATAATTAAAGAAGTGTATATTTTTTATTTTTACTTTAAGGGCGCAGTCAAAATAACTGACGACGATCGCATTGCAGAGCATGGACTGGCCGGCAGCTCTACTGACTCGATCGTAATAGCTGCATAGAAGCAAATGTTGTCACACTCTGGTCAGGAGAGCCGACGGCTAGTCGGAGCATTGATAATCGATTGTCGACTGTGTTATATGGTCATCTGACTATCTCAAAGTGAGCAATAAAAAGTGTAAAAAAAATCCCTCTACTACAATGTATTTTCCTTTCCTCCTCTCCTCTTTTCCTCTTTCCTTACTAAGAGGACTAGAACTAAAAATATATGTAATTTTTTTAGCAAACTATTGGGTAGCAAATCATTTCTCACTCAGCATAGAGGTTAGATATGAACTGCAGTAATATGATTCTCCAGTTGTTCTCCACATATTGAAAAGAATTAAGTGTGCACGATGTAAGTAAATTAGGCTAATAAATTCAACCAAATCTGCTGAGCAGTAGACTAAATTTTGTAAATGCAGCCACCGGATCACTGTTTATTTTAACATTAGCCTCTTGAACTATTCAGCTGCTTTATGGATTAAATACCTTTCATAAGTAGTGGATATGGATGAACTGCTTACCAGTTAAACCCCTACTGGATGAGGTCTCTCAAATTAACACTTATTTTTGGGATGATAGAAGGAACTGGAACATCTGGAGGAAAGACCATACAAATACAGTAATGAAAGGCTGCAGTACAAAACACTAATATATTGATGTGGTTTTCAGTATTGCGTTATTAGCTGTATTGTGCTGCCAAGCAGGTACTAATTAGTCCATTAATATATAAAACGTCAAGTGCTTTTTGAAGTTCTGCATATCTAGATCTTGAAATGTACAGAATATACTTTGAGTGTTTACTGGATTAAAGCTTTAATAATTGATGTTAATTGTAACTTATATAATTCTTGCTGCAATCATCTGTACTTTTTTTTACTAATAATATAGAAGGTTGGATAAAAGAATTATATATTTAGCTATTTATTACACAACAACCATTAACAATAAGATTATCAATTTCATTTCCAGTCTATGTTCTTTTTACATTTTTTTCAGTCTACCTTGTACTAATCTCTATTTAGAAAAGTTAAAAAAAAGTAGAGAATTAGAAAGTAAAATAAGATTTTTTTATGGAAAATAAAAAAACCTATTAGATATGAAGGTGAATAAATATGCCATGAAGCGGTCTCACATACACATTGACACCTCATTCAGTGTCTACGCAATAGTTTTTTCATCATGAGATCTCTCTATGTTAAAGCTTTACACAAGCGTTTTGGGTTTTTTAATTTTATTTTAGCACTGGATGGCACTAATGATTTTTCCCTGCTCCTGGTGATATACCTACCAGCCGCCATCTTCAGTTGTTTTCGGCACAGCACTGGTTGCAATCCTTCATCTTTTAACCACAACTTTTGACTGACCGGAAGTCAAAAGTAACGGTCACAAGCACTCAATATAAGTCTATGAGAACTTCATTCAGATGCGCATAGATTTACATTGAGAAATTATCTCCAACTTGCCCAGCAAACACTCGAGCAATCCGGCAGGTGACAAACTGCAGAAGATGACTGGAGCGGCGCTGATAACAGAAGAAGATGGCAACTTGTAAGTATGATACTAGGAGCTGGAAACTTACATTAATGACACCACTCCAGCAGTAAAATGCTAAAAAAAATAACACTGAAGTGGTACTTTAAGCCCCCCATACACATTAGATGGCTGTCGGCTGAACGATGCTTTGGACGATTGTTCGTAAGACAACAATTTCAGCCAATTTTCCCATGCACAGGAGAATTAACTTCACTGATAACTCCTCTGATCTCAGTGAGAAAGCTGCCACTTGTCGACCAGTAGCTTATCTCTGGGAGGACAATGTGATCAGCAGCCTGAAATTAGACAGGCTGCCTGATGTATCCCTTGACCATCATTTGGCCAGCACCCCAATATACATTAGCTTGTTGGCCCAACCCATTGATATTGGCAGGTTCAGCCAACATTCATCTAATGAGTATAGGTTAGACTTAAAAGTAGGTGTGACAAACCACCATATCTGAACAGAGCTTTATCCATTGCAGAATTTAAAATTACACATGAACTAGATTTGACCATAAAAAAATCTTTTTTAATCCTTTTCTTCCCAGATGACTTTTTCTACTCCTTACACTACTGATTATTTGGATATAATACAATGTATTAAGAAACATTTCCTAATATTATACCAGGATGAAAAAATATCTAAAATATTGGATTAAGGTGTCAGATATGTGGTCAAAAAATCACTCTTTGGACAATATTTTATCCCCAAGCTTGTATTTACAAGATTCCAAGCTCAATGAAACATGGCTATCCTTTAAAAGGTGTTTTAAGTGTGGTTTACCGCGCTGCAGTTTATTCACATATATAAAAAAAAAACTATGAGTTACATATCCTGTTTCATCAAAAAATAATTTTTCCTAAAATCATTCATCAACTGTAATACAACTTGTGAGGTATATTTGTATATTTAATGAAGTGTCAGTCATTTATAATACATCAGCTGTACTGCACAAAAATTGAATATTAGAATATCTGAACATATGAGTGGAGTACGACCTAAACTAAACTCCCAACAGACCAAGGGTTCTCTTTCTGGCACATCCTGTCATTTTTTTAGAGCAAAAACAGGTGATCTATCTCAGCTGATGGTATATTGTACTGAAAGGGTTAACCGTCCACCTAGAGGAGGTGGCTTACAGGTTATAAAGCTATAACTAAGGGACGAGTATAGGCTTGAAACACGAAAGAAAAATGTTTCTTTTAATTTTTTGAGTTTTTTTCAATTTTAGAGAGATCAAACAAATGTTTGTTTGTTTTTACTTTTTCATTTGCGAATGCTGAAATTATCTTCATGTTATTCACAACCTGGGAAACGGCCCACACCCTTGTTGGCAAACTGCACCCAACAAGTTACTATTGTTACTTTGAAGTGGTAAACTGAGGATTTTTTTGCTTTTCTATTTTGTTATTTACTTTCATATGCCTTAAAGGGACTGTGACATAAGAAAACAACCTATTCTTTAAATGAACATTTTGTGTTAAATGTATTAGACTCAAACTTCCTGTTCTTCCATCAAGAGTTTTCAGCAGTCTCAATAAAATCACAATGGGATAGTAAAAAGATGGGAGGAGATAAGAACACATGCTTCTGAAAAATCCACAAATGTTTCCAGAATAAATAAAACTTTCTTTTATTTTTAATGTTAAGAGATAATATTGGCTAAGCATTTCTGCATTGTATCCATGCCTTCCTTAGCCAGCATATAGCATGACAAATGCATTTGGAGCTACTTTGGTGCTTCAAAGTTTGTGATCCCTTCAGAATTTTTCTGCATACATTTGACTTAAAACTACCTCAGATTTTCATAAAAGATAACAAAAAACAACAGAAAGCCAACATTATTAAGCTTATAAGTAATATCAAGGTAGACAGTCTCAAAGGAGCACTGAGTAGGCGGTCAACTAAAAAAGAATAGAAAGAGTCCACTGCGGCTTCCAGCCGGGTGCCTCTGGAGGAGGAATGGGTCATGTGGTAGAAACACACCTCGGTCACAAGGGAGCGCAAGGGACAGAGACATGAAGTGATGAATTATATCTTAATTTATTAAATATCCACAACGCATTTTGATGGTACAATACCGTGTGGATTGAGGATATTTAATGAATGAAGATATAATTCATCACTTCCGGTCTCTGTCCCTTACGCTCCCTTGTGACCGAGGTTTGTTTTTACCACAACATTATTAAGCTTGAAATTTAAATGAAAGAAATCATCCAATATCACATTTCTATGAATAGAAAAAAATATGTAAAGCTTTAAGATTATCAGTTAATTTGCAGGTGAAATTAACTTTTGGTGTTTTCAATCAATGGGATGCAGGTTTTGTGAATGGGCGACCTGTTTTTTTTAACCCCTTAACCCCCGGAGATATTTTCGCTTTTGCGTTTTCGTTCCCCCCCTTCCCAGAGCCATAACTTTACTTTTTTATTTTTCCGACAATATAGTCACTTGAGGGCTTGTTTTTTGTGTGATGAGTTGTACTTTTGAACAACACCGCTGGTTTTACCATGTTGCGTACTAGAAAACGGGAAAAAATTCCAAGTGCGGTGAAATTGCAAAAAAAAGTGCAATCCCACACTGTTTTTTTGTTTGGCTTTTTTATTAGGTTCACTAAATGCTAAAACTGACCTGCCATTATGATTCTCCAGGTCATTATGAGCTCATATCAAGCAAATAAGGCAGCACTTTGTAGCGTCATAGCATGCAAATGCTAAATCTGAACATTGAATGGTATTACTGCACTAGAAATATGAAAAATTGAGAATGCTTAGCTCATAAATTGGCCAATTCATGTGTACATGGAAGCAACGTTAAGGCGATTCTCATTTACAGCACCTAACTTAATGCCAATCCTCTCTTAGACTAAAGTCTTTATCTGTATGGGACCCTAATGTGAATCCTCTCTTGGACTAAAATCTATATCTCTGTGGAGGGGTAGGGTCCTGCTGTGATTAAAAATTCCTGAGGCTAAATGGCGGAGTGCTCAGTCAGCAGGACCCTACCCCTCCATAGAGATATAGATTTTAGTCCAAGAAAGGATTCACATCAGGTAGTCAAATTGTGTATAAATGAAGGAATTTCAAGGCCATTATAACTCTATCCAGGAGTGGTCCACCTACAAAAATTACTTCAAAAGCAAGGTGTATAATAGTGTATAATAGAACAACAGGTCATCAAAGGAATACAAGTTAACTTCTAATCAACTAAAGGTCTCTCCCACATTAGCTAATATTAATATTTATGAGTCCAACATTAGGACATTGGCTGGGGACACTTTAGAACGGTGCACGCTGACGAAGAGGGGAGATACCCCTTGAAACGCGTTGGTCGTTTGCCCCATATGCCTATTGCCTATCCGTCCTGCAGCTCTGTGACGTCACAATAGTTCCGCCTGCAATTGTAGAAAAAGAAGTGTGCAATTGGACGCAATGAACCCAAAATAAACACAAATTATGTACTATTATAAATTGTCAATTTTTATTGTTATTAGCATGTGAAAGGAACACACAAGTGACAAAAACATAATTAAAAACAATTGAAAAAAGGCCAAAAACAATTTGGCCATTTATGACACTCCAGAAAAACAGGTCTTTAGGTAGAAACCTGATATATACCCCCTCCAATAAATATAGGCAGAGACTTATAAAATTATTCTGCATACACATGTGTATACAAACATGAAATGAAAATCTGAGTCAACCATGTAATGATGATAATGAAAAACATGATTGAAAGTACACCAATCGCATATAATAGTTGCCAAAGTAACCCTAATATCAGATGAACAAAATATCAAAAACGACCATAAATGTATGGGACCCTTATTGTTGAGAAATAACTAGGGATATAAACCCCAGTGCATGGTTTGCAGCTCCCAAAATGGTTAAACTAAAAAATGTGTTTAAGCCACATTCAAGACCCAGTTTGTATAACATGGAAATCAAATGAGTGGCTTGATAAATAAATAACCACAATGACCATGAAATATTATCGCTTGAAAGATGTACACATGGTTTTAGATGGCCTATCTGCAAACATGTAATGCAGGAGACACAATAAGTATGTTATGACATAATAATCATAGATAACCATAAATCATGACCCCTAAAAAATATATAAACACAGTGTAACAATTCTCAAAAAGTGGTTGCAGTTGCCCAAAGTATGAATGCACCACACAATGAAGCACAATGACCTCAGCAAGAAACAATGAAGTCTCTACAATAAGAGACATGCCAATGCACTAAGTGCCTGAAAACTGCAGACCCATGGGGGTAAGATGTAGGTCTCATGATAAAGTCAAATGCCCGCAAGATGTAAAAGCCTAGGAGGGGGGATATTACCCCACGCGTATCACCACCTCTGGCATGGCTTCCTCAGGGGAAATGGAGGCAAGTCATTGTCACAAGCGGCGTCCCTTTTATATATCTCAGAATTAACATAAATTACTTACAGATAATAGACTAGTTCGGCGAGCATGGAGCCGGCGTCCGGAAATAGCTGGTGCGCAAACGCTGTAATAATATGAAAACCGAAACTTAGAAGTCGGATGACGGCGCAGGCGCACTACAAACAAGTATCAGAAGAACACAACTGCGCAGGCCCAGGGAAGGAGAAATGGAGCCGACGTATACAAAGGGCTAGTACGCCTGCGCCAAAAACAGATCATGGCCAAGATCTGAGAATGGAATACGGCACAGGCATAATAATAGATAGAAATCAGAGAACAAAACTAATTAATCTAATGAATCTATGCATGTATACAGAAAACAGCAATTATTGTATACCACCATAAGGTCAAAACTGAAATGTTTAATATGTATGACGCATAAATAATAATAAATAGGGAATAGCATATGCGCAAGGCACAGCAGTGCACATATCCTAATAAATCAAAATAAATCAAAAAAATTTTATATAAACGTTTTTTTTTCTTGGGATATTTCTCCTCTCTCGTTCACGCGCCCCATTTTCATATTTTTCATTTCATAAATTTTTGTTATAGGGTCAATATAGTTTCTACGTATTGTTATCCCTCCTACTGGATTGGTGTTTTTACTCTCATGTGTGCGTCCTTCCATCCACATTGCCAGTGGATGAGTGTTTAATATCCCCCAGTGTTTTTGTTGGGGTATTCCTCCTTTCTCGTTCACGTACCTTATTATATTTTGGAAAAAGAAAAAGGGAGAGAAAAAAATAAATAAATAAAAAATAAATAAAAGAAAAATTTAAGGTTGTAGCATATTGCTATAGGATTAATATATTCCCTGTGTTTTGTCATCTTCCCCATTTGTCTAGAGCATATTTCAATATCATGTTTTGACAAGAAGTGTTTTCTACATGAGAAATAATATATTCTTGTCTGGGGTTAACCGTTTATATAAAATATTTTTGATTTATTTTGATTTATTAGGATATGTGCACTGCTGTGCATTGCGCATATGCTATTCACTATTTATTATTATTTATTTATTTTTTTATTTATTTTTTATTATTTTTTATTTTGGACAAATTTCATACAAATAATAAAATGCGTCATACATATTAAACATTTCAGTTTTGACCTTATGGTGGTATACAATAATTGCTGTTTTCTGTATACATGCATAGATTCATTAGATTCATTAGTTTTGTTCTCTGATTTCTATCTATTATTATGCCTGTGCCGTATTCCATTCTCAGATCTTGGCCATGATCTGTTTTTGGCGCAGGCGTACTAGCCCTTTGTATACGTCGGCTCCATTTCTCCTTCCCTGGGCCTGCGCAGTTGTGTTCTTCTGATACTTGTTTGTAGTGCGTCTGCGCCATCATCCGACTTCTATGTTTCGGTTTTGATATTATTACAGCGTTTGCGCACCAGCTACTTCCGGACGCCGGCTCCATGCTCGCCGAACTAGTCTATTATCTGTAAGTAATTTATGTTAATTCTGAGATATATAAAAGGGACGCCGCTTGTGACAATGACTTACCTCCATTTCCCCTGAGGAAGCCACGCCAGAGGTGGCGATACGCGTGGGGTAATATCCCCCCTCCTAGCCTTTTACATCTTGCGGGCATTTGACTTTATCATGAGACCTACATCTTACCCCCATGGGTCTGCAGTTTTCAGGCACTTAGTGCATTGGCATGTCTCTTATTGTAGAGACTTCATAGTTTCTTGCTGAGGTCATAGTGCTTCATTGTGTGGTGCATTCATACTTTGGGCAACTGCAACCACTTTTTGAGAATTTACACTGTGTTTATATATTTTTTAGGGGTCATGATTTATGGTTATCTATGATTATTATGTCATAACATACTTAGTGTGTCTCCTGCATTACATGTTTGCAGATAGACCATCTAAAACCATGTGTACATCTTTCAAGCGATAATATTTCATGGTCATTGTGGTTATTTATCAAGCCACTCATTTGATTTCCATGTTATACAAACTGGGTCTTGAATGTGGCTTAAACACATTTTTTAGTTTAACCATTTTGGGAGCTGCAAACCATGCATTGGGGTTTATATCCCTAGTTATTTCTCAACAATAAGTGTCCCATACATTTATGGTCGTTTTTGATTTTTTGTTCATCTGATATTAGGGTTTAGTTTGGCATATATTATATGCGATTGGTGTACTTTAATCATGTTTTTCATTATCATCATTACATGGTTTTCATTTCATGTTTGTATACACATGTGTATGCAGAATAATTTTATAAGTCTCTGCCTATATTTATTGGAGGGGGTATATATCAGGTTTCTACCTAAAGACCTGTTTTTCTGGAGTGTCATTAATGGCCAAATTGTTTTTGGCCTTTTTTAATTGTTTTTAATTATGTTTTTGTCACTTGTGTGTTCCTTTCACATGCTAAAAAATATATAAAGTGCTCTCAGTGAGAAAAGCAAAATAGGAATCTTGTGGGTATGATACCTTTTAATGGCTAACAAATAATAGTGAATGTTGTTACAAAGCAAGCTTTCGGGACTGCTTATGTCCCTTCATCAGGCTGATATCAGCCTGATGAAGGGAAGTCCCGAAAGCTTGCTTTGTAACAACATTCACTATTATTTGTTAGCCATTAAAAGGTATCATACCCACAAGATTCCTATTTTGTTTCTCTCACTGAGAGCACTTTATATATTTTTTTCTACTGGCTAACACGGTACCAAACCACTTTTTTCGTTTCACATGCTAATAATAATAAAAATTGACAATTTATTATAGTACATAATTTGTGTTTATTTTGGGTTCATTGCGTCCAATTGCACACTTCTTTTTCTACAAGTGCATTCTCTTTCCAAGTGTGTGGACTGCAGTTCCCCATAGATTATTTGTAGTGCCCTCAAGGTTTCCATTTTTCAGTCTTTCCCTCCAGGGTCACTTGTTTTCCCTGTTTCTCTTGAGAGGTGGCACACTTTGTTTGTTATTATGGATATGGAGGCTAGGGAAGCGTCATGGCTGGGTCAGGTGTCTGGTATTTTTGGTGGCACTAGTGTTGTGCAACCTGTTGATGATTAATTTCAAAAACTTTCTTCTGACCTTATCCACCTCAATAAAGCGGTTGCAAAAACGTGGTGGAACATCAAAAGCCTTGAGGAGTATCTTAAATTGAAATTAGTACCCCGAGGCCTGAGAGTGCAGATTTTTCCCGCATGGGAAGTTGAACCTGGGTTTCAGCAAACATGGGAGTTGGGCCTATTACAGTGTTCTACTATTTTAATTAATATGCTTATAGAACATGACAAGGCTCTTTTATCGGATTTGAAAGATAAGGTGAAGGCCGGTGAAACCAAATTAAAAGCCTTTGATATGCAATCTGTGGTTGCACCATTTCAACAAAGGCTTAAGGAGACAATGGATAAATATGAGAAGGAGATAATACGTGGCAAGAAAATGAAGTTTGCCTGGGACAAAAACGACTTTGATGAAAAAAAGGCATACAGATGAATGCACAATGGCAACCGTAGAGGAAAAAGAGCTTTTGTCCCTTTGACTAAACCCACAGGTTCGAGTCTGGTTTTCTCTCAGGATCCACCTTCATCCAGCGATTTTTTTGTCGTCAGACACCGATTAGAAAACCCACCAGGAGGGGCAAGCGGCGGAGCAAGTCCACCCACTTCAAGAAGACGACATCGGCAGCGCAGGGCTTGGACCCCGATGTACAGGAGAGAGACGAGACAAAACCGGAGGCGTTAGGGATTGATCTGGAGTCAGGTAAATTGCAGGTGATCAATCTATCTGACTACCCTCTTACGCAATATGAGACTAATCTTTTATCAAAGGGGTTATCATTTTCACCCACCAAGATACTTGACAAGTTTGAATTAATTAAGGATGTATATCTTTTTTGCAGACAAGTGGTCTTTAAACTCATGTATCATCAGCCATCAATTATTGATATTCTTCCAGAGGAAGATCGACAGACGTATCGTGATTCGTGATCTTCTTGAACTTCTTGCTGAGAATCAGGATGGTGCAGGTAAAAGAACAATGTTTCTTCAGAGACTTCCTTCCCAGGCCACCCCCTCACTTTCTCTGTTCCCAGCTGTAGAAATATTTTTTAATACTACATGTCAAGACATACAAAATCTCTCACCTGATAATTACCAGGGTAATAATCTCAGCCGGGAGGAAAAACAGGCACTGAAGAATCTACAGGGCAACAAGTCCTTCCTCATAAAAGAGGCGGACAAGGGGGACAATGTTGTTTTGTGGCCTGTGGAAATGTATTTGAAGGAAGCTCATAGACAACTATATAACGTCAAACATTATAGGACATTACCTTCTGATCCTACAGAAACTTTTAAAATTAAGATCGACAGGCTGCTGAATAAAGCTTTTGATGTGGGCACTATTAATAAAAAGGAACTGGACTTCTTAATTACGAAATATCCAATAGTGCCCACATTCTACATGCTTCCAAAAGTACACAAGTCGACTCAGGAACCACCAGGGCGCCCAATAGTTTTGGGAATTGGAAGTTTGTTTGAGTGTCCATGTACTTACCTAGATTTTTATTTGCAGCCTTTTGT
Organism: Dendrobates tinctorius; assembly: GCF_039654945.1. Taxonomy (NCBI): domain Eukaryota; kingdom Metazoa; phylum Chordata; class Amphibia; order Anura; family Dendrobatidae; genus Dendrobates; species Dendrobates tinctorius. The sequence continues at coordinate 23,621,083 of NW_027361673.1, forward strand.
CCTTTCTTTAGGTTCATTTGTTAGAGACTCCTCCCATCTTATTAATCAACTTGATGGTCTCACATTGGATCAGGACGACCTCATGATTACGATGGATGTCGAATCTCTTTACACCTGTATAGAACACTCATTGGGCATACAAGCTGTTTCTTAATTTTTGGATTTACGGACGTCAGGAGATCGTTTACATGATTCGTTTATTCTGGATTTATTGAGGTTTGTACTCGAAAACAATTATTTTGTTTTTGACCGTACTTTTTTTTAAACAGGTTTCCGGTACTGCCATGGGTGCCAAGTGCGCAGCCTCCTATGCCAACCTATTTTTAGGTTGGTGGGAGGACACGTTTGTACGCCATCTTTCTTCCTTTCAGGCACATGTCATCAGGTGGTACCGTTATATTGATGACGTCCTGTTTTTCTGGTCGGGTCGTTTGATGGAATGTGAGGATTTCATTTCCACACTGAATTCTAACTCTTGGAATATTTCCCTTACTTCCAGCATGTCCAAGGTCTCTGTAGATTTTTTGGATCTGAGAATCACCAAAGATGAAGGGCGGATTTGTACTTCACTCTTTCGTAAGGCAACAGCCTCTAACAGCCTGCTTCACTACAATAGTTTTCATCCCGCACATGTTCGTGATGGTATACCTAAAGGACAATTCTATAGGATCAAGAGAAAATGTAGTAAGCAGAGCCAATTTTTACAAGAAGCTAGATCTTTATCCACTCGCTTCAAGGGAAGGGGTTATCCAAGACGGGTCATTGCACAAGCTTTTCAGGCTTCTGAACGTAAGGAACGTAAGGAACTTTTGGAACCAAGACAGTGAAGGGAAATTTCAAGTACCAACATAATTACCACATACAATAATCGATGGACGGAAATCTATGGTATTCTCCGTAAGAACTGGAATATTCTGTTGAGCGAATCTAAAGTTATTCCATTTGTTGGCGAACGTCCCAGGCTAATTGCCAAACGGGCAAAGAATTTGAGGGACTCTTTATGTGTTAGCCACTTTAAACGCCCTACGGAACCACTAGGTAGGGGCTTAAAAACAATTGGAACATACCCCTGTGGGGGTTGCACAATTTGCCCATATGTTGTTGCTAATAACGTGTTGAATTTGTCAATTTTTCCGGGCTGTATTCGTACTACTTTTTATTCCAATTGTCATACCCGAAATGTCATTTATATTATGGTTTGCAGTTGCCCAAAAATCTATGTTGGCCAAACAAGCCAAGAGCTCCGCCGACATATTCAACATCATTTTTCAAATATTGCTTGTGCACGCAGGGACCATGGTCTGGGCAAACCCATTACTTCAGTGGCCAATCACTATTTATTTTGTCATAATGGTTCTCCAGGGCAAACACGCATCATAGTTGTTGATAAGGTGGAGTCCTCAATAAGGGGTGGACGATGCACTGATGCCCTTCTGAGAAAAGAGTCCAGGTGGATTTTTGATCTAAAAAGTTAGGCACCAGCAGGCCTTAATGAAGAATGGCTTTTTACTGGTTTTTACAAGAAATAAATTTCATATCCGGTGACCTATTCAATGTACACTTTTTTTTTTTTTTCCATGTCATGTTTAATTAATTTTTTATACTCATTTTGTCACGACTTTCCATGTCCCAGGGCACTGTGGTCATTTGTCCTTTGACCAATGACCATACATTACTTGGACAGGAGAACTAATGGGGATATACAGGGAGATATGGAAAAACAAATAGAGAAAGGGTATAGTGTTTTCTCACATGGGTAGTTTTTGTTGGTTTTGCAGAAATTTACGGGGTAACCATTGTCATTATTGCTGTTGGGCAGAATTTTATATGACATTTATGAACGGGTGTGGAGTATCCCCTTGGGTTTTTTTTTCCTGGGATATTTCTCCTCTCTCGTTCACGCGCCCCATTTTCATATTTTTCATTTCATAGATTTTTGCTATAGGGTCAATATAGTTTCTACGTATTGTTATCCCTCCTACTGGATTGGTGTTTTTACTCTCATGTGTGCGTCCTTCCATCCACATTGCCAGTGGATGAGTGTTTAATATCCCCCAGTGTTTTTGTTGGGGTATTCCTCCTTTCTCGTTCACGTACCTTATTATTTTTTGGAAAAAGAAAAAGGGAGAGAAAAAAATAAATAAATAAATAAAAAATAAATAAAAGAAAAATTTAAGGTTGTAGCATATTGCTATAGGATTAATATATTCCCTGTGTTTTGTCATCTTCCCCATTTGTCTAGTGCATATTTCAATATCATGTTTTGACAAGAAGTGTTTTCTACATGAGAAAAAATATATTCTTGTCTGGGATTAACCGTTTATATAAAATATTTTTGATTTATTTTGATTTATTAGGATATGTGCACTGCTGTGCCTTGCGCATATGTTATTCACTATTTATTATTATTTATTTATTTTTTTATTTATTTTTTATTATTTTTTATTTTGGACAAATTTCATACAAATAATAAAATGCGTCATACATATTAAACATTTCAGTTTTGACCTTATGGTGGTATACAATAATTGCTGTTTTCTGTATACATGCATAGATTCATTAGATTCATTAGTTTTGTTCTCTGATTTCTATCTATTATTATGCCTGTGCCGTATTCCATTCTCAGATCTTGGCCATGATCTGTTTTTGGCGCAGGCGTACTAGCCCTTTGTATACGTCGGCTCCATTTCTCCTTCCCTGGGCCTGCGCAGTTGTGTTCTTCTGATACTTGTTTGTAGTGCGTCTGCGCCGTCATCCGACTTCTAAGTTTCGGTTTTGATATTATTACAGCGTTTGCGCACCAGCTACTTCCGGACGCCGGCTCCATGCTCGCCGAACTATTCTATTATCTGTAAGTAATTTATGTTAATTCTGAGATATATAAAAGGGACGCCGCTTGTGACAATGACTTACCTCCATTTCCCCTGAGGAAGCCACGCCAGAGGTGGCGATACGCGTGGGGTAATATTCCCCCTCCTAGCCTTTTACATCTTGCGGGCATTTGACTTTATCATGAGACCTACATCTTACCCCCATGGGTCTGCAGTTTTCAGGCACTTAGTGCATTGGCATGTCTCTTATTGTAGAGACTTCATTGTTTCCTGCTGAGGTCATTGTGCTTCATTGTGTGGTGCATTCATACTTTGGGCAACTGCAACCACTTTTTGAGAATTGTTACACTGTGTTTATATATTTTTTAGGGGTCATGATTTATGGTTATCTATGATTATTATGTCATAACATACTTATTGTGTCTCCTGCATTACATGTTTGCAGATAGACCATCTAAAACCATGTGTACATCTTTCAAGCGATAATATTTCATGGTCATTGTGGTTATTTATCAAGCCACTCATTTGATTTCCATGTTATACAAACTGGGTCTTGAATGTGGCTTAAACACATTTTTTAGTTTAACCATTTTGGGAGCTGCAAACCATGCACTGGGGTTTATATCCCTAGTTATTTCTCAACAATAAGGGTCCCATACATTTATGGTCGTTTTTGATTTTTTGTTCATCTGATATTAGGGTTACTTTGACATATATTATATGCGATTGGTGTACTTTCAATCATGTTTTTCATTATCATCATTACATGGTTGACTCAGGTTTTCATTTCATGTTTGTATACACATGTGTATGCAGAATAATTTTATAAGTCTCTGCCTATTGAACACTTCTTTTTCTACAATTGCATTCTCTTTCCAAGTGTGTGGACTGCAGTCCCCCATAGATTATTTGTAGTGCCCTCAAGGTTTCCATTTTTCAGACATTAGTTCCGCCCCCCTCCTAGCACGTCACATCCTCAGCGCCGCTTCCGGCCGGAGCGCGTGAGGTGTCGGCGTTCCCCGCATCTAGCAACTGGGCCTCCTGAAGCGCCGCCTCGTGTGGTTAAGTCGCTCAGCTCCGGCTACTTCACATGTGAAGGGTGAGCGTTCTTTGCATCTTGGCAACCCAGCTTTTCTATCACCACTTCGCGCGGTAAGCTGCTCAGCTTCCAGTGACCTGTTTGCAGATATATAGGGTCCTTTCTTTAAACGTTCTGGGGATCTCACGGATTCTGCCATTACACTGCATCACCAATGAGAACACAATATCATCATTGGGCCATTCCAATTTATCTCTGGACTGTGCCACCAATTTATTATTATTATTATTTATTTATATAGCGCCATTAATTCCATGGTGCTGTACATGAGAAGGGGGGTTGCATACAAAGTTATAGATATCGTTACATACAAAGTTATAGATATTCTTAACAGTAAACAAATTTGCAATGACAGACTGGTACAGAGGGGAGAGGACCCTGTCCTTGTGGACTTATATTCTACGGGATAGTGGGGAAGAGACAGAAGGTCGGGGGTGCAGCAGCTCTGGTGGTGATGAGACGGCAGCTCAAGCGGTGATGAGGCGGCAGAATGGTTATTGCAGGCTGTAAGCTTTTCTGAAAAGATGGGTTTTCAGGTTCCGTTTGAAGGCTCCGAGGGTGGTGGATAATCGGACATGTTGAGGCATGGTATTCCAGAGGATAGGGGATATTTGGGAGAAATCTTGGAGGTGGTTGTGTGAGGAACGAATAAGTGTGGAGGAGAGTAGGAGGTTTTGGGAGGATCGAAGATTACGTGAGGGAAGATATTGGGAGACTAGTTCAGAGATATAGGGAGGGGAAAGGTTGTGGATGGCTTTGTAGGTCAGTGTTAGTAGTTTGAACTGGATTCGTTGGGGAATTGGGAGCCAATGGAGGGATTTGCAGAGGGGAGAGACAGGGGAGTAGCGAGGAGAGAGGTGGATTAGTCGGGCAGCAGAATTGAGGACAGAATGGAGTGGTGCAAGAGAGTTAGCAGGGAGGCCACAGAGGAGAGTGTTGCAGTAGTCAAGGCAGGAGATGATGAGGGCATGTACAAGAATTTTAGTAGATTGAGGAAGGGACGGATTCTGGAAATATTTTTGAGTTGGAGGCTACAGGAGGTGGCAAGAGTTTGGATATGTGGTTTGAAGGACAGGGCAGAGTCAAGAGTTACTCCAAGGCAGCGGATTTCAGGTGCAGGAGATGCCGTTTACCATAATAGATAGATCGGGTAGGGAAGATACGTGAGAATGAGGAAAGATAGTGAGTTCAGTTAATTAACAGCTGCATTCGCTGGTAATCATATCTGATGATATATTGGTCTACCACCTATTTTCCGCCTTTTTTCAGAACCCTCTTAATCTAGTCTAGCGTAGGTGATTGGTTTGTATTTATACCCTACCAATTTCAATATCAGTGTAGACCAGCCGTCCGTGGGTACATCGGCCAACCATAGCGCCCCCTCCAGGTTGGCGCAATTCTGCCCACACTTCCTGCTCCTGCTGCTTTTTCTGCTTTATGACGCCTTCTATCCAGGCCACTTGCCCGGGAGTAGGGAAAGGGCCCTCCGCTTGGAGGCACCCAGGGCCATGGCAGTGCTGGAGATGGCCTGGGTCTCCGAGGGGTTGGAACGGTGTGAAGACCCCCCTTCTTGGACACGGGGATGAACGACAGCCTCCGATACGGGGGTCCGGGACAAGGACCATTCCTCCGGGGTCAGGAGTTGAGGTGCACTCACCCTTAAAGAAGCTGCACTCGTCTCAGGAACACTGGATTCATCCACCGGTTCAGCTGCATGGTCTGCGGCTGGTTGATATATTTCCAGCTCATCCTCGGCATCTGGTAGTGGTTCCTCCAGGGTGGTCGCCCCCTCCGGATACCGCTGAGCAAACAACTTAGGTTCCACATGACAAGGTTCGTCTTCCTGGCACTGTGACACAGGCTATGCATGCTGTTCTGGCTCCGCACACTGTTCTGGCTCTGCATGCTGCACAGGTCCAGACAGCCATCGCTCCTGTTCCAGAGGCCACCTTGAATGCTGGTGAGTAGGGACCCCTGTGATGTCTTCCCACAATCTGCTGGGCCGGGTTCTTGCCATTTCCTGCTGCCACCTCCATTCCATGCACCCTATGCCTCCTCAGCTTTGGGTGTAGGAGTGCTCCATCGCTCCCGGTCCAAGATCACACAATGGCGCCGCGCAGCTGCACCCGTGTTCTCCTTCTAGGCCCCACCCGTTTTCAGATGGGGACGCCTCTGACAACTCCACCCTTTTGCTGGAATTCTGTAGGGGAGGGCGAGGTTCTCTTTTCTTCATCCACACCCACCAGTGGCGGATCGGGGAATGTCGACAGGTGGATTTTGGTGCGAATGTTGTACCGACACGTCCTCGAAGGAGGAGGTCAATGTTGCTTTCTTCTTCTTCTTCAATGCCATTTCCCGCCATCTTCACGGCCGCCATCTTTGTCATCGCAATATCAGTCTCTTTCACAGCATAAGTCGAGTCCAGTTTGTTAGTCACATCCGGCATTTCAATAGCATTTACAAAATCTTCATCTTTAAGTTTTCTGAACACAGCAATTACTTTCATATCATCCACATCTTCTTTCTTCGTGGTTTTTCCACATCGTGAGGTAGTCACATCCTGCCGACTACGCCAAGTGTAAGGGAGGCCCAGGGCCGTAGTCATGGCTGGGCACTCTGATGCATCTGTGCCCTGGCCTCCTCTTACATAAAAACAATGTCCATTAGTCAACGCATCTGTGTCTCCAGGTCCAGCTTCTTGAGGGTCTTCCCTCTGCTGCAGGAGACCCTCTCCAGATGGCTTTGCATTAACTGAGACACAGTCCATTCCAACTTTTACATGAACAACTTTACTGGTTTTGTTACACAACACATCCATATACTTCACAGCATTAATCACAGGTTTCACAATGCACGTTTCTTCATCTCTCCCTGCACTTCTCTCACTGTCACACAGCACGTACATGGGTCGAACCATCCCAGATAAGTCCTCAGCGTCCTCCCTGTTCAGCTCTGCTACGGGTAGATATTCATCTGTCTGTTTCACCCCAGACATAAGATCATCAGCTCCCGAAGTCAGTTGCTACATGGCAAGTGACCTGCCCTTGTGTACTCTCCCTTGCAATGGCACAGCATCCTCCTGGTTCAAACTCACTGTATCTGGAAGTTCCCTCAGCCGTTTCACCCCAGATCTGAGGGCATCAGCCCAAGTGATAAGTTGCCACATCCTGGAGCCACCTGTGTCCCCGCATTGTCACTACTTCTGCCTCAAGTCTTTCTTCCTAGTTCACTGTGAATTCCTGCTGTACTGGCCGGCTGCTGTCCTGGCTTGGTGCTGTGGATGGCTGGGGTTCTAGCTTGAACATTATGGAGCTGCTACATAACTCCTAAGCACTTAAGCCCATGCAAGCAAATTGGGTATTAACCCTGGGCCCTTAGACCTGTGCTCACAGAAGGGCACCCTGGCCTGAACTACTTACACTTCAGGAAAAGCTACTGCTTACTCTGCAGCATGCCCCTCCTAGTTAACTATTAATTAACTGTAACTCATATACTATAATTAAGTACACTAGAATGCCCCCCATCTAGTGGCCAAACATGAACACTACTTGCCCTGTACACAATACATAGCAGCACTACAAAAGCATAACATTATATATATACATTCCGTAGGACACGGTAATACACATAACAGTGTAGCAGTACCATTGTATAGGAGTGGTAATACACGAAGTCATGTAGCAGTACCATCATATATTTCAAATATACATGCACTAATAACATACGGCATCGGGACAAAAGAGAAAGGCAGAGGCATAAGCAAATGTAATATATCATAATATCATACCCCCTATATGTGTGTGTGTGCGTGTGTGTGTGTGTGTGTGTGTGTGTGTGTGTGAAAATGGCTGAAGAGCTGACTTCTCATAGCATCACAGTCCACAGACATTTGTGATGCCTGACTTTGCTGGGTGACACATATTGGAAAAGTGTTTTTATAGCATACAATACGAAAAATCCTTTTTTTTTTAAAGAAGAGTCGGATTGCATGCCTATATTGGTTTAAAGACGTTTGTGTCTAATATTTTAGAGTCTCTTTATGTACCTTACGGGCGTGTGTAAAAATCTGATGTTTTCCACCTTTTAATGTCATCCATAATCTGTAAAAATCCATTGAAAAATATACTGAAATCATTTTTTGGGGGAGGGAGTAATACAGTATAACAAAAATAAAATAATGTGGTTACATAATTGTGAGCACTCTGGTAGTTAGGAATGTGCTTGTCTTCAGAATTAATCATTCCTATTTAAAGGGAAACTCTTCAGGTTTTTACTGTGTAATCTGAAGACAGCATGTTTCAGCAATGCCTCTTTTATCATTTTCCATGCTGTTGTTTATTTGCAATGATTGTTTTACCACCTGGAGCTTAGCATTGCTCTGACACAGTAGAGTATGCCTGGTAGTCCGATTTTGCTTCCTTCTGTGATAAGTGCTCAGGGTCTGTAGCCATTGTAAATAGAGAACCTTGTGTGGGCAGGGTTAGCTTTTTCCGCTCTACTGCATTGCTAAATCTGAAAAAATCTGCGTTAGAACGGCTTCACCCAGTATAATATGTGATACATCATTGGATTAAGGGTATCTTTGTCCACATTAGGCTGCTCTCAGATGAGGTAGAAAAAACCTGCTAACAGATTCCCTTTAAACTCATATTAAATAGTAATCTGTATGCAGCTGCTATTATTTTAAGTGATTCCAATTAACTCCATATAAAGTTTAGTAGGATTTTTCTGACATTTTCTCAACTTTAATGAGCTGCAGGAATTTCTGGCAAATGCTGTTGTTGTACTGCATGTGTGGCGCCCCTGAGGCTTCAGTTGCCACAGAGGTACTGCACCTTTTCCTAAGGTGTAGTGCCCCACCATCCAGGTAAGGTGGGAACTCCTGACCACACTCCACACCTGCATTCCACACACAGGATAGTTCAGTGGGGCCACCTAACAGCTTCAGGCTGGGGGTTAGTAGAGCACCCCTCGTGGAACCCTGCTTCGTAACACGAGATGTGCTGGGAGGCGGGTGGAGTGAGATGATATAAAAGAGTGGGAAGAGTGAGAGTTAATTAGTGAGTTAGAGAGAGAGAGAAGAGAGGAGATGGGTGTCTGAAGGACGTGCTGCAGCAGGTCCTAGTGATCTGGGCTGCTGGCACGAGAAAGACCAGAGAAAGAGACTGATAAGATTGATAACCTAACCTTCCATAAGAGAGATAGAACAGATCGGAACGAAGGAGAATAAAAGGACGGTGGGAAGCTGGTTGAAGAAAGATAGAGAACCCGTCCAGTCCAGAGCGCAAAGGCCGGGGCCAGATCCCCGAGGTTGATAGGATCTTTATGTCCGGCAACAGACACCGGAGGAGTAGTGAGCCGCTAATGCCTTGCTCCCATCATAGACTTGGGACACAACAGCAACTGAATAGAGAGCCAGGATGCAGTGAGGGGTCCCCGAAGCAGGCTACAGCTGTCTGTCATACAAGTAGAGACTAGAAACACCTAGAGAGAGGCATTCCAGGGTAACTAAGTACTGGATTGCTTCGCACCTGAAGGCGCATTGGAGGAGTCATTCAGTGAAGGTACATATTGGCGGAGTGTGGAAGGGAGAATCCTATCTGGCCTGGTGGTTGGCTGGAGCCCTGGCCTGGAGAACACAGTACAGAGGCTGGCATGTGTGTGAACTGCAAACAGTGAGTAAAGCCTTGGAACCGCACACCCTGGTGTCCTCCAGTTATTCCAGCACCGCTACACCTGGGTAACAACATCTATACCATTCTGCGCCTCTCCTCATCCATTGCACCTACACTGCCCTGGTACTACAGCTCCACCTGTGGGGAGCTACACCATCTTTGCTGCACCACACCATCAGTCCCAGCGGATCTGCATGCAGCATTGGCTCAACATCTTACTTGCCAAACACCACAGGTGGCGTCACGAACTATCCATATAAACTATATTACAACATCACCGCCATTGATATTGGGCGCCCAGGGCCACGGACCGGGTCACCGCTGCTGTGACACGCATCCCCTGACACCGGCCCGGTACCGAGTACCCCGCTGCCCTGGGCGAGACGGGGCCACCCACATGCTTCAACAGTAGTGTTGAGCGATACCATCCGATATCGTGAAATATCGGATCGGATTGGATCGGACCGATACCCAAAAAGTATCGGATATCGCCGATTCCGATACCGGAAACCAATGCAAGTCAATGGGACAGAAATATCGGAATTAAAATAAACCCTTTCTTTCCTTGTAGGTTAATTCTACATGAAGAAAAACAACTAATAATAATGTAGAATGTATTGGGGGAGGTGGAGGACATATTAAAGGCATAGAGGGGTTTTTTTTTTTTAAGACGTTCGGAGTTACAAAGATATTGACTATGTTAACCTTTTTTATATTTTGTCAGATATGTATGTTTCACTACTTCGCTCTTCACCTTCTTTTTTACTTCTCCCACACTTTCTCGTTCATAATCCTCAGCAGCAGCAGCATCTTTTTCATCAACTTCTTCACCTTATTCATCTTCTTCTTCTTCAACTTCTTGCTATTATTCATTTTTTTACATTCTTCATATTCTTCTTATTCAACTATTATTCTTCTTCATATTCTAATTCTTCATCTTCTTCCTATTCTTCGTCTTCATCATATTCTTATTTGTGACAGGCATTCCTGTAGTTATTATCTATAAAAGTTTGAAGATTACACCAGCCGTTCTGCCTGTCACAAAAGATTTACAACAGGATTTGTCCGCGTTCAGTTTGGCCTGCAGCAGCAGGCATTTTCCAGGGGCACCACGAGGAGGAACGGACTCACCCCCATACACTGCTTAGTCTTCTTCTGCTTATAATTTAGATAATATCTTTTGCTCTGATTTTTAGTCTTATGCTTAATGTTCTTCTGCTTTTTGTTCTTCTGCTTCTTGGTCTTCTGCTTCTTGGTCTTCTGTCTCTTGTTGTTCTGTATCTTGGTGGTTGTCTTCATGTTCTTTGTCCTCTTGGTCATCTTCTTCAGGGTCATCTTTTTGGTCTTCTTTGGGGTGGTCTTCCGGGTCAACATCTTCAGGGTCATCGTATTCATGGTCTTCGTCTTCTTCGGGGTGGTCGTCAGGGAGATCTAGAGTGATAACCAAAAACCATTTCCAAAAGCTTGAACTTGGAAATGTAGCAGAAGGTACAAGAAGGCTGAGGAACTGCCGAGAACCAGCTGACGGTACTGGAACCCGGATGGGTAGCAGAAGGAACAAGAGCCAATGGCACTACCGAGGACCAGCTGATGATACTGGAACCCTGTTACTAAGCAGGAGGTACCTGTGATAGAAAGCACTACCAAGGACCAGCAGACGTTGCTGGAACTCGGATACCGAGAAGGAGGCACCTAAGTGTTGTGAGTTCATTTTCCCCTTCATCACTGAGGTCTGGTGAACTCCCTATTCTGGTAAAGGAAGTTAATGAGCCTGATTATCAGGCACCTGAGCCTATTGAGGATGACTGGCTGAGTGGAGTCACGGACTGGATATAAGGCTGCCGACGCCCTTCTGCCCTGCGGGTGATTTCTCTGTGGACTTCTAGGACACCAGTCTGATTCCTGCTCCTCTAAAGCTAAGTTTTCTGTTTTGCCTGTTAGCATTTTTGTTTTGTTTTTGTTTTCCTTGCTTTTCTGTATTCTGCCATTCCCTGCTGGGGTGAGCTGAATCTCCTTTTGCCTGTAGCTCTGTCTTCAGAATATTCCTGAGTACTGACATAGCTTTTTTGAAGCCTAGCGTCTTCAGGGCCTATTTCTCTGTCAGTCTGTTGGCTCTTATTTTCATAGGGTTTTTCACGGATTGCAGACAGCAGCCTTCCTGTCCTTTTCTATCTAGTTAGCTTGGGCCCCGTCTTTGCTCAGTCTATCTTTCTGTCTGTGTTAGTATTTTCATCTTGCTTCACCGTCATTATATGTTGGGGGCTGCCTATTGCTTTGGGGTCTGCTCTGGGGCAGTTTAGATTTCCCCTTTCTTTCTTTAGGCCTATTTAATTCTCCGGCTGTGATCGAGGGTTCTAGGGCATCGTAGGAACCCCCCACGGCTACTGCTAGTTGTGTTGATAGGTTCAGGGGTCTGCAATCCGATAGCTGCCAACTTCTCTGGTTTTCTGGACTTAGCTAGCATTTCTGTTTTTGCCTCCTACGGTGACTCTATCATAACAGAATCACCCGCCTTACCGCAGATCCTAGGGTACTCAATGGCAGGAAAGAATTGTGTTTAAAAAAAAAAAAAAAAAAAAAGGTGTGTGTATATTCTTTCCTCTATATCTCTGAGGCCGTAGGGGGAATTTTTTTTTCTCTCTCAATGGAGATAAAGCAATTGTCTGATCGTGTGGAGCAGCTCGCTGCGGAAGTGCGGGGAATTTCCGCCTACCTTGCTCGTTCGCATGCTGTTGAACCAAAGATCCCTACACCTGATGTATTTTTTGGGGATCGATCTAAATTTTTGAGTTTCAAAAATAATTGTAAATTATTTTTTGCCTTGAAGTCTAACTCGTCAGGGAGCTGCGCGCAGCAGGTTAAAATTGTCATCTCTTTGCTGCGTGGCGATCCCCAGGATTGGGCGTTTTCTTTGAAACCAGATGATCCTATTCTGACTAATGTGAACGCATTCTTTCAAGCTTTGGGGTTGTTGTATGACGAACCTAATGCTTTTGATCAGGCTGAAAAGACCCTGTTGGCATTGAACCAGGGTCGAGATTCTGCAGAGTTGTACTGTCAAAAGTTCCGAAAGTGGGCGGTCCTTACTACCTGGAATGATAATGCCTTGGCTGCTCTCTTTCGGAAGGGTTTGTCAGAAGCCGTAAAAGATACTATGGTGGGATTTCCTGGTCCCTCTGGTCTGGACGATTCTATGTCATTAGCCATTCAGGTTGATCGGCGTTTACGTGAACGCAGGATTGCACGAGAGGTGTTGCCACCGGTTGAACAGACGTTTGAACCTATGCAATGTGATAGAGTTTTGTCCTAAACGAGAGAAACGCTTTGCACACACGTTTTCTGTTGGGGGTGTTCAACCTAAGTTTCTTCTGGCAATTACTCTGATCTGCTCCCTGTCCACATTTTCCGCCAAGGCTTTTGTGGATTCGGGAGCAGCGCTAAACCTAATGGACTTGTATTTTGCTAAACGTTGTGGATTTCCGATGACACCTCTGCAGACGCCTATCCCTTTGAGGGGGATTGATGCTACTCCTTTGGGGAAAAATAAACCTCAGTTTTGGACCCAGGTGGTCATGCGGGTCGCCCCAGACCATCAAGAAAATTGCAGATTTTTGGTGTTGCATGGTCTGCATGATGCCGTTGTTCTGGGGTTTCCCTGGTTGCAAATTCATAATCCAGTTTTGGATTGGAAATCTGTGTCTGTGGTGAGTTGGGGTTGTCGGTGTGCCTTTAGTGAGGCTCCGGTTTTTTCCACCTCTCCTCAGTCGCATGATGTTCCTGACTATTTGGCTGACTTTTATGATGTATTTAGTGAGAATGAGTCTGCGTCCTTGCCTCCTCATAGGAGTTATGACTGCAATTGAACTAAGCCCGGGGTGTAAATTTCCCAAGGGTTGGCTCTTCAATTTATCTGTACCCGAGCACGAGGCTATGCGGTCCTATATTAAGGAGGCGTTGGAGAAGGGTCATATTAGACCATCCTCTTCACCCTTAGGTGCCGGGGTTTTTTTTGTGGCCAAAAAGGATGGTTCTTTAAGGCCTTGTATTGATTATCGTGCCCTCAGTAAAATTAGTATTAAATATCAGTATACGTTACCCCTGATTTCGGATCTATTCTCTAGAGTTAGAGGTGCTTGCTGGTTTACCAAGCTTGACCTCAGGGGGGCGTATAATCTTATCCGCATTAAGCAGGGGGATGAATGGAAGACGGCGTTTAATACTCCGGAGGGACATTTTAAGTACCTGGTGATGCCTTTTGGGCTCACTAATGCCCCTTCTGTCTTCCAGTGCTTCATGAAAGATATTTTCCAAGACTTTGTCGATAAATTTTTGATTATCTATCTGGATGATATTTTGATCTTCTCTAAGGATTGGGATTCTCATGTGGAACATATTCGGACTGTGTTCCGGATCTTGAGGGAGAATTCCCTGTATGTCAAAGGATCTAAATGCCTTTTTGGAGTACAGAGGATTTCATTTTTGGGATTTATTTTGTCTCCGTCAACTATTGAAATGGACCCGGCCAAGGTACAGGCCATTTATGATTGGGTTCAGCCCACTTCTTTGAAGGCCCTCCAGAAGTTTTTGGGTTTTGCTAATTTTTATCGGAAATTTATAGCAAAATTTTCTAGTATTGCCAAGCCATTGACTGATCTGACTAAGAAGGGTGCTGATGTGTTGAATTGGTCTCCTGAGGCTGTTGCTTCCTTTCAGGAGCTGAAGCGAAGATTTACCTCCGCCCCGGTTTTGCGGCAACCTGATGTCTCACTCCCGTTCCAGGTAGAGGTGGATGCTTCTGAGATTGGTGCAGGAGCTGTTTTGTCCCAAAAGGATCCTGTAACATCTAAACTGAATCCCTGTGCTTTCTTTTCCCGAAAGTTCTCTCCATCTGAACGTAACTATGATGTGGGGAATCGGAAACTGTTGGCCATGAAATGGGCATTTGAGGAGTGGAGACATTGGTTGGAGGGAGCTAAACATCAAGTTGTGGTCCTCACTGACCACAAGAATTTGATTTACCTAGAGTCGGCTAAGCGCTTGAACCCTAGACAGGCTAGGTGGGCCTTGTTTTTTCTTCCTGGAACTAAGAATGTCAAGGCAGACGCCCTCTCTAGGAGTTTCTTTGCTGATTCTCCTGTGGTGACCAAGCCTGCTACCATCTTAGGCGAAGGGGTAGTTCTTTCTGCCATCTCGCCCGATTTGAGACTTGCTCTGCAAGAGTTCCAGGAGGACAAACCTGAGCGTTGTCCCAGTGGAAAGTTGTATGTTCCTGACCAGTGGAAGAAGAGAGTGATGTCTGAAGTTCATTGCTCTGCATTGGCTGGTCATCCAGGTATTTTTGGTACTAGAGATCTGGTGAGTCGCTCTTTTTGGGGGCCCACCTTGTCTCATGATGTCAGGAATTTTGTGCAGTCCTGTGGGACTTGCTCCCGGTCTAAATCTTGTTCTCGCTCTAGTGGGTTGTTGATGCCTTTGCCGGTCCCCAGGAGGCCATGGACCCATATTTCAATGGATTTCATCTCTGATATGCCGGTCTCTCAAAGAATGACTGTTATTTGGGTGATTTGTGATAGGTTCTCTAAGATGGTTCATCTTGTACCACTCCCTAAGTTGCCATCTTCCTCTGAGTTGGTGCCCCTGTTTTTGCAACAGGTGGTTCGCTTGCACGGGATTCCTGAGAACATTGTATCTGACAGAGGAGTTCAGTTTGTGTCTAGATTTTGGAGGACTTTTGTTCCAAGCTGGGAATTCAGTTGTCCTTCTCCTCTGCTTTTCACCCTCAGACCAATGGGCAGACAGAGAGAACAAACCAGACCTTGGAGTCGTATTTGAGATGTTTTATTTCCGCTGATCAGGATGATTGGGTTTCATTTTTGCCCTTGGCCGAATTTGCTTTAAATAATAGAGCTAGTTCTGCCACTTTGATGTCACCTTTTTTTTGTAACTTTGGGTTTCATCCTCGATTTTCTTCAGGGCAGGTGGAGCCTTCTGCCTGCCCAGGTGTTGACACTGTGGTGGAGAGAATGCACCAGATCTGGGACCAAGTGGTGGATAAGTTATCTCTCTCCCAGGAAAAGGCCCAGCGGTTTTCCAATCGACATAGGACCATTGGTCCCCAGTTTAAGATTGGTGATATGGTGTGGTTATCATCAAAAAATATTGCTATGAAGGTGGCTTCTCCTAAGTTTAAGCCTAGATTTATTGGACCTTACAAGATTTTGGAGATTATTAATCCGGTCTCTTTTCGTTTGGCTCTTCCTGTCACATTTAAAATCCATAATGTGTTCCATAAGTCCTTGTTGAAGAGGTTTGTTGAACCAGTTGTTCCTGGGGTGGCACCTCCAGACCCTGTATTGGTTGAAGGTAACATGGAATATGAGGTAGAGAAAATACTGGATTCCCGTCTGGCTAGACGGAGACTCCAGTATTTGGTTAAGTGGAAGGGTTATGGTCAGGAGGATAATTCCTGGGTCTCTGCCTCTGATATTCATGCCAAAAGATTGGTGTGTGCATTTCATCGGGCTCACCCTGATCGCCCTGGTGGCGTGGTTGAGGGTTCGGTGACCCCTCCTCAAGGGGGAGGTACTGTTGTGAGTTCATTTTCCCCTTCGTCA
The DNA here is from genome assembly GCF_039654945.1 of Dendrobates tinctorius. Classification (NCBI taxonomy): domain Eukaryota; kingdom Metazoa; phylum Chordata; class Amphibia; order Anura; family Dendrobatidae; genus Dendrobates; species Dendrobates tinctorius. The sequence continues at coordinate 23,637,302 of NW_027361673.1, forward strand.
CTGAGGTCTGGTGAACTCCCTATTCTGGTAAAGGAAGGTAATGAGCCTGATTATCAGGCACCTGAGCCTATTGAGGATGACTGGCTGAGTGGAGTCACGGACTGGATATAAGGCTGCCGACGCCATTCTGCCCTGCGGGTGATTTCTCTGTGGACTTCTAGGACACCAGTCTGATTCCTGCTCCTCTAAAGCTAAGTTTTCTGTTTTGCGAGTTAGCATTTTTGTTTTGTCTTTTGTTTTCCTTGCTTTTCTGTCTTCTGCCATTCCCTGCTGGGGTGAGCTGAATCTCCTTTTGCCTGTAGCTCTGTCTTCAGAATATTCCTGAGTACTGACATAGCTTTTTTGAAGCCTAGCGTCTTCAGGGCCTTTTTCTCTGTCAGTCTGTTGGCTCTTATTTTCATAGGGTTTTTCACGGATTGCAGACAGCAGCCTTCCTGTCCTTTTCTACCTAGTTAGCTTGGGCCCCATCTTTGCTCAGTCTATCTTTCTGTCTGTGTTAGTATTTTCATTTGCTTCACCGTCATTATATGTTGGGGGCTGCCTATTGCTTTGGGGTCTGCTCTGGGGCAGTTTAGATTTCCCCTTTCTTTCTTTAGGCCTATTTAATTCTCCGGCTGTGATCGAGGGGTCTAGGGGATCGTAGGAACCCCCCACGGCTACTGCTAGTTGTGTTGATAGGTTCAGGGGTCTGCAATCCGATAGCTGCCAACTTCTCTGGTTTTCTGGACTTAGCTAGTATTTCTGTTTTTGCCTCCTATGGTGACTCTATCATAATACCTAAGCCAAAGGCACTGCCGAGAACCAGCTGACGGTGCTGGAACCCGGATGGGTAGCAGAAGCTGCAAGAGCCAATGGAACTACCGAGGACCAGCTGACGGTGCTGGAACCCGGAGGGGCAGCAGAAGGAACAAAAGCCAATGGCACTACCGAGGTCCAGCTAACGGTGCTGGAACCCGGTTACTACGCAGGAGGTACCTGTGCTAGAAAGCACTACCAAGGACCAGCAGACGTTGCTGGAACTCGGATACCGAGAAGGAGGCACCTAAGCCAAAGGCACTGCCGAGAACCAGCTGACGGTACTGGAACCCGGATGGGTAGCAGAAGGTACCCATGAAAAACAAAGTTGCAAGGCCGTGAGCCGGCCGCAGTCACCGAAATCCACAGTCCTACAGGGGGTGCTTGCCCTATTGGCACTACGGAACCAGCCTTTGTTGCCAGATCCCGCAGCCCACATAGGAAGCCCATAAACTGCAGGCACCATAGACTCGGCTAACCCGACTGCAAAACGACAGGACAAAGTATTGGTGGCAAAGTGACGTTGACACTACCCGGAAACAGCAGGCGTGCTGGAACCAGGCTTGGCAGGAGGGAGTACCCATGCCAAAGAAACTGCCAAGAACCAGCTGACGGTGCTGGAACCCAGATGGGTAGCAGAAGCTACAAGAGCCAATGGAACTACCGAGGACTAGCTGATGGTGCTGGAACCCGGAGGGGCAGCAGAAGGAACAAGAGCCAATGACACTACCGAGGACCAGCTGACGGTGCTGGAACCTGGTTACAAAGCAGGAGGTACATGTGCTAGAAAGCACTACCAAGGACCAGCAGATGTTGCTGGAACTCGGATACCGAGAAGGAGGCACCTAAGCCAAAGGCACTGCCGAGGGCCAGCTGACGGTGCTGGAACCCGGATGGGTAGCAGAAGCTGCAAGAGCCAATGGAACTACCGAGGACCAGCTGATGGTGCTGGAACCTGGAGGGGCAGCAGAAGGAACAAGAGCCAATGGCACTACCGAGGACCAGCTGAAGGTGCTGGAACCCGGTTACTAAGCAGGAGGTACATGTGCTAGAAAGCACTACCAAGGACCAGCAGACGTTGCTGGAACTCGGATACCGAGAAGGAGGCACCTAAGCCAAAGGCACTGCCGAGAATCAGCTGACGGTGCTGGAACCCGGATGGGTAGCAGAAGCTGCAAGAGCCAATGGAACTACCGAGGACCAGCTGACGGTGCTGGAACCCGGAGGGGCAGCAGAAAGAAAAAGAGCCAATGGCACTACCAAGGACCAGCAGACGTTGCCGGAACTCGGATACCGAGAAGGAGGCACCTAAGCAAAAGGCACTGCCGAGAACCAGCTGATGGTACTGGAACCCGGATGGGTAGCAGAAGGTACCCATGAAAAACAAAGTTGCAAGGCCGCGAGCCAGCCGCAGTTACCGAAACCCACAGTCCTACAGGGGTGCTTGTCCTATTGGCACTACGGAACCAGCCTTTGTTGCCAGATCCCGCATCCCACATAGGAAGTCCATAAACTGCAGGCACCATAGACTTGGCTAACCCGACTGCAACACGACAGGACAACGTATTGGTGGCAAAGTGACGTTGACACTACCCGGAAACAGCAGGTGTGCTGGAACCCGGAGGGGCAGCAGAAGGAACAAGAGCCAATGGCACTACCGAGGACCAGCTGACGATGGTGGAACCTGGCTACTAAGCAGGTGGTACCTGTGCTAGAAAGCACTACCAAGGACCAGCAGACGTTGCTGGAACTCAGATACCGAGAAGGAGGCACCTAAGCCAAAGGCACTGCCGAGAACCAGCTGACGGTGCTGGAACCCGGATGGGTAGCAGAAGCTGCAAGAGCCAATGGAACTACCGAGGACCAGCTGACGGTGCTGGAACCTGGAGGGGCAGCAGAAGGAAAAAGAGCCAATGGCACTACCAAGGACCAGCAGACGTTGCTGGAACTCAGATACTGAGAAGGAAGCACCTAAGCCAAAGGCACTGCCGATAACCAGCTGACGGTGCTGGAACCCGGATGGGTATCATAACCTGCAGATCCCACAGCCCACATAGGAAGCCCATAAACTGCAGGCACCATAGACTCGGCTAACCCGACTGCAACACGACAGGACAACGTATTGGTGGCAAAGTGACGTTGACACTACCCGGAAACAGCAGGCATGCAGGAACCAGGCTTGGCAGGAGGGAGTACCCATGCCAAAGACACTGCCGAGAACCAGCTGACGGTGCTGGAACCCGGATGGGTAGCAGAAGCTACAAGAGCCAATGGAGCTACCAAGGACCAGCTGATGGTGCTGGAACCCGGAGGGGCAGCAGAAGGAACAAGAGCCAATGGCACTACTGAGGACCAGCTGATGGTGCTGGAACACGGTTACTAAGCAGGAGGTACCTGTGCTAGAAAGCACTACCAAGGACCAGCAGACGTTGCTGGAACTCAGATACTGAGAAGGAAGCACCTAAGCCAAAGGCACTGCCGATAACCAGCTGACGGTGCTGGAACCCGGATGGGTAGCATAACCTGCAGATCCCACAGCCCACATAGGAAGCCCATAAACTGCAGGCACCATAGACTCGGCTAACCCGACTGCAACACGACAGGACAACGTATTGGTGGCAAAGTGACGTTGACACTACCCGGAAACAGCAGGCATGCAGGAACCAGGCTTGGCAGGAGGGAGTACCCATGCCAAAGACACTGCCGAGAACCAGCTGACGGTGCTGGAACCCGGATGGGTAGCAGAAGCTACAAGAGCCAATGGAGCTACCAAGGACCAGCTGATGGTGCTGGAACCCGGAGGGGCAGCAGAAGGAACAAGAGCCAATGGCACTACTGAGGACCAGCTGATGGTGCTGGAACACGGTTACTAAGCAGGAGGTACCTGTGCTAGAAAGCACTACCAAGGACCAGCAGACGTTGCTGGAACTCAGATACTGAGAAGGAAGCACCTAAGCCAAAGGCACTGCCGATAACCAGCTGACGGTGCTGGAACCCGGATGGGTAGCATAACCTGCAGATCCCACAGCCCACATAGGAAGCCCATAAACTGCAGGCACCATAGACTCGGCTAACCCGACTGCAACACGACAGGACAACGTATTGGTGGCAAAGTGACGTTGACACTACCCGGAAACAGCAGGCATGCAGGAACCAGGCTTGGCAGGAGGGAGTACCCATGCCAAAGACACTGCCGAGAACCAGCTGACGGTGCTGGAACCCGGATGGGTAGCAGAAGCTACAAGAGCCAATGGAGCTACCAAGGACCAGCTGATGGTGCTGGAACCCGGAGGGGCAGCAGAAGGAACAAGAGCCAATGGCACTACTGAGGACCAGCTGATGGTGCTGGAACACGGTTACTAAGCAGGAGGTACCTGTGCTAGAAAGCACTACCAAGGACCAGCAGACGTTGCTGGAACTCAGATACTGAGAAGGAAGCACCTAAGCCAAAGGCACTGCCGATAACCAGCTGATGGTGCTGGAACCCGGATGGGTAGCATAACCTGCAAGAACCAATGGAACTACTGAGGACCAGCTGACGGTGCTGGAACCCGGAGGGGCAGCAGAAGGAAAAAGAGCCAATGGCACTACCAAGGACCAGCAGACGTTGCTGGAACTCGGATACCGAGAAGGAGGCACCTAAGCCAAAGGCACTGCCGAGAACCGGCTGACGGTACTGGAACCCGGATGGGTAGCAGAAGGTACCCATAAAAAACAAAGTTGCAAGGCCGCGAGCCAGCCGCAGTTACCGAAACCCACAGTCCTACAGGGGGGGCTTGTCCTATTGGCACTACGGAACCAGCCTTTCTTGCCAGATCCCGCAGCCCACATAGGAAGCCCATAAACTGCAGGCACCGTAGACTCGGCTAACCCGACTGCAACACGACAGGACAACGTATTGGTGGCAAAGTGACGTTGACACTACCCGGAAACAGCAGGCATGCTGGAACCAGGCTGGGCAGGAGGGAGTACCCGTGCCAAAGACACTGCCGAGAACCAGCTGACGGTGCTGGAACCCAGAGGAGCAGCAGAAGGAACAAGAGCCAATGGCACTACCGAGGACCAGCTGATGGTGCTGGAACACGGTTACTAAGCTTGTTCTAGAAAGCACTACCAAGGACCAGCAGACATTGCTGGAACTCAGATACCGAGAAGGAGGCATCTAAGCCAAAGGCACTGCCGAGAACTAGCTGACGGTACTGGAACCCGGATGGGTAGCAGAAGGTACCCATGAAAAACAAAGTTGCAAGGCCGCGAGCCGGCCACAGTTACCGAAACCCACAGTCCTACAGGGGTTGCTTGACCTATTGGTACTACGGAACCAGCCTTTGTTGCCAGATCCCGCAGGCCACATAGGAAGCCCATAAACTGCAGGCACCATAGACTCGGCTAACCCGACTGCAAAACGACAGGACAACGTATTGGTGGCAAAGTGACATTGACACTACCCGGAAACAGCAGGCGTGCTGGAACCAGGCTGAGCAGGAGGGAGTACCTGTGCCAAAGACAATGCCGGGAAACAGTTGGCGGTGCTAGAACCCAAGGAAAATACTACAAACAGAGTGGAGACAGAGGCCTAATTGGAGCAAGTTTAAAATCTGTAGTTGTGTGAGTGTGGACAGAGCAGGAGAAATTGCCGGACACACAGCTGGGGATCAGATGACATTTCTGAACCCCAATAACACTGGAGCATATGTTGACTGTGCAGACGGCACTTCTGAGCAGCAACTGGTGATGTTGGAGCCCAGGGTCAATCAGGGTGTAGGCTGAGGCCTAATTTCATCAAGTTTAATATCTGTTGTAGACTACTACTGATTTTAAACGCGCTCCAATTAGGCCTCTGGCTCCACTCTGTCTCTAGTATTTACCCTGGCCTCCAACACCGCCAGTTGCTGCTCAGAAGTGCCGTCTGCACAATCAACACTTGTTCCTGTGTTACTGGGGTTCAGTAATGTCAGCTGATCCCCTGATGTGTCCGGCAATGTCTCCTGCTCTGTCCACATTCCCACTACTAGGAACCCCAGTAACACAGGAACAAGTGTTGATTATGCAGACGGCACTTCTGAGCAGCAACTGGCGGTGTTGGAGGCCAAGGTAAATACTAGAGACAGAGTGGAGCCAGAGGCCTAATTGGAGCAAGTTTTATATCTGATTTAGTTTGAATGTGGAGGCAGCAGGAGACTTTGCCGACACACAGCAGGGGAGCAGCTGGGGTTACTGAACCCCACTAACACTGGAGCATGAATTTTTCTCTGTGCAGATGGCACTTCTGAGCAACAACTGGTGGTGTTGGAGCCCAGGCTCAATCAGGGTTTAGGCTGAGGCCTAATTGGAGCAAGTTTTTTATCTGATGTAGTTTGAATGTGGAGGCAGCAGGAGACTTTGCCGGACACACAGCAGGGGAGCAGCTGGCGTTACTGAACCCCACTAACACTGGAGCTTGTGTTTTTCTCTGTGCAGACGGCACTTCTGAGCAACAACTGGCGGTGTTGGAGCCCAGGTTCAATCAGGGTTTAGGCTGAGGCCTACTTGGAGCAAGTTATATATCTGATGTTGTGTGAATGTGGACTGAGCAGGAGATATTGCCGGACACACAGCATGGGAGCAGCTGACATTACTGAAGCCCACTAACACAGGAGCTAGTATTTTTCTCTGTGCAGACGGCACTTCTGAGCAGTAACTGGCAGTGTTGGTGCCCAGGGTCAATCATGGAGCAGGCTGAGGCCTACCTGGAGCAAGTTTAATATCTTATGTAGTTTGAATGTGGAGGGAGAAGGAGATATTGCCAGACACACAGCAGGGGAGCAGCTGGCGTTACTGAACCCCACTAACAACGGCACTCCAGAGCAACAACTGGCGGTGTTGGAGCTCAGGTTCAATCAGGGTTTAGGCTGAGGCCTAATTTGAACAAGTTGAATATCTTATGTAGTGTGAATGTGGCGGGAGCAGGTGCCATTGCCGGACACACAGCAGGGGAGCAGCTGGCATTACTGAACCCCACTAACACAGGAGCTAGTGTTTTTCTCTGTGCAGATGGCACTTCCGAGCAGCAACTGGCGGTGTTGGAGCCCAGGGTCAATCATGGTGTAGGCTGAGGCCTACTTGGAGCAAGTTTAATATCTGATGTAGTTTGAATGTGGAGGGAGCAGGAGACTTTGCCGGACACACAGCAGGGGAGCAGCTGGCGTTACTGAACCCTTCTAATACAGGAGCTAGTGTTTTTCTCTGTGCAGACGGCACTTCTGAGCAACAACTGGTGGTGTTGGAGCCCAGGGTCAATCAAGGAGTAGGCTGAGGCCTAATTGGAGCAAGTTTAACATCTGATGTAGTTTGAATGTGGAGGGAGCAGGAGACATTGCCGTACACACAGCAGGGGAGCAGCTGGCGTTACTGAATCCCACTAACACAGGAGCTAGTGTTTTTCTCTGTGCAGACGGCACTTCCGAGCAGCATCTGGCGGTGTTGGAGCCCAGGGTCAATCATGGAGCAAGCTGAGCTCTACTTGGAGCAAGTTTAATACTGATGTAGTTTGAATGTGGATGGAGCAGGTGCCATTGCCGGACACACAGCAGGGAAACAGCTGGCGTTACTGAACCCCACTAACACAGGAGCTAGTGTTTTTTTCAGTGCAGATGGCACTTTTGAGCAACAACTGGCGGTGTTGGAGCCCAGGGTCAATCAAGGAGTAGGCTGAAGCCTAATTGGAGCAAGTTTAATATCTGATGTAGTTTGAATGTGGAGGGAGCAGGAGACATTGCCGTACACACAGCAGGGGAGCAGCTGGCGTTACTGAACCCCACTAACACAGAAGCTAGTGTTTTTTTCTGTGCAGATGGCATTTCTGAGCAGCAACTGGTTGTGTTGGAGCCCAGGGATTACAGTTCAGGTGGTAGAAACATGAACACAACAGGAGACCTGGATACTATTGCCAACCAATTATTTATTCTGGAAGAGGACTGGCAAATTCCGTCGAGATTCAGGCCTTGTTCATTTTCAGAAAAGAAAGCCGTTCAATGTTATCGGAGGATAGTCACTTGCGACGGTTTGTTAGTACACCACCTGAGGCACTAAAGACGCATTCCGATAATACTCTAGCAGCAGGGCAAGCCAGCACCTCCAATGCATACTGGCTAAGCTCTGGCCATGTATCCAGCTTAGAGACCCAAAACTTGAAGGGGGAAGAGCCGTCTTGGAGTACACTGATAGGGCAAGACATGTAGTCTGTCACCATCTGACGGAAATGTTGCCTCCTGCTGACTGGAGCCGTCTGTGATGGTGTAGACATTTGTGGTGGGCACACAAAACTTTGCCACATTTGGGCCATACTGGTCTTGCCTTGTGCTGAGGCGTTGCCTCTGCTCCCTCTTTGTGCAGAGCTTCCTCCACTGCCTCGACGCACAGAGCTGCTTTGTAAAGCACTAGCAGCACTGCTCTCGGGTGGAATGGAGAATATGATGGAATGCACCAGTGTGTCTTGGTACTCCCGCATTTTACGCTCCCGGTTCAATGGTGTTATGAGGCTTTGTAAGTTGTCCCGGTAGCGAGGATCTAGGAGGGTATACACCCAATAATCAGCCGTGTTGAGAATGTGGGAGATGCGGCGGTCGTTTCTCAGGCACTGCAGCATGAAATCAACTATGTGCTGCAGACTCCCAACTGCCCAAGAAACGCTGCCCCCTGCTTGAGCCGTCATCTCTGCCTGCTCTGCATCACCCCACCCTCGCTGTACATACTGACTACTAGAGCATTGTGTACCTCCCTCCTCTGGAGAGATGTCTTCCTCCTCCAATGACTCCTCCTCATCCTCCTCACAAAGTGTCCCCTGCCTAGGCCTTTGTGAGGAACCACGCTGCGCAGACTGTCCTGAAGCAGTTGGCATTTGTGACTCATCATCCTCCACTTCTTCCAAAACCTCCTCCCTTATTGCTTGCAGTGTTTTTTGAAGCAGGCAGATAAGGAGGACAGTCATGCTGACTAGTGCATCATCTGCACTCGCCATCCACGTGGAATCATCGAAGGCACGCAAAACGTGGCAGATGTCTGTTGTGAGCTCATTTTCTCGTTCACCTTTGATGTCCGATGAACTCCCTCTGCTGGTGAAAGGAGGTGGTGAAACTGATTTGGATGGGAGAGACCTATCACCTGAACAGGTGGATTGCGATTGGACATCCGGAATCTCTGAGTGGATATAAGGCAGACAACGCCCTGTAGGGTTGCTGGTGATTTCTCTGCTCTGAGCTCTGGCCTCCAGTTCAGTTCCTGTCTTCTAAAGCTAAGTTTTGCTCTGTTATTGTTCCATGAGATTTTGTCTGATTTGCTTAGTTTTGTGTTCAGCCAGCCCCAGCTGGGGCTCTGCTGAATTTCCATTTTTGTCCCTGATCGGTTAAATCTCTTTTGCTCTCTCTTCAGAATATATCGGACTGCTGATATAGGGATTTTGAAGTCTAGTGATTTCAGGGCCGTTTTTTCTATCAGACGTGTTGGGACATTTTTGGTAGGGTTTTTGCGGATTGCAGCCAGCATCTTTTCTGTCCTTTTCTATCTAGTTAGTTGGGCCCCATCTTTTGCTCTGCCTGTCTTTCTGTCTGTGTTTGTGTTTTCATCTGTTTCCACCAACAATACATGTTGGGGGCTGTCTATTGCTTTGGGGTCTGTTCTGGGGCAGTTTAGATTTCCCCTTTCTTTCTTTAGGCTTATTTAGTTCTCCGGCTGTGAAGAGGCGTCTAGGACCACCGTAGGAACACTCCACGGCTACTGTTAGTTGTTGTGAATAGGATCAGGGGTCTGCAATCCACTATCTACCAACCTCTCTGGTTTTCTGGACTTAGCTTGCATTTTTGTTTTTTCCTCCTTCGGTGACTCATTCATAACAGATGTCCTTCATATAGGCCCACGCAGTGGTGCTGAAGTGTGACCGGCGCACAGTGCGACTTGTTTGCGCCTGATGCAGCTGGTACTCCATTACTGCTGCTTGCTGTTCACACAACCGCTCCAACATATGTAACGTTGAATTCCACCTGGTGGGTAGGTCACATATGATGCGATGTTCCGGAAGGCAGAATCGGCGCTGCAGAGCTGCAATGCGCGATCTTGCCATGCTGGAACGCCGCAAGTGAGCACACTCTATGCGGATCTTGTGCAGCAGTGCATCAAGATCCGGATAGTCCCTCAGAAAGCTCTGCATGATCAAGTTGAGCACATGTGCCAGACATGGGATGTGAGTGAGGTTGCCTAGGCCCAGAGCTGCCACCAGATTTCGGCCATTGTTACACACTACCAAGCCTGGCGGGAGATTCGCTGGCACAAACCACACGTCGCTCTCCTGCTTGATGGCATTCCAGAGCTCCTGCGCTGTGTGGCTTTGATTCCCCAAAGAAATTAATTTCAGTACGGCCTGTTGACGTTTGGCCATGGCTGTGCTCATATCGGGTAAACGTTCACGGGTCCATGTGGAGGTAGACCGTGACGGCTCCTGCAGCGCTGATTCTGAGGAACTTGAATATGAGGAGGAGTCAATGTGTACAGACTGGATTCCTGCAATCCTTGGAGTTGGCAGAACACGTACAGCGCCACTCTCAAGATCTGTACCCGGCTCCACAACATTAACCCAATGGGCAGTGAGGGAAAGGTATCGTCCCTGTCCAGGGTTACTGGTCCACGCATCGGTGGTCAGGTGGACCTTGCTATTGACGGCGTTTAGTAGCGCATGTTTAATTTTTCCCTCCACATGCTTTTGCAGGGCAGGGACGGCTTGCCAGCTGAAATAAAAGCGGCTGGGCATGGCGTATTGTAGGACTGCGAATGCCATGAAGTTACAGAAGGTGTCAGTCTCCACCAGCCTGAATGAGAGCATTTCAAGGGCCAGTAGTTTTGCAATGCCAGCATTCAGAGCCTGTGCTCGGGGATGGTTTGCCGAGTATGGCCGCCTTTTCTCCAATGCCTGTGCTACCGATGGCTGTAGAGTGGCCTGGGAGTGTGAGGATGACAGGGAACATGGTGCTGTGGGTGGAATGTCACTGGGTCTCTGGACAACAGTGCCAGAGGTTCTTCCATGGCGATCCTGTGAGGAAGCCAGACCAGCTGTGTGTGAGCTGGAGGAAGAAGCTACAAAACGAGCTGAAGAGGTGGTAGGTGGTGCTGTAGGTTGGCCTACGTCTTCAGTGTGTCTTTGTAACTCCACCACGTGCTTGATCCGCACATGTTTCCACATATTTGTGGTTTTGAGGTTGCTGACACTTTTCCCTCTTTTGACTTTATGATTACACAGCTTGCATTTGACAAAGCAAATGTCATCTGCAACTGTGTCAAAAAAGGACCACGCACTGCAAGTCCTGGGAGCGCCCGTTTTGGGTTTTGGAAGAGGAATGCCCCTAACGGGTGCCGAAGTGGAGGCTACAGGCAACCAAGTCTGCCCCCTCCCTCTCCCTCCTGTTTTGGCCGTTCGGGGAATCTCTTCCTCAGAGCTGCTCCCACCACCTTCCTGTTCCTCATGCCATGATGGGTCAAGGACCTCATCATCTACACTCCCCTCTTCAAACACCTGCTTCTCCTGGGTAGTCTCGCCAGCACAGTATGCACCAGAAAGTGGCACCAGAGTCTCATCATCTGATGCGTACTGAGGTGTGCTGACCATAGGCATTGGCCCACCCACCTCTTCAGATTCAGAGGGACAAAGCAGTTGCGCATCACTGCATACTCCCTCTTCTTCACATTTTAGAATGCTGCTTGGCTGGCCCCGTTTCCAAGCCAAGAGATTCAGAGAACAGAAGTAGAGATGGCTCCTGTCCAGGGCTCTCTGACTGCCTGGGCAATTTGGCAGGTGGTGAAGAGACAGATGGTTGCTCTTCAGTGCTCTGGCCCTGAGAGGATGTGGAAGTAATTGAAGTCGATGCGTTAGCTGCCATCCATCCGACAAAGGCTTCAAATTGTTCGTCCCGCAGCAGTTGGGTACGGCGAGGTCCTACAAAGCTGCGCATAAAGGACTGTTGCCTGGTAAAACTGGGGGATGCTGAGTCACTGGTGCCTGCAGCAGGCACAGAATCCCCACGTCCTCTCCCTGCTGAAACTCCACACCCACGACCACGTGCCTTACTCCCTACCTTCATCTTGGTAGACTGATAAAGATAGCCAAAAAAGTACAAAGGGGGGCTTAGTGTGCTTATTCCTGAACAGCTGCTAACAGGTATAAGAAACACTAATTTTATAAAGTGTGTGGACTATACTTTAATATGAGCTAATGTGGCCTACACAACTGTCAAGAGGAGTGTTTGGTGAACTTTATTTACTTGTTTTTTTTTCAAAAAAACAAAAAGTATGTGTTGTGAGTTCATTTTCCCCTTCGTCACTGAGGTCTGGTGAACTCCCTATTCTGGTAAAGGAAGGTAATGAGCCTGATTATCAGGCACCTGAGCCTAATGATGATGACTGGCTGAGTGGAGTCATGGACTGGATATAAGGCTGCCGACGCCCTTCTGCCTTTCAGGTGATTTTTCTGTGGACTTCTAGGAGACCAGTCTGATTCCTGCTCCTCTAAAGCTAAGTTTTCTGCTTTGACTTTTAGCTTTTTTGTTTTGTTTTGTTTGTTTGTTTGCCCTGATTTTCTGGATTTTGCCATTCCCTGCTGGGGTGAGCTGAATCTCCTTTTGCCGGTTGCTCTGTCTTCAGAATATTCCTGAGTACTGACATAGTCTTTTTGAAGCCTAGCGTCTTCAGGGCCATTTTCACTGTCAGTCTGTTGGCTCTTATCTTCATAAGGTTTTTCACAGATTGCAGACAGCAGCCTTCCTGTCCTTTCCTATCTAGTTTGCTTGGGCCCCGTCTTTGCTCAGTCTATCTTTCTGTCTGTGTTGTGTTCTTTCTTCTTGCTTCACCGTCATTATATGTGGGGGGCTGCCTTTTGCTTTGGGGTCTGCTCTGGGGCAGTTTAGATTTCCCTTTCTGTCTTTAGGCTATTTAGTCCTCCGGCTGTGATCGAGGGGTCTAGGGCATCGTAGGAACCCACCACGGCTACTGCTAGTTGTGTTGATAGGTTCAGGGGTCTGCAATCCGATAGTTGCCAACCTCTCTGGTTTTCTGGACTTAGCTAGCATTTCTGTTTTTGCCTCCTACGGTGACTCAGTCATAACAGTATGTGTCTAAAGATGTGAAAGCGATAATATCACAAACTTTTTGGAGCTATTACAATGCAGGAAGGTAACCTACAACGCAATAGATGAGGCTCCAAAAAATAGGCTAATACTAATCTGGCTGCGGCTGCAGGGCACAAGCCAGAAAAAAGGCTCCTCTATCTACTCCTATATAGTGTTTGCAACCAACCAATGTAGATGGATACGGATGGAAGCACACTAATAGGAGAAAAAAATCAGGAAAAATGAGCTGCAATAAAACAAAAAAAGGACTATGTATGAGGCAGTGACGCACGCTGAGTGGACTACAACTAGAGGTGGCTGCAGAACACACTACAACGTGAGCTGCACTCACACACAGAGACCTCACAGACAGCCGTGAACAGTGCAGAGAACTGGGCACTAGCACTGAAAGGCTGCAGAAAGGCTCCGCTGTCGACTCCTATAGTGTTTGCAACCAATGTAGATGGATACGGATGGATGCACACTATTAGGAGAATTAATGAAAAATGAGCAGCAATAAAACAAAAATAAATATGTATGAGGCAGTGACGCACGCTGAGCGGCCTACAACCAGAGGTGGCTGCAGGACATACTGCAGCATGTGCTGCACTCATACAGACCTTGCAGACAGCTGTGAACAGCGCTGCAAGGCAAAAGAAAGCTACAATGATTGATAATGCAGCCTGGGTAAAGCACAATATTATATAGCAAATCGCTATCTCTAACTGTCCCTCAGAGTCTTGAAAAGCAACCTGTCCCTAACTGAATTCACAGCAGAGTGAACCATAAATGGTGGCGGCGGCTTTTATAGTGCATCATGACATAATTTCAGCAGCTAATCACAGCCATGCCATTAGTTAACATGCCTACATGCCTAACAGGATGTGCCCACACTTCTGAGGATTCCTCATTGGCTGAATCAAATCAAACTGGCTCATAGCATTATGGGAACTTCCGATTACGGTATTCAATATGGAAAAAGTATCGGAACTCAGTATCGGAATTCCGATACCACGAATATCGGCCGATACCCGATATTTGCGGTATCGGAATGCTCAACACTATTCAACAGTCTTCAATATTTTTCATATATCTGGCCTATGGGATAGGGTGACAAGACAGAAGCCTTTTCTTACAAAAAAAAAGCATTCAAGCTAGCAATGTTTTGAAAAGACCTCTAACATGTCTGCCAAAATATGTGGGAAAATTTGCTATGGACTGATGAGACCAATGTTGAACTTTTTTGGCTATAATTTCAAAGGGTATGTTTGATGCTAAGCCAATACTGTGCATCATCAAAAGGACACCATACCAACAGAGAAGCATGGTGGAGGCAGCAGTATGTTTTGGTGCTGTTTTTCGGCAGCTGCAACTAGGGCTTTAATCAAGGTGAATGGAATTATGAACTGTTCTAAATATTAGTCAATTCTGCAACAAAATATTCAAGTTTTTGCTAAAATACTGAAGGTGATTAGGAAAATCACCTTTCAACACGTCAACAAACCTAAACATAACTCAAAATCAACAAAAGAATGGCTTTGCCAGAAGAAGATGAAAGTTTTGGAATGGTCCAGCCAGAGACCAGATCTGAAATCTAATTGAAATATGTGGAGTGCCTTGAAGAAAGCTGTATACATGAGACGCCATTGCAATCTGACAGATTTAGAGCACTACTGCAAGGCAGAGTGGTCAAAGATTGCCAATTCTATAAATGTCATGCTGATAGACTCCTACCCAAAAACACTGAATGCTGTCATCAATTTAAATAGTACTTCAACAAAGTATGAGACTAAAGGTTGCATATTTATGTAGGCACATTATTTTGGTTCTTTCTTTCAATTTTTCCTCCCCAAAAGATTTCAGGTTTTTTTTAAATTGAATTGCACACATTATGCGTGATATTAAAGGTGGAAACGATTCTGAAATGATTCTTCTAGGTACGATCAGTTTTTACATAACAAAAAACTCACTTTAACAGGGGTGCATCAACTTTTTATATCCACTGTATGCTGGAAGGCATTAGTCCAGTGCAGACACTATTTTCCTATAATGTTTACAATAAAATAAAGTTTTCTACTTGAAACATTTGTAGATTTCTCAGAAGTGTCAGTGATTATCTCTGCCAGTTTTACACTGTTCCATTATTCTAAGATTAGAGATTTCACTTCCATCCGGATGGAAAGATGGTAGAAGCTGAGATCCTTTGGCTATAACTATACATCTTCAAACTGAGATGTGCCTGTTGTAAGCATTTCTCTAATAGATGAGTTGATTACCTAGCATTTTACTCAGTCAAAAAGTTTTTTAAAGGTCATCTGCAGTATAGAGCGTTTTGTTTCTTTTTTTCTGCTAAATTACTCATTATATTCACAGACAGGAGCAACACAATGACAAGTAAGATAACACATGATGTATGTCTACGATGGCCCAGTGGCCAGCATGAAAATTACAAGTGTTATATTTTGCAGATTGCGATGAAATATAAAAAACATTAGCAAACATTTTTATAAAATGAATTTTTTCAGTCATAAGGATGTATCTCATATGTCCTTGCATGGTGGTAGTTCAGTAGCCAGGGACATATGAGATACATTCTGGATCACAGCTACATTAGTGATTCAGGACTTAATTTAAAGTTCAAATTCTCAAAAGCCAATGTAGTCATGCCACAACCAGAGATATCAAGGGTTAAAGCAATAGTTAACTGCAAAGTAGTTTGCAGTCTTAACACTCTCTTTAGACCGTAATATCACTTCTGTAACTGAAATCTGGGGTTAGATACAGCCTATTAAAGGCTACAGATAAGGGGACGTAGGGGAGACGACAGGCTGCAGGGAGAAGAGAGAGATGATGCGTGATCTCTTCCTGTCCTGGGGTATTTTATTATGCAAATTGCCTCTTCAGAGGGAGAAAGAGGACTAGAACTCTATAGCACCACCTGTTGGTAGTAGCAATCCTACAAGTCACAATTGACCCTTTAACGATTCTTGCAATATGACTTAGGATAAAAGCCAAATCAGAATCTCAATTTGCAGACATGATGTTTCGGGCTATTGGCCCTCATCAGTGCAAAGTATGAGACCTGATTTGGCTAGGTGAGAGGCTCTGGACTGAGGTCTAAGGGGTAAGGTTATCCTAAGTAACATTGGAAAACTTGTTAAAGGGTCGATTGTTACTTGTAGGATCGCTACTACCAACAGGTGGCGCTACAGAGTTTACGTCCTCTTTCTCCCTCTGAAAAGGCAATTTGCATATTAAATTTCCCAGAGGAGCATTGCACGGCAAATAAGCCTCCTTACCTTGACAAGCCAGAGCTGGTATGTCAGTCTCCACAAGGAGAAACCTTACCCCTTAGACTTCTGTCCTGGGGTAATACTAAGTTTTATGTACCAAATCTAGCAACGTTAAAAACACGTTTGAAAAACATAAAATAATATGTAAACAGTCCTTTATTATTGAAAAGAAAACCAACAGCACATAGTTGGCATCATTGAGTCTGTAGCAATCCATGCTACAAAAATAGTTTGTCTCTTAACTTTCCCAGTAACATTGTAAAAGAAAAATAAAGGCACAAGTGCTATTTTTGGTAATTTCTCCTCAAAAAAATTGAATTCTATTGTAAAAAAGTGACAAAGTATAAATTATACATATGGTATTTGGCATTCATAGGGACTAGAGATGAGCGACTTTGCCTTTTTTAGGGTCGAGTCGGGTTTCATGAAACCCGACTTTCGCAAAGTCGGGTCGGACGAAATCGGCCGACTATAGGGAAAAGTCGGAGGCCGACTGAAACATGAAACCCAATGCAAGTCAATGGGGAAGCAAAATCGGCAGGGAGTGGAGGACAGTAAACACACCTACAGTGCCCATTTCAATGCCAAAAACATCAATTCTTATTACTGAAGCTTGTCAACCTTAATTTACTTCCTAATAATAGTTACGCATTGAAAACTGGGGGATATTTGGCTAAAGTTGTGGGGGGTAGGGCTGGCTCCAGGTTTTCATGTGCCCTGGGCCAAAGAGTGTCAATGCGCCCCTTTAACACATACCACAACTCATGATGCTCCGATACGGCACAAAAATATAGGTATAGTACAATGACAAATACTTCACTGCTTACATGACTTGACTGATCTATTGTAAATTGTACAATAGCTCAAAAAAAGGACAGTATATTACTCCATACAATATTATGCCACCACATTGTGCACCATACAGAATAATGAGCCCCATATATTTCTCCATACAGAATAATTGGTCCCATATAATGTTCCATACAGTATATTATGAGCTCCACATAATGCTACAGTATATGATGGTCCCCATGGACGATGCTCCAGTGTGTTATGGGCCCAAATAATGCTCCATATATAATGGGCTCCATTTCTAATACTCCAGTGTATAATGGGCCCCGTAAATGCTGCTTCAGTTTCTGATGTCCTCCATTTGGAATGCTCCAGTATATGATGGGTCCCATTTTTAATGAACCCAGGCATGGTATGTGAATAGAGCTCCATGGAGTAATCTGAAGTGTGTGCTGCCGCATCCTTTAGGTGTGGGTGAAGAACACAAGGAAAGGGGTTGCTCCTGACCAGAAGCCTGCATTGACAACTCAGTGCTTGCGTTTTTTGAAACTTCAGAAGAGGAGGCGATAGAGCTGGAGGCTGTTTCAACAATGTAAGCCAAAAACAGTTCCTGATTCTCCGGCTTTAAAAGCAGTCTACCTACTCCCAGAAAAGGGAGCCTTACAGGCCTTCCGGAGCTACACCATGACGCAGGCTCCACACCTCCTGCCTTAGCTGCTATTGTGTTTTTGGCACTACCAGCAGATGCACCACCACCACCATCAGTACCAGGTGGCCCCCCACATCCGCGTCTACATCCTCTTCCACCATACTTCCTCATGTTTTTGAAAATGGACCCAAAATACCAGCAGATACAGTGGGGCAAAAAAGTATTTAGTCAGTCAGCAATAGTGCAAGTTCCACCACTTAAAAAGATGAGAGGCGTCTGTAATTTACATCATAGGTAGACCTCAACTATGGGAGACAAACTGAGAAAAAAAAATCCAGAAAATCACATTGTCTGTTTTTTTTCATTTTATTTGCATATTATGGTGGAAAATAAGTATTTGGTCAGAAACAAGCAATCAAGATTTCTGGCTCTCACAGACCTGTAACTTCTTCTTTAAGAGTCTCCTCTTTCCTCCACTCATTACCTGTAGTAATGGCACCTGTTTAAACTTGTTATCAGTATAAAAAGACACCTGTGCACACCCTCAAACAGTCTGACTCCAAACTCCACTATGGTGAAGACCAAAGAGCTGTCAAAGGACACCAGAAACAAAATTGTAGCCCTGCACCAGGCTGGGAAGACTGAATCTGCAATAGCCAACCAGCTTGGAGTGAAGAAATCAACTGTGGGAGCAATAATTAGAAAATGGAAGACATATAAGACCACTGATAATCTCCCTCGATCTGGAGCTCCACGCAAAATCCCACCCCGTGGGGTCAGAATGATCACAAGAACGGTGAGCAAAAATCCCAGAACCACGTGGGGGGACCTAGTGAATGAACTGCAGAGAGCTGGGACCAATGTAACAAGGCCTGCCATAAGTAACACACTACGCCACCATGGACTCAGATCCTGCAGTGCCAGACGTGTCCCACTGCTTAAGCCTGTACATGTCCGGGCCCGTCTGAAGTTTGCTAGAGAGCATTTGGATGATCCAGAGGAGTTTTGGGAGAATGTCCTATGGTCTGATGAAACCAAACTGGAACTGTTTGGTAGAAACACAACGTGTCGTGTTTGGAGGAAAAAGAATACTGAGTTGCATCCATCAAACACCATACCTACTGTAAAGCATGGTGGTGGAAACATCATGCTTTGGGGCTGTTTCTCTGCAAAGGGGCCAGGACGACTGATCCGGGTACATGAAAGAATGAATGGGGCCCTGTATCGTGAGATTTTGAGTGCAAACCTCCTTCCATCAGCAAGGGCATTGAAGATGAAACGTGGCTGGGTCTTTCAACATGACAATGATCCAAAGCACACCGCCAGGGCAACGAAGGAGTGGTTTCGTAAGAAGCATTTCAAGGTCCTGGAGTGGCCTAGCCAGTCGCCAGATCTCAACCCTATAGAAAACCTTTGGAGGGAGTTGAAAGTCCGTGTTGCCAAGCGAAAAGCCAAAAACATCACTGCTCTAGAGAAGATCTGCATGGAGGAATGGGCCAACATACCAACAACAGTGTGTGGCAACCTTGTGAAGACTTACAGAAAACGTTTGACCTCTGTCATTGCCAACAAAGGATATATCACAAAGTATTGAGATGAAATTTTGTTTCTGACCAAATACTTATTTTCCACCATAATATGCAAATAAAATGAAAAAAAAACAGACAATGTGATTTTCTGGATTTTTTTTTCTCAGTTTGTCTCCCATAGTTGAGGTCTACCTATGATGTAAATTACAGACGCCTCTCATCTTTTTAAGTGGTGGAACTTGCACTATTGCTGACTGACTAAATACTTTTTTTGCCCCACTGTATATGGTACTGTATCAGAAGCGTACAGCTCTATACAGTCTAGGGATAACAGTAAATCTCCATATATATTTCATGAGTCATACACAGACGCTCACAGGCTCAGTATGGATTACACAATAAAATAAAAAGTTGAAAAAGGGTACAGTATCACCAGATGCAAGGTATATGTAGTATAGTGTAAACATTCTGAATCTCCGTATATATTTCAGGAGGCAGACACAAACGCTCTCAAGCCCAGTATGGATTACACAAGAATATGAAAAGCTGTAAATGGGTAATGTAACACAAGTGTACAGCTGTATACGGTGTTGAGGTAATCTTAAATCTCTAAATATATTTCCGGAGTAACTGAGAGACGTTCACAGGCTCATTATGGATCACACCAGAATCTAAATAGCAAAAAATGTTACTGTATCAGAAGCGTACAGCTGTATACAGTGTTGGCCAAATTTGAAATCTTGGTATATATTTCTGGAGTCACCCTCAGACGCTCACTCAGTCTGGGTTTGACCATAATAAAAATGTTGTAAAACAGGTCCTGGATAACAAGATAGCAAGTATATATATTATAGGGTACAATTGAAATCTCCGTATACATAGTCCCGTAGTCACTCTCAGACGCTTACTCAGTATGGATTTGACCGTAATACTAAATGTCGAACAAAGGTACTGTATAACAAGATACAAGCTGTATCGAGTATAGGGTAAAAATTGGTATCTCCGATTCACTGTATATATAGAAGGCGTAAACCACACACATTCACTCACTATGGATGATACCGGAATAAAAAATTTTGAACAAAAGGTACTGTATCAGCACATACCAGGTATCTCCAGTCTAGGGGTAATTGTAAATTTCCGTCTATACTTCCGGAGTCAGACACAGACACTCACAGGCTCAGTATGTATTACACCAGAATTTAAAAAGTAGAAAAAGGGAAAGGTATTCAAAGCATACACCAGTATACAGTGTTGTGGTACTTTTAAATCTTCGTATATATTTCAATCTCAGTAAGCCAGTCCAGACTCTCCGCTACTGGAAACTACATGGATACAAGTACAGACGGAAAGTCGAGTGTTAGCAGAAATTTGGGAATTACTCATCGCGGGAAAACCTCCCGGTAGATGTTGCAGAGGCGATGCAGACCCTCAATTACTGTGTCTGTGGAGACAAATGGTTCTTTGTGAAGAAAGGATTGCTTTATCGCCGTAGCGTGGTTCACATCACCGTTACTCGTCTCCATCAAATTGTGATCACAGGGAGAGATGTAGACATGGTCCTCACTGCCTATCATGATGTGTCTGGTCATTTTGGAATGCAAAAATTGGCATGAGAGGAGACAATGAAAAATGGTGGCAGGAATGTCGCACGTCTGTAACTATCACAACTGTGAAAGGTGATCATAAAGCATCACTGCATCTGCTTGTAAGTTGACGTCCATTACAAATGGTAGCAATTGATCATCTGAAGGTAGAGGACAGCAGGACAGGCCATAGCTACATCTTAACCATCATCGATCAATGCACCAAATTTCTAGTGGCCGTCCCTGTGAAGGATTTAACTGCCCAGACTACACAGCGGTGGAGCAGGGAGAGGTAAGTATTGCAACTTGCAAGTGCTGTGGCCCTGACCAAGCAGGGGGGGCACACTCGTGGGCAACAGTACTGGCACAAGGCCCCTCATAGTATGCTGGTGTGTCTGACGGCGAGTGGGCCCCCGCACCGTCAGAGACATTGTATTGTACTATGAGGGGCCCTGTGCCAGGGCCGTCGGCCATCAGCGGACCCATCCACCTGTTCAGAGCAACGGCACTTGCCCGGGTGCACCAGGTGTTGACCCCAGCCCTTGGGGGGGCAGCCCAGTTAGGGAGGTTTAAAAAATGGCATATGTTGATGTGTAGGCTGAACATTCAGCAGCTGCAAATGGCGGATTTGGGCAAGTCAGAGGAAGAGGAGGACAAAAGCGAGGCAGTATTCTGGCAACCTATGTGTCATCAGGGGAAGGTGGGACAAAATCCTTTGAAACCCATGCATGGTTCATTTTAATGAAGGTTAGATCATCAACATTTTGGGTCGACAGACGGGTCCTTTTTTCTGTCAGGATTGATCCAGCAGCACTGAAGCCTCTTTCAGATAACACACTAGCAGCAGGGCAAGTGAGCTCCTGTAAGGCATATTGTGCCAATTTAGGCCAGGTGTCCAGTTTAGAGGCCCAATAGTCAAAGGGGAATGATCTGTGAGGGAGAACATAGATATGGGAGTAGTTTGTAACCATAGTTGACAACTGCTGTCTCCTATCACTTTGAATCGATGCAGTATTAGCAGTCGTGTGAGCGGTACTTGAGAAATCAGTCCACAACATGGTCATGAAACCCCTGTCTCCAACGCCACTTCGGCTGTGTGCACCATGAACACCTCTTCCATTGTGCCCACTATGGCTCGTGGGAGAACCAGCACCGCTGCTGTGTGCTGGGAAAGCCTCAAACAAACGGTTCAACAGAGTCGCTTGTTTGTCAGCCAATGTTATCTCTAGGTTCTCCTGTGGCATGATGTTGTGTAATTTGCCTTTGTAGCATGGACCGAGGATGCTGGCCAGCCAGTAGTCATCATCCTTCACCATTTTGGCAATGCGGGGGTCCCTTTTTAGGATCCGCAAGGCATAATCGCACATGTGGCCAATGATCCAGGTGTCAATAATGCACTGCCACTGCAGGGTGGAGGAGCACTTTCTGGCAAATCCACATCCCTACAGTCACGCACAAACCCTGTACCTGACCTTGGAACGCCAAAATTTTCTCTTGCCCCCTGAGAAGCATCCTCCTGCCCAAAATAATCAACCCCCTCATCGTCCTCCTCCTCCTCTTCCTCTTCTTCCTCCACCTCGTCCAGGACAGTTCCCTGACCAGCAAGGTTTCCCTCCTCCTCCTCCTGTTCCTCCTCCTCTGCTGCAGATGCCAGATCCATAATGTGCGTCAAACTTTGCATGAGCAGATGCATAAGTGGGATTATCCTGCTTATGATGGCGTCGTCTGCGCTTACCAGCCGTGTTCATTCCTCAAAATACTGAAGGACTTTACAGAGGTCTTTCAGCTTTGACCACTGCATACCCGACAATTCCATGTCTTCCCTCAAACTGCCTGCCCATGTATCCTCCCACAAATGCATTACAGCCTGCCTCTGTTCGCACAGCCTCTCAACCATGTGCAGGGTGGAGTTCCACCTTGTTGCAATGTCTATGATTAGGCGATGCTTGGGGAGGTGGAGCAATCGCTGCAGCTTCTGCATATGACTGGAGTGTATGGGCGAGCGACGGATGTGCGAGCACAGTCTTCGCACCTTATGGAGCAGGGATGTTAACTCCGGATAATTATTAAAGAAGCACTGCGCCACCAGGTTCAAAGTGTGAGCCAGGCAAGGTATGTGTGTGAGTTTTGCAAGGGCTATGGCTGCCACAAAATTACGGCCGTTATCACTGACTACTTTGCCTGGCTCAAGATGTAGACTTGCCCAGCCATGACTCAGTTTGTCGCTGCAAGTAGTTGGCCAGTACCTCTGCAGTGTGTCTGTTGTCACCCAAAGACATCGTCTTTAACACAGCCTGCTGTCGCTTACCACTAGCTGTTCGATAGTGGGACACCTTGTGTGCAACACTGCCAGCTGCGGATGGAGCGCTCGTGTGACTGCGCTCTGTGGACGAGCTTTCGCTTATGGAGGAGGAGGGTCAAAAGCCTACAGCCAACTGTTTCCTATACCGTGGGCTAGGCAGCACTGTTCCACCGCCGCTGTCCCCTGTGGAGTCTGCATCCACCACATTAACCCAGTGCGCAGTGATGGACACGTATCCTACTGGACCATGCATCTGTTGTGAGGTGCACCTTTCCACTCACTGATTGCTTGAGTGCATGGACAATGCAGTCTTTCACATGCGGGTGGAGGGCTGGGATGGCTTTTTGAGAAAAGAAGTGCCGACTGGGTAGGTCATAGCGTGGGACTGCATAGGTCATGAGCTCGCGGAAAGCTTCGTTTTCAACCAAACTGTAGGGTATCATCTCTAATGAGATTAGTTTGGCAATGTAGGCGTTCAAACACAGTGTACGCAGATGAGAGGATGAGTATTTTCTTGTCCTACTCAGAGTGTCTGGTAGGGTGAGCTGGACTGGAGAGCTGTATATGGGGGAAGTAGCTGTGGACCGGATGGAGTGAGAGGGGGTTTGTGATGGTATTGGTCGTGATGGCCTAGATTCAATGTTGTGTTGCAAAACCATTGTGATTCCCTGAGTGCTTTGGCCTTGCGACGACACCTTAACATTTAGTGCTGGTGGTGTGCTTAACGGTGGCGGTGGTCTTACAGTGGGGGAAGCGATGGAGCATTGCTGGCTACCTTCAGTCGGAGCAGGTGCACATGTGCTACCTGAGGTTTTGTAGTCCGTCCACAAGTGCATGTTGATTAAATGTCTAAGCATGCAACTGGTATTCAAATTTCTGAGTTGTTTACCTCGGCTAAAGGTCCTTCCGCACTTCTTACGGGTGACCTTTGTCTCATCAGTAGGATTTTGAACAAAGAAGTGCCACACTGCACTCTTCCTACTATGGTGTACATTTTCTGGCCTTGCATGCTGTGCTAAGTTGACCATCTGGCCAAGCTGTCCTGCAACTCTTTTAGCTTTTGGTCCACGTTTTTGGACAGCTACGGGCCTGCCAGATAACCGCTGCTGCGATGTCAATGCCTGCTGCGGATCCTTCTTACTGTATCTGAACTATTGCCAGCGCCACCCTCCTCCCCCAATGGATGCCAATCCGGGTCAAGAACTGGGTCATCCATCACCTCCTCTTCAAGTCATCTGGACCTTCCTCTTTACTTTCCTCTGTGTCACCGTGTAAGGTGGTATAGTATGCGGGAAGGGGCACCTGAGTTTCATCAGGGTCAGATTCTGACTCAGTAGACTGCGAGGGCAATGTAGTGCTCTGGATCAAAGTACCAGCAGAATCATCTAGCAGTGGCTGTGCATAAGTGCACTCCATGTCAGATTTATCTTGGACTGGGGAATTCAGGATTTGACTGGATAACCCAGGCATGGTATGTGAAAAGAGCTCCATGGAGTAATCTGAAGTGTGGGCTGCCGCATCCTTAACTTTTGGTGGGGGTGAAGGACACAAGTAGAGGTGTTTTTCCTGACCAGAACCCTGCACTGACGACTCCGTGCTTGCAGGTTTCGAACATTCAGAAGAAGAGGCAATAGAGCTGGTGGATGTTTCGGCAATGTATGCCAAAACCTGTTCCTGATGCTCCGGCCTTAAAAGCAGTTTTCCTACTCCAAGAAATGGGAACCTTACAGGCCTTCTTGGGTCAGACGATGAAGCAGGCTCAACACCTTCTGCCTTAGCTGCTATTGTGCTTTTGCCAGAACCAGCCGATGCACCACCACCATCAGTACCAGCCGCACCCCCTGCCCACGTCCGCGGCCTCTTCCACCATACTTCCTCATGTTTGGGAAAATGTACCAAAAAGACCAGCAGAGAAATGGTACTGTATGAGGAGCGTCCAGCTGTGTAAGGTGTATTAAAAAAATTAAATCTACGTATATATTTTGTTAGTCACAGACGCTCTCCCAGTATGTATTTGACCGTAATCCAACAAGCAGATATACGGTACTGTATCAAAAGTGTACAGCTGTATATGTTTTTTGTGTAACTAACAATCTCCGTATATGTATTTACGGAGTGTCACACACACACGCTGACTCTGTATAGATGTGACTGTAATGCGAACAGCAGATATACAATAGTGTTTGAGAATCGGACAGCTCAATACGGTGTATGGAGAAATGGAAATGTCCGTATATGTATTTACGGAGTGTCACACACGCTGACTTTGTATAGATGTGACTGTAATGCGAACGGCAGATATACAATATGGTTTGAGAATCGGACAGCTCTATACGGTGTCTGTATGGAAAATTGTAAATCTCCATCTATTTTTATACGGAGTGACACTCTGTCTCTGTATAGTTTTGACCGTAATTAAACAGCAGATATACAAAACTGTTTGAAAAGCGTACAGCTCTATACGGTGTAGGTCTGGAAAAATGGAAAATCTCCTCGGTTTGTTTTTCCAGAGTCACACACAGATAGCTAATATTTGTCCGTGATACCAGCCGGTACACGGTAGTGTGTGAGGAGCGTACACCGCTATACGGTGTCTGTATGGAAAATTTTAAATCTCCGTCTATTTTTACACGGAGTGACACACACTGTCTCTGTATAGTTTTGATCGTAATTAAACAGCAGATATACAAAACTGTTTGAAAAGCGTACAGCTCTATACGGTGTAGGTCTGGAAAAATTGAAAATCTCCTCGGTTTGTTTTTCCCGAGTCACACACAGATAGCTTGTATTTGTCCGTGATACCAGCTGGTACACGGTAGTGTGTGAGGAGCGTACACCGCTATATGGTGTGTGAAAAAATGAACGCTCGGTAACTGACCAGAACAAAATAATAAAAGTTGAAGTGCTTTGAAAAAAGCAGTTTGAACAGCAGTGTCCACACAGCAATGCAGCTATCAGGTAGCCTTAAAAGGCAGCCTAATCACCACCAGCGCTGCTGCACACAACAAAAATCCTCCCCTTTCACTGCACACTAACTGTACAGTGAAAAGCGCTATCAGTAGAAGCTATTTTTTTTCTTCTTCCCTGCCTAACGCTTTCCCTATTCAGAATCAGCTGCAGAACCTCTCCCTATTCTAAGATCGGCAGAAGTAAGATGGCGGTCGGTGGTCACAGCCTTTTATAGCCACTGTGACGCCACACAAAGCCAGCCAATCACTTCAATGCCCTTCTCTAAGATGGTGGTGGCCACTGCCCATGTCATCACGTTGCCCACAGTGTGCGTCCTCCATCATTGGCTGAGAAAAGGCGCTGGAAGCATTATTTGAAATGTGACTTTGGCGCTCGGATCGGCGACCTCATGGCCGACCTCACGCTATGGTCAGGTTTCGATCGGCGAAACCCGACTTTAGTTAAAGTCGGCGACTTTTGAATTTGACTGACCCGTTTCGCTCAACTCTAATAGGGACCCAACGTATAAAATAAACATGCTATTTATCCTGCCAGTGAACACCATAAAAAAATCTACTTTTATGTCCCATTATCTCATCAAAGATAGAATAAAAAACGACCTCCCAAAATGGTACCAAATATAAAAACTACAGCTTGTCTATCAAAACATAGGCCAAATAAATAACCCCCCCATACAGCTTAAAAACAAAACAAATAAAATATTATTTCTACTAGAATCTGGTAGCACAAAAATATTTTATTTTTCCAGAGTATTTTTATTATGTAAAAATGGGGAAACATAAATAAAACAATATAAGTTTGGTATGCTGCTAACTGTATTGACCCACAGAATAAAGTTAATATGCCACTTACGTCACACAGTCACTGTAAAAAAAATCCCTAATTGGAAAAAAAAACAACTTTCAATAATCACTGCAACTCTTGATAAATGCCTATGCCTATATAGTTTCCAAAGCGGAGTCATTTCTGACAACAGGAAACCATTAGTGAAAAATATTAGCCTCACATGGCATATATTTTTCTTATATACAGTAAATATATATATTTTTTAGCTAAATCTACATAATATTGTAAAAAACACAAGAATTAATTTTTGAAGACCAAAGGTAAAAGGAACCTGCGAAATACCTGTGGCGTAAAAATGTTTAATACGCCCCTAGATGAATTCCCTGAGAGGTGCAATTTCCAAAATGTAATCACTTTTGGGGATTTTTCTCTGTAGTACTTCAGGGGCTCCACAAATACAATATGAGGAATGAAAATCAATCCAGCAAAATTTACACACCTAAAGCAAAGTTACTTTCCTTCTCAGGCATGCCCCACGCCCAAACAATAGCGTGCAACCATACACCATATGCTGAACCTGGCAAATTCCTATTACTCCCTTGAAAATTAAAAAATGCGGCTAAAACTACATTTGAAAGGAAAACATGGAATTTTTCATTTCCTAAACCCTATTTTCAATATAATAAGTTGTGCAATTTTTAAACTATGCTTATAAGTGAGAGGTTTCTAATATATCAGCCACTTAAAAACACCTTAGAACTGAATTGATATCTTGAATTTTGGAAAGATTACTGCTAAACTTATAACTGTCTAATGCCCCTCAAAAATAAAAGGCTATATAAAAAATATAGTTACATAAAATAGACATGTGGGAATTATTAGCTAATAAACATTTTGTATGGTATGGTACATTGAAAATTTAAAAAATGAGACATTTTTATTTTTTGTGAATTTCAGAGTTTTTTATTTAATACATTCAAAACATATCAATCTAAATTTACTATTGATGTAAAGTTCAATGTCTCTTGAAAAACAAGCAATCTTAGGACCAATGGCATACAAAAAGGCAAACAGTAAGCCAAAGTTATTGCTGCGTAAAGGTAACATGTCAGATTTAAATTTTTCACCATATAACCAGATTTACGGTTTTCCAGCTCTGATAACTTTATAAAGATATATAAAATGTAGACTTAGGCCTAAGTGGCATGCATGAACTCTGCACATGTTAAATATTTTACTTAAAGGAGGTATGGCATATCGAATTCCACGTTTTTTGCCACACGATACCGCTTCTGTTGAGTTATCTGTCTGATGCCCTGTAAAATTGGATTTAGGTTATGTGACAATCGGGGTCATTGGTTTTAATGAAGTAGATGGAGTCACTTGTTTTGTTTCAATATACATACTGGCGAATTTGACAGATACGCTTAAATCTCATTTTTGAGGGCTTTAGAAGGAGACCCTGACATAATGTCATAAATGTGATGTGAACAAAAATCCCTAGCCACTATTATCAACTTTCATGTTTGCTTTTCTTTATTTCAATTGCTGTAAAATTGCATTAAGGTTTCTGCATGTATAAAGTGCTAAGTAGCATTTTGACAATGTGTTAGGTGTCAGCTTTCAAAAATATGTAAGTATGGAAGGTTATTATCATTTTTTATATTATAATTTAGATTTTATTTGTACATGTCAAAATTGTGAAACTTGTCCTAGCTACCAGAGGAGCAAAATGTAAAAGAAACTAATAACAACAAAAGGTTTAACCTAAAACCTAATTTAAACAGTAGGTAATTTTGTGCAGTCCCATAAAGTTAAGTTGATGTCCTATAATAATTACTCTTTGAGATACTTAGTAACCTAAATGTGATGCTAAGCACTACTCATGGACAAGGCATGAGGCTGGGTAGTCAAGAGGTGCGGGAACAGATACCAAGAGGGCTCTTCATAAACTAAGGGGTAAGGCAAAAATGTAGTCAGATCACAGTCCAAGGTCAGAATTCCAGGAAGGCTGCAGATCAAGACAAAAGGGCTAGGCAAATGGATGGTCAAATGCAAGGTCCAAGGTCAGGCAACAGAGGTAAAATATGGAGAGAACAGAGCAAGCACACACCATTTGAGTGAAGCTACAAGTAGCACTAATTGGAGGCAAAGAACCAGCTAAATAGCCAGTTAATCACTCAAATAGCATACACATGGAGGACGCTCCGTCATGCCCCAGCCCTGATTGGATGGCTGAATTGTCACTTAGCACACTCACAGTTCAGCTCGCCCCAGCCTCCATTAGATGACAGAGCTGTTCATTATCATATTGTTCAGGTTCCTTAATCATGTGTATGGTTTGGAGTATGTTACTCATGGCCTTTATAGGGTGTCACAGGTGACATAATAATTTGATTAAACAAAGTTTTAAAATACATATATAAATATAACAAAAATTACAACATCATAAAAAAACTTTATCATTCTCTATGAATGTACATATATACCAATAGTCCAAGATAATACATATTGCATATTATTAAAGGAGAATAATTTAGACGTATTTATTCTCCATTATAAGGGTTAGCCTGAGCTGGCCACTGGAAGGAGACCTGTTGTTAACCATTCTATTAGTTTGCGTTTTCAATACAATCATTTAAGCTATCAGGCGTCAAAGTTTATAATTTAAAAATCCGATTGGATTCCATATTATTAAGTCTCTGATAGCGGTTAGGGATATCATCTGATATCTGCTCTATTATTGTTAATTGAAAACTGCTTGGATCCTTCTGATGCTCCATTAGATAGTATCTCAATAAACTATGGTTGGTTACCCCATTATGGATGTTATATCTATGTTTATTCATCCTTTTGTGCTATGATTGCATGATTCTTCCCACATATTGAAGATTATAGTTAGAGTGTAGTACATAGATCACATAACTAGAATGACAGTTCAAAAAGTGATTTATATAAAAAAGATCACCAGTAAACCGAGAACCAAACTCCAGTTCAAACACATTGGTGAAAGAAGCTGTCATACCTGACTACCATCCTTCTGTGACATCTCTTTAGAGATTCTCCTCAAATTTTTCATCACAGGAAGTAAAGTAAAAAAAATAACGAATATAGCAATTGTGGATAAGGAAGGTTTGCACACTCCACCAGTCTCTCTACCAGAAGCTTTAGCCTTCAGGTGTTTCAGGAAGAGTTGCAGTGATTTTTTCATTTATTTAGCTATAGGGATTTGCTTTATAGGCAAAATAGTATGGAATTTTGAGATAAAGTAAATTATGAAAGTGATCAGGGCTTAAAAACAGATATGTATCGGACAACCTCTTTGTTCTGTCCTCACTAAATGAAGCAGACTTGAGGTTGCTTATACAGGCAGCTAAACCACTATACCGGTGTCCAATAAGGAGACTGTAGGTTAACTCTGTGTTTTATTGGTGCGGTTAAACTATAATACAAACATACATGCATAGAATCAACACTGGGTTCAGCAAGAATACATATTACATGATACAATGTAAATCAACATCTGCACTCATAGCTGAGAACTAACTGAGCAGGTTGATCTGAGACAGGAATTAGATACAGGAAGCATGCTTACATACCAGCGATGCTGTCACAAGGGGAGAAGAGAAATGAGATGCTTCCAGGATGCAGGCTGAGGGAAAATGGAGAACTGGAGGGAAAATGGGGGCTGGACTAACCATAATCCTTTGCAAAGCTTACCAGGGTGCCTTGCAACCTTCCCAGAATGCATTGTGAACAGAGGGAAAAATAGATTCAGGAAGTAAAATTCACAGGAACACTGCGGTTATGACTCTGGTCACTAGATGGAGCCAGAAACAATGAAAACATTAAAATCTATGGAAGAAACTGAACATTCTGGATATTCACTAGTAGTATTATCAGATAGACAATCAAAGATTATGAATTAAATGTCGGAGACAGAACACCCTTTAATATATTAATATTCGCTAGATATTCTACATTATCTGTAGCCATAAAAATGTTTTCTTGAGTGTCTTAGAGTTGCCAGTGCTTTCTAGAAACTGCAGACTGCAATTGTTTCATAATATAAATGGAAATAGTCTGCAAAATGCCTTCCAGCCTATAAGTTAGTTAAACATTTTTTTTCCAATTAATAAAGACAAAGAGTCAGACAAATGATGAATTCTATTGTCATCAGCTGTGAAACAGAAACAATATTTCTAGGAAATACCATCAATCATGCAGAATTTTATGTCACAACATAATAAAATTGTCAATGTCTAGTTGCAATGAAAGAAAGAAATACAACACAGGATAGTTAAACATGATGAATTCATTATAATAAATGACAGTATATAAAATCTGTATCTACTGGTATCAAAACTGTGAATAAATAATTGTAGGGATGCAAAATTAGGTAATAGCATAGTTATCAGAATGTATTAGCATTGCCCTCTTCTCTAAGTTGTTTACTAAAGCTGAATATGGTAACAGCACAAAAAAAGGATTACTGGATGCAGTTGTTCACAATTTGGTATAAGCAAGACCCTTAAGCAGAAAGCGATCACTCTTGGCAATAAAGCAAAGTTTGAATTTACACCAAAGTCAATTTTAATAAATTCCATCTATATCTTATGGAATTCCTGAGTACGCCGATACCCAAAATGTGGAGGAAAGCTACCGTTTGGGCACACAGCAGGGTTCGGAAGGGAAGGAGCACTGTTTGACTTTTTAACTGCAAAATTGGCTGGAATCACTAGCAGACTCCATGTCACATTTGGAGAGCATTTAATGTGCCTAAGCAATGGAACCCCCCTCAAGTGACACCATTTTGGAAACTAGACCCCTCAATGAATTTATCTAGATGTGTGGTGAGCACCTTGAATCCCCAGGTGCTTCACAAAAGATTATAATGTAGAGCCGTGAAATTTTTCCCACAAACATATTCTTTTAGCCCCAAATTTTCAATTTTCACAAGAGAAACAGGAGAAAATTCGCCGCACAGTGGTCCAAAACTCCTTTTAAGGCACAGTGCAAAGCTTAGAATGCCACCAAATGGTTAGTTCATATTTTGCTTGAATAGTTTGAGGGTGCCATGTCACATTGGCAAAGCCCCTGAGGTGCCAAAACAGCAGAAACCCCCTATAAGTGACCTCATTTTATGATACTACATCCCCAATGAATTTATGTAGGGGTGCAGTGATTATATTGACACCACAGATGTGTCACAGAATTTTAGACCGTGGGGCAGTAAAGAAAAAAAAACACATTTTTGCCACCAAAATTTAGTTTTAGCCCCAGATTTTACATTTTCACATGGGAAAATAGGAATGTGGTTGTACAGTACTGCTTAGCCACACAGTAAGACTCGGGAGGGACAGAGTGCTAGAATGTTAGAAGAGCGGAATCCACCCTCAAGTGACCCCATTTTGGAAATTATACCTCTTTGGGAATTTATCTACAAGTGTAATGACAATTTTGACTCCATGGGTGTTTTCCAGGGTGTTTTCCAGGTAAAAGCAGCAGTGGATGCTGCTGAGTGAAAATTTCAAACTGCCATTGTAGTACCCAGTACATTGTAGTCCCCAGTACATTGTAGTGCCCATCTTGCACACACCCATAAATTAGGCGGGCTCTCATCGCTACAGAAATGCCAAACATGTGGACACTAAATGTGGTTTAGGCACACTAGGGCTCAGAATGAATAGAGGGCCACTTGGATTTGGCAGAGCAGAATTTGCTGAACTTCTTTTGGGGGGCAAGGAGCAATTTCTCTTTTCTAGAGCCTTTGTACAACCAGTAATGTGAAAACTCCCCATATTTCCATCAACAAATGACCTGAGTGGGGACTTGCTTTTTTTGCGTATTAAGTTGAAGGTTTTATAATAAGGCAGCAGAGTTACTCGGAACTCAATCTGGCTTCTGTTCAGCGGTGTCCTTCCTTTCAGAAGTGCACAAAACCGTGGCCAACGACACTTTTATGCATGCCTAAAAAGATCATAGGCCAGATGGCGTCCACAGTTTCCCCATCTGCCTTATTATAGGGAATCTTCCTCTGGAGGTTCTATCTGAATTACATATTTTAGAGATTTACACAGAAAGCCCAGTATAAGTGCTCAGCATAGAGCGCAGGAATAATGCGCGCCAAGCCTTACTGCGATCTTTGGAAGGCAGAAAGAATAAATCAACAGCAGATGAAGAATTTTTGCATCACCATATTTTGAGAGCTATAATTTTTCCATATTTCATCTGACATTTGAGGGTTTGTTTTAGTGGGATAAGTTGACTTTTTTATTGGTACCATTTTCGAGCACATAAAGTTTTTAGATCTCTTTCTATTCCAATTTTTGGAAGGCAGAATGAACAGAAACTAGCAATTCAGGAATTTTTTGTTATGCCATTCTGCGTGTCATAAAATTGATAAAGCAGCTTTATTCTTCGGGTCGGTGCAAGTACAGTGATACCACATTTATATAGTTTTTTATATTTTGGCGCTTTTACAGAACTAAAAACTATTTTGTAGAAAGAATAATTATTTTTGCATTGCTTTATTCTGAGAGCTATTTTTTTTTTATTTTTTGACTGATGGAGCTGTATGGCAGAGATACTGTTTTTATTTACATTCGTCTTTTTGATCACGTTTTATTCATATTTTTGTTTGGAGGTCTGATAAAAAAGCTTCTTCTTTTGCCCATTTTTTTATGGTGTTCAATAACGGGGGTAACTGGGTGGGACAGTTTTTTTGCTGTGGGTCTTTTCAGATGCAGCAATACCAAACGTGTACTTTTATTGTTTTGTTGTGTGTTATTTTACATAAAATATAAGTTTATGGGTACAATGTATTTTTAATTTTTTTATTATTTTGTTTTGAAAAAAAATTTAAAATTTATTTTTTTAGCTTTTATATACTTTAATTAGTAGAGGGACTTTCACTTTCTGCAGTCTGATCATTGTTATAGTGCATTACAATGCAATATGACTGTCAGTCTGCTCTCACACAAGCTTGTTACACCATGTTCTCAGCATGATCTAACAAGCTTGCTAGAGCCTGGTGACCCAGATGTCATGACGATGTCGGGTCACGATGGCAATGATTAGGCCCCCGTGATAAGGTTGAGGGGGTGCCGATCGGAGAACAGACATACCCAACAATGAAGTACAGGGTACGTCCAAGGTCATGAAGGGGTTAAGTGATGAATCTTATGCTCCCCTGCCACACCAGCTCCATTCCAGCAATATCAGTGCCAGGTCTACTGACCCAAGTGAAACACTGTTATGTCACTGCAGCTAATTATCAACCGCTAAATGGCTGGATTGTTCATGTTTCTCTTTCACGGAACTCAAATGACACATTTGCAGCCACTGATTGGCTGCAGAGCTTAAATTATATAACAATGAATTTTTTTTAATCGCTAAAATATAAAAAAAAAAGCCATAATCACATCCAGAGTTGGTTTTAGACAAAGTGTGGCTCTGGACAAACGTTAAAAGTGGGGTCCCAATTGGTAACATATTGCACCATCATACACAAACATTCAAGTTGCATTACAGATGTCGAATTCAGACCTTTAAACGAGCACCATCGACTATGTTAGCCATTTGGCGCTTGTGTAATGGCCTCTTTACGCAGGTTGACGAAGAATGATGGAATCGGAACGATCCCTAATAGATCATTCTGTCCCCATACAGATCATGCTATTGGCAGCACATCTTTTGCTTACACAGGGCGATTTGCTGCTGAGAACAATGGTCTTGATTCATTAAGACTGGCATTGTGCAGGCCAGTCTTAATGAACAGGGCTCCTGGAGAAAAATGCACCTAATTTGTTAAAAGGCGCACACCACTTAAAACATTAGGAATCTTAAAAGTGGTTTGGCAGAAATGTACACACACACACACATTTATATGCACATACATATACATGTATTTACACACATATATACACACACTACACATACATATACACGCACTGCACGTACATGTACTGTAAGGTAGCAGCTGGACAGGGTCCTGAACTTGAGGTATGTGTCTCCGAGATGCCAAGACTTGGTGATGGAGCACCCGGAGAAGTAGACTCCAGGAGTTATAGTGTTGAGATGTTTTCTCAAGGGTCTTGATTCATGGGTCTGGGTTTTACGAGCAGCTAAAAGAGCTGTGTGGGATTGGCCGTTCATTTACCTACAGTTCCAGGTCTTAGAATGGGCTATAAAAGACAGTTTAGTGTCTGTGCGTGGAGGTATGCAAGCCTCCAGTGTAGTCTGTCTTTGCATTAGAGCTGGATTTAACCCAAGGAGGGCAAGCCTGCACTACTGTATGGATTATTAACGTTGTGTTTTCACTTTAAAAAGGCTGTTTTGTTATCCTGTCCAGTTTATGCATACTTAATAAACTGCTTCTCTAAACTAAAGAAATTAGATCCCTGTGTGTCTACCTGCACCTAATAGAGAGCTGATCCCTTACAATACATACACTGCACATACATACACACGTATATACACACACAGTAAACATATATACACATGTACTGTATATAAACACACTGCACACATATACACAAATATATACAAACACTGCACAAACATATGTGTATACTGTAATGTGGCTGTAGAACAACTAGTGGATGGGAGATAAATCGGGAGAAATGCTTTAGCACAAATAGGACTAAAACGGGTTAATCGGCCATGACAGTTTGATTGTGAACAGCTGAAGAGTTGGGAGAGATGACTGCTCACCATGTCTCTGCCCCTGGATGTAGTTCATTTTCTAAATTGAGATCTGTTTGTCTCATAGGGGGCTGGATTGAGTGCCTTTGCTAAAGGACTAAGAAGCTGGACTCTAAAACCGGTGGGCTTACCAGCACTATTGTATGGACTTGTTACTTTATGTTTTACTTTATGCCGGACAAGGGATGTATTTGAATTCCAGTGATGTGGTTTATGAGGACTGAATTTAAATAGAAATGGGTTCTGTGATGCCTCATATAGCTCCCAACTGAGTAGCAATGTTACAATACACACAGTACACATACATACATATGTGTATACAAGCCTCCCAACTGTCCCGGATCCAGAGGGACAGTCCCGATTTTGAGAGTCTGCCCCACTGTCCCGGCCGGGAGCTTACTTTTCCCGGGGACATAGGAGTAAACGGCGGAGCCCCGAGGAGCACTTTAAAACTCGCACATGACGTTCCACCGGAAGTGATGTGCTGGAACTGACCGGAAAAGAGGTAATTTCAGGAGGAGATTGTGACAGAACCATTGAGGCACTTCAGGGAATGCTTCAGATCCATCACCGTGTCCTCCTCCGACAGAGCAGACAGCGGGATCGCCTTGGAATTGGGGATGCCGGCCATGTGAGCGGATCATGATATGTCCTGCACCGGGAGGCTCAGGTGGGCACTACAATGGGAGCCGAGCTGCTATAGTATCTTTATAGAATCTTTCTTTTTCTCTCTGTTTCTTTCTCTCTCTCTGTTCTTTCTTTGACTCTCTAATCTTTCTTTCTCTCTCTGTTTCTTTCTTCCTCTGTTCTCTGTTTCTTTCTCTCTCTCTGTTCTTTCGCTCTCTAATCTTTCTTTTTCCTTTCTCGCTCTGTTCTTTCTTTCTCTCTTGCTCTGTTCTTTATTTCCCCCTTTCTTTCTCTCTGTTCTCTTTCTTTCCCCGCTTTCTTTCTCTCTCTACTCTTTCTTTCCCCTCTTTCTCTCTCTTTCTCTCTCTCTCTGTTCTTTTTTCTGTCCCTTCTTTCTTTCTCTGTTCTTTCTCTCTGTTCTTTCTTTCTTTCCCCTTTCTTACTCTCTCTCTGTTCTTTCTCTCTCTGTTCTTCCTTTCTCTCTCTGTTGTTTCTCACTCTGTTCTTCCTTTCTCTCTCTGTTCTCTTTCTCTCTCTCTCTGTTCTCTCTCTCTGTTCTCTTTCTCTCGCTCTGTTCTTTCTTTCTCCTTCCTCTCGCTTTCTTTCTCTCTGTTCTTTCTTTCTTTCCCCTCTTTCTTTTTCGCGCTCTGTTCTTTCTTTCGCTCTCTATTCTTTCCCCTCTTTCTCTCTCTGTACTTTCTTTCTCTCTCTCTGTTCTTCCTTTCTCTCTCTCTCTTTTCTTTCACTCTCTCCTTTCTTTCTCTCTCTCTGTTCTCTTTTTTTCTCTCAGTTCTTTCTTTTTTTTCCTCAGTACCAGTCAGTGTGCCCAAAGTACCAGCCACTGTGCCCCTAATGCCAGACACTGTGCCCTCAGTATCAGTGTCAGTGTGATCAGCAGTGCTAAATGGGTGCAGTTGGGGTGTGGACATAGGTGTGACTAGTTGTGAAATGAGTGTGGTCGGGGCGTGGCCTAAAATTTGCCACGACGTGCTGCACACGCCACAGCCTTTGTCCCTCTTTCCCTTTTTTAAAAGTTGGAAGGTACAGTGGGGAAAAAAAGTATTTAGTCAGTCAGCAATAGTGCAAGTTCCACCACTTAAAAAGATGAGAGGCGTCTGTAATTTACATCATAGGTAGACCTCAACTATGGGAGACAAACTGAGAAAAAAAAATCCAGAAAATCACATTGTCTGTTTTTGTTTCATTTTATTTGCATATTATGGTGGAAAATAAGTATTTGGTCAGAAACAAAATTTCATCTCAATACTTTGTGATATATCCTTTGTTGGCAATGACAGAGGTCAAACGTTTTCTGTAAGTCTTCACAAGGTTGCCACACACTGTTGTTGGTATGTTGGCCCATTCCTCCATGCAGATCTCCTCTAGAGCAGTGATGTTTTTGGCTTTTCGCTTGGCAACACGGACTTTCAACTCCCTCCAAAGGTTTTCTATAGGGTTGAGATCTGGAGACTGGCTAGGCCACTCCAGGACCTTGAAATGCTTCTTACGAAGCCACTCCTTCGTTGCCCTGGCGGTGTGCTTTGGATCATTGTCATGTTGAAAGACCCAGCCACGTTTCATCTTCAATGCCCTTGCTGATGGAAGGAGGTATGCACTCAAAATCTCACGATACTTGGCCCCATTCATTCTTTCATGTACCCGGATCAGTCGTCCTGGCCCCTTTGCAGAGAAACAGCCCCAAAGCATGATGTTTCCACCACCATGCTTTACAGTAGGTATGGTGTTTGATGGATGCAACTCAGTATTCTTTTTCCTCCAAACACGACAAGTTGTGTTTCTACCAAACAGTTCCAGTTTGGTTTCATCAGACCATAGGATATTCTCCCAAAACTCCTCTGGATCATCCAAATGCTCTCTAGCAAACTTCAGACGGGCCCGGACATGTACAGGCTTAAGCAGTGGGACACATCTGGAACTGCAGGATCTGAGTCCATGGTGGCGTAGTGTGTTACTTATGGTAGGCCTTGTTACATTGGTCCCAGCTCTCTGCAGTTCATTCACTAGGTCCCACCGCGTGGTTCTGGGATTTTTGCTCACCGTTCTTGTGATCATTCTGACCCCACGGGGTGGGATTTTGCGTGGAGCACCAGATCGAGGGAGATTATCAGTGGTCTTGTATGTCTTCCATTTTCTAATTATTGCTCCCACAGTTGATTTCTTCACTCCAAGCTGGTTGGCTATTGCAGATTCAGTCTTCCCAGCCTGGTGCAGGGCTACAATTTTGTTTCTGGTGTCCATTGACAGCTCTTTGGTCTTCACCATAGTGGAGTTTGGAGTCAGACTGTTTGAGGGTGTGCACAGGTGTCTTTTTATACTGATAACAAGTTTAAACAGGTGCCATTACTACAGGTAATGAGTGGAGGAAAGAGGAGACTCTTAAAGAAGAAGTTACAGGTCTGTGAGAGCCAGAAATCTTGATTGCTTGTTTCTGACCAAATACTTATTTTCCACCATAATATGCAAATAAAATGAAAAAAAAACAGACAATGTGATTTTCTGGATTTTTTTTTCTCAGTTTGTCTCCCATAGTTGAGGTCTACCTATGATGTAAATTACAGACGCCTCTCATCTTTTTAAGTGGTGGAACTTGCACTATTGCTGACTGACTAAATACTTTTTTTCCCCACTGTATGTATATACACACACAGCACATACATTCACACTTATATACACACACACAGCACATATATGTCGTTGTTATATTGTTTGTCTTTTATCTCATACTAGCTGAAGATCCTGGCGTTGCCTGGGCATAGTAACCAACTGTGGTTAGTTAGAACAAATTATAATGATTATATTGCACATAAAAACATTCCACACCATATATTCAACACTACAGATTTGCAACACAAATTAACTAAATGATTACCCAAGTATTGATAGTATTTTATTTTCAACTCATTCAAGAGCCTTTTGATAAACATGTGTATCTGTGTATCTAACCCTATCCTGTGTGATAATGTCTGCTGAGCTGTTTACCTAAACCTCTCCTGTGTGATGCTTTCTGCTGAGCTGTGTATCTAATCCTATCGTGTGTTATTGACTGCTCAACCATGTATCTAATCCTATCCTGTGTGATACTGACTGCTGAGCAGTGTATCTAATCCTATCCTATGTGATACCGTCTGCTGAGCCGTGTATCTAACCTATCCTGTGTAATACTGACTGCTGAGCTGTGTATCTAATCCAATCCTGCGTGATACTGACTGCTGAGCAGTGTATCTAATCCCATCCTGTGTGATACCGTCTGCTGAGCCATGTATCTAATACTATTCTGTGTGATACTGTCTGCTGAGCCGTGTATCTAATCCTATCCTGTGTGATACTGTGTGCTGAGCTGTGCATCTAATCCTATCCTGTGTGATACTGACTGCTGAGCTGTGTATCTAATCCCATCCTGTGTGATACTGACTGCTAAGCCATGTGTCTAATCCTCTCCTGTGTGATACTGACTGCTGAGCTGTGTATCTAATCTTATCCTGTGTGATACTGACTGCTGAGCCATGTGTCTAATCCTCTCCTGTGTGATACTGACTGCTGAGCCGTGTATCTAATCCTATCCTGTGTGATACTGACTGCTGAGCCATGTGTCTAATCCTCTCCTGTGTGATACTGACTGCTGAGCCATGTATCTAATCCTATCCTGTGTGATACTGACTGCTGAGCCATGTGTCTAATCCTATCCTGTGTGATACTGACTGCTGAGCTGTGTATCTAATCCTATCCTGTGTGATACTGACTGCTGAGCCTTGTGTCTAATCCTCTCCTGTGTGATACTGACTGCTGAGCCGTGTATCTAATCCTATCCTGTGTGATACTGACTGCTGAGCCATGTGTCTAATCCTCTCCTGTGTGATACTGACTGCTGAGCCGTGTATCTAATCCTATCCTGTGTGATACTGACTGCTGAGCCATGTGTCTAATCCTATCCTGTGTGATACTGACTGCTGAGCTGTGTATCTAATCCTATCCTGTGTGATACTGACTGCTGAGCCATGTGTCTAATCCTCTCCTGTGTGATACTGACTGCTGAGCCGTATATCTAATCCTCTCCTGTGTGATACTGACTGCTGAGCCATGTGTCTAATCCTATCCTGTGTGATACTGACTGCTGAGCCTTGTGTCTAATCCTCTCCTGTGTGATACTGACTGCTGAGCTGTGTATCTAATCCTATCCTGTGTGATACTGACTGCTGAGCTGTGTATCTAATCCTATCCTGTGCGATACTGGGCTCCCCCTGCAGTCTGTGTCAGAGGGTGGTCTGTGTTGGCACGGTAATACATTGTGTTATTTGCAGCTTTACAGAAGGACGATAACACCATAGAAATGATAAGAATAATAGGCAAAATTGTTTGGTGAATTGGAACACACGGGGTTAAAATTTTGCCTCACAACATAGCCTATGACGCTCTCGGGGTCCAGACGTGTGACTGTGCAAAATTTTGTGGCTATAGCTGCGACGGTGCAGATGCCAATCCCGGACATAAACACATACATACACACACATATTGAGCTTTATATATTAGATTAATGCATGGGCTATTGTGTATTACCATTATCTATGTCACCTTGGTACTGCTACATCATCAGATGTATTACCTTTACTGTTCTGTGTCCAATGTGTATATTTATATGCTGTTATATTAGGGAAAGTGCAGTTCAAAGGTTTGATCTAGTAGGCATCCAAGTGCACACGGTTCCTAGTTAGTGGATAGAGTAAGTACATGGTTAAAATAGGAGGGGCTGCTGCATAGTAAGGTATTGTATAGTGGTGGGTTAAGGCAGAGAGCCAAAGGCGCCCGAAGAGTCCACATGGGCTATAGACCCAGGACGCTGCAGCAGTCACAAAATGATTACGAGAGAAGCCAAACTTACCACAGCACAGCACGATACAGCAGTGGACCAGTGCAGCTAGGGGCCAGAAGTGCTTCTAAAATGTGGCAACTCATTACTTGGGCACAAACCCATAAGACCGGGGTGGAATGACCAAGGGAACCCATGGAAGCAGTGAGTACAGACAGTGACAAAGCGGGGCCAGCACATGGTTCAGAACATCAGAGCAGGTCACTCCCACAAAGGCTACTGACTTCAGATACTAATGATCTTGAGTCTGGGACCAAACAGCCCGAGGGATGCTTAACCATGGCAGAGCTAAATGGAGAGGAAACTGGGAAAGAGTCAGGGACGGTCCGAACTGGGTCCATGCTGTGTAACCGTGAAAGAAGCACAGGGAAAGTGAAGGAGCCTAGCAATGTGACACCTGTTGTAAATGCTGTGGAAACTTTGGAAGTGCTGTGTAATGACTCAAGTAAAGACGTTCTTGCTAAAGTTGTGAAAGACTGTCTCGGTTAATGTGGGTTTGTCTAGAAACGGTCTCCCACTGCATAGGGAGGACCCTGAAGAAGCTGGACCAGAAGACACAGGTATGCTGACTAGTGAACTGTAGCGGAGGCCAGGACATTAGAGCCCCGGTGTCCTCGGCTACGACTACGGTCCTGGCCGACTTTTACATTTGGCGTAGTCGGCAGGATGCAACTACCTCGCAATGCAGAGAACCCGCGAAGAAAAGAGTTAATGATGTTATGTGTGCGACTGCTGTGCCCCTGAAGAACAACAAGGAAAATGTGCAAGTGGTTGCTGTGTACAGAGAAGTGAAAGATGAAGATTTACTGAATGTTTTCGAAGTACCGGATGTGTCAAAAGACTTGGACTTGTCTAAAATACCGAAAAAGACCGACATAGTGACAACCAAGATGGTGGCTGTGGAATTGGTGGGAAATGGCGACAAGGAAGAAGACAACAACATGGATCTCACCTTTCATGGGCGTAACTGTACAGAATGGGTGCCAAAATCCCCCCACCATCCTCCTAGGGTTCGCCCCTGGTTGGTGCGGATGAAGAAAAGAAGACCTTACCCTCCCCAACAGAGTTACAGCAAATGGGTGGAGTTGTCAGAAATGGGTAGGGGCTACAAGGAGGAACCCTGCCCAGCAGCCCATGGGAAGACATCGCGGAGGTCTCCACTCACCCACTCTCGGTGGTACCTCAGGTGCAGAGCCGGCGATCGGCAGAGTTATCACCCTCCCGGAGGTCGGAGCATCTTTTGGAGCCAGCATCATGGTGCCAGGAGGAGAAACCTCATCATCCGCGAGGACCGGAAACAACGGCTGCCATGGAGGAACCAGCGCAAGAAGCCAAGTGTGAGCCAGAGCTCTATTTACCACCTGCGTACACAATGTTAAAGATAGGTACGCAGGACACATGCGGAAATAGGCGGAGCTTAAGGAAAGAAGTCCACAGCAAACGATAATGTGAACCTAGCCTCAGAAGGCTAATGAACACAAATTTAAAAAAACTGACCGTCACATCCAAACAAACTCGTAAGTGTGAACAGGTGCTTACCTAGAGTCACCAACTCATATACACTCAAACAAAAAAGGCAGCACTCTGTAGAGCCATAAAATGCAAATATGAAATCTGAAAATATACAGACTGCACATAAACACACATACATAGACACACTGCACATACACATATACATACACTGCACATAAAAACAGATGTATATATACACACACAGCACATACATACCAACCAGTCTTCTCTTCAATTCCTCTAAACTCTCAGTTAAAGAACCTTTGGTGACATCATAATTACATGACTGTGATGCCACTAAAGGTCCATAAGCAGTCCTATAAGGACATATGTATTGTCCCCCCATTATGTAATAATGTCCCCCATCCTATATTAATTTCACCTGGACCCTTTCCTCACATATATGTTCCCCATTCTGGAATATATATCCCTCATCCTGGGCCCTTTCCAGGTAGATATGCCCCCAGCCCCTATCGTGAGCCCCTTCCTGTTATGTACTGTATATCCCCTATCCTGATATAGATATGCCCCCATGCTGGGCCCCTTCTTTAT
The DNA here is from genome assembly GCF_039654945.1 of Dendrobates tinctorius. NCBI lineage: Eukaryota > Metazoa > Chordata > Amphibia > Anura > Dendrobatidae > Dendrobates > Dendrobates tinctorius. The sequence continues at coordinate 23,680,414 of NW_027361673.1, forward strand.
ATATATATATGTCAATCATTCTGGTAAATATGTCCCCCATCCTGGTATATATGCCACCCATCCTGGGTTCCTTCCTGGTATATATATATCTCTCATTCCAATATATATGCCCCCCCAACCTGGGTTCCTTCCTGATATATATGTTCCCTAACCTGATATATGTCATCCATCATGGTAGATATTTCCCCATCCTAGGACCCTTTAGTATATATGTCCCCATCCTAGTATATATGGCCCCCTGTTAGCTCCGCTCCCACTGCTCCCCGCTCCCCGGCTGTACTCACCGCCCCCGCTCCTGGTCCGGCTTCCTCCTCAGTCTCTGCCTTGACGTGCGCCCCCGCTCTGCTCGCTTTCCGGCAGCTGGCCTCCCGACGCCCTCCTCCACTTCTCTCGGCCGCGCGCATGGTACCTCTGCGCACGCGCCGGAGGGTTAGATCGTGCGCCTATAGCCGCCTGTCGGCGTGACCTGCTCGGACCTCCTCCCGACCTATCAGAGCCCTCCACCAGGTATTTCAGGCCGCCCTCCCCTAGTGGAGGCGCCTGACTATTGAGTTATTGTCTCTTGTGTCTAGGCCGTGCTCGCTGCTGTTGCAGCTGCTCTCCGTTTAACCCTCTGTGCTGCCTGCCTTTGTGCTCTCTGTCTCTGTGCTCCCTGTCCCTGTGCTCCCAGTCTCTGTGCTTCCTGCTGTGCCTTAGTGTTATCGCCTTGTCTCCTGCCCTCTGTTTAACCCTCGGTGTCCTCTCTCCTTTTTAGTTTTGCTCCCGCTCCTGCCTCCTGCTGGTTCCGCCGTCCCACCGTCTCCTCCTCGGATCTTCCACCACTCCTCTTCATCGCTCACCCTCTTGAGCCGACCCCTGGTCCTGGCTGCCGTGGCGCTTGAACTCCTCGAGTCTGTTCCCTAACGGTCCCTGTATAGGGGTCGGTCCACTTGGTGCGCTCGCTCGGGGAGGGTTCGGCGTCACGGTCCAGTGGGTCCACTCTCGCTTCCGGCATCCGAAGTGTAACAAAATAGTCAGGCCATGGACCCAGCCGGGGCCGCCGCCCAAAAGGAGTTGGTATTCCTGAGGGAAAACCAGACCCGAATTATGTCTTTTATGAAGACCATGGATTCCCACTTGTCGGCCTTACAGGCCGCTGACCCTGGCAACGCCTCCCAACTGGCCAGCCTCCAGCAGGAGCTGGTTCAGCAACGGGACACCCAAGCCCATATCCTCTCTTACATGGCCTCGGTCAACGATCGGTTGCTGTCTCTGCAGTCGGCTGCCGCGCGCGATCCGTCCCGCGGTTCCGATCCCGTACCTGCCCCGTCACCCAGGCTGGGAAAACCGCCTCGGTATGGTGGCGACCCAAAGTTGTGCAGGGGCTTCCTAAATCAGTGCAGGTTGCATTTCGAACTATTGCCCCAACAGTATCCCACTGATCGGGCCAAGGTGGCCTTTATTGTGTCCCATCTGGAGGGAGAGGCTCTCTCCTGGGTGAATCCCCTGTGGGAGCGGGACGATCCCGTAGTCTCTAGTGTCCAGAACTTCACGGACACTTTCCGTAGAGTCTTTGACGAGCCCGGTCGGGTAGCTTCCGCCACGGAGTCCCTTTTCTGCCTCACTCAGAGTACCCTTACGGTCGGACAATATGCCATCCGGTTCCGTACCTTGGCCTCTGAGTTGGGGTGGAATAACGAGGCTTTGGTCGGGGCCTTCTTGCGTGGTCTCTCTGGCAAAATCAAGGATGAACTGGCAGGGCGTGTTACCCCGACCACCTTGGAGGATCTTATTTCTCTGGCCACACGAATTGACCTCCGGTTTCAGGAACGCGCTCGGGAGGCTGCGAGAGAGAGGCGACCGCTAAGACCGTCTGCTTCTTTTCACAGGCCATCCAGTCCTCGTCCTCCCGGTCCGTCCTCCAGTCTGGCACCGGAGCCGATGCAGGTGGATCGAGTCAAGTTGGCAGAACAGCGCCGTAAGGAGAGACTGATGGAGGGTTTGTGCCTGTATTGTGGCAGCGCGTCCCACTTCCTGCGTTCTTGTCCTGAGAGGCCGGGAAACTCCTCCACCTAGGGCAGGTAAGAGAGGCCGACCTAGGTGTATCTCACTCCTCTCATCCCCTTACCCTTTCGGTTCAGCTGGTTTTTGGTCAGACACGTGGCTCGGAGGTGGCCTATGTGGACTCGGGCGCGGCGGGGAACTTCATAAGATTGAAGGAGGTGAGGAAGTACCGGATTCCCGTGATTACCCTGAAAACTCCACGTGTTATTGCCTCTGTAGATGGAAGACCCCTACAGGAATCCGTGTCCCTGGTTACGGAGGAGGTGTGTCTGCAAATCGGGGCCTTGCACAGGGAGCGGATCGCATTCTACGTTCTTCCTGACCTAGCCCATGCCTTGCTACTTGGCCTACCCTGGCTTAGAACACATGAACCGTCCTGAATTGGCGTTCCGGGGAGGTCCTCCGCTGGGAACATCCCTGCCAGGAGAGGTGCCTGGGGTCTGTGCGTCCAGTCAGTCCTCCTCCAGTCTCCTCGGGCCCAGGAGACTTACCACCCGCATACTGGTCGTTCTCAGACGTGTTTGATAAAAAGGAGGCGGAGATCCTTCCTCCGCATCGCCCGTATGACTGCCCTATCGATCTCCGACCCGGGACCACTCCACCCCGTGGGCGAATTTATCCCTTGTCCACAGCTGAGACTGCGGCCATGTCTGAGTACATTCGTGAGAATTTAGCCAGAGGTTTCATACGGAAGTCTTCTTCGCCTGCCGGAGCCGGGTTTTTCTTTGTGAAAAAGAAGGACGGTTCTCTCCGTCCTTGCATTGATTTCCGGGGATTGAACGACATTACTGTAAAAAACAAGTATCCCTTGCCTCTCATCCCGGAACTCTTTGATCGGCTGCGTGGAGCCCGCATCTTCTCGAAGTTGGATTTACGCGGAGCCTACAATCTCGTCCGCATCCGTCCGGGGGACGAATGGAAGACCGCCTTCAACACCCGGGACGGGCATTACGAATATCTGGTTATGCCCTTCGGTCTCTGCAACGCTCCCGCGGTGTTCCAGGAATTCGTCAACGATATCTTCCAAGACCTATTGTACTCCTGCGTGGTGGTGTTTCTGGACGACATCCTTATTTTCTCCCCGGATCTGGCATCTCACAGGAGGAGCGTTCGTCTGGTTCTACAACGCCTACGGGAGAATCACCTCTACGCAAAGCTGGAGAAGTGTCTCTTTGAGCAGTCTTCCTTACCCTTTTTGGGCTACATTGTTTCTGATTCTGGTCTGGAGATGGATCCTGGAAAGTTGTCGGCAATTCTTCAATGGCCCCGGCCGGTGGGAGTCAAGGCGATTCAAAGGATCCTCGGCTTCGCCAATTATTATCGCCAATTTGTGCCACATTTTTCATCCGTCATCAAACCCATCTCCAGTCTCACTCGCAAGGACGTCAACTCCTCATCCTGGTCTCCGGAGGCTGAAGAGGTCTTCTCCTGTTTGAAACAAGCCTTTGCAACGGCACCTGTTTTACACCGACCCGAGGCTACCAAGCCATTCATTCTGGAGGTGGATGCCTCTTCCATCGGAGCAGGTGCAGTGCTTTCTCAGAGATCCCCGTCCGGCCGACTGGTTACCTGCGGGTTCTTTTCGAAAGCCTTCTCTCCAGCAGAGTGTATCTACTCCATCGGGGATCGCGAACTGCTGGCCAAAAAAATTGGCATTGGAGGAATGGCGCTACCTTCTTGAGGGGTCGGTCCACCCGTTTACCATCTTTACCGATCACAAGAACCTGGCATATCTCCAGTCGGCCCAGAGACTTAATCCTCGACAAGCCAGATGGTCTCTCTTCTTCGCTTGGTTCGATTTCAAGCTGCATTTCCGCCCCGGGCCAAAGAACTTCAAGGCGGATGCATTGTCCCGGTCTCTGCAGTCTCCTGATTTGGTGGAGGATCCGACTCACATCATCGATCCAGCCAAGATCATCACGGTGCCCCCGGTGAGACTGATTACTCCTCCCCCAGGCAAGACCTACGTGCCCGAGGCAGACAGAAAAAAGGTACTGCAGTGGGGACATTCCTCTAAAGTTTCTGGATATGTCGGAGTCAAAAAGACGATGGAGCTCATCGCTCGTTTTTATTGGTGGCCCTCTCTCCACAAAGATGTGTCTGACTTCACGGCGTCCTGTTCCTCTTGTGCCAAAGTCAAGGTTCCCAGGCGACCACCCTCCGGTCTTCTGCTTCCCCTGCCGATTCCCTCGGTCCCATGGCAACATATCGCTTTGGACTTCATTACGGACCTGCCTGACGCTTCCGGATATACAACCATTCTGGTAACTGTCGACCGCTTCTCCAAGATGGCCCATTTCACTCCTCTTCCAGCCTTGCCCTCCGCCCCAGAGTTGGCGAAGATTTTTATCCAGCACATCTTTCGCCTCCATGGATTTCCGAAGCATATTGTGTCTGATCGAGGTGTACAATTCACCTCGCGATTCTGGAGAGCCTTATGTGAGCTTTTGGAAGTAAGGTTGGACTTGTCCTCCACGTACCATCCCCAGTCCAATGGCCAAGTGGAACGCATTAATCAGGTACTAGCGGCATATTTACGGCAGTTCACCAACGCTCATCAGGATAACTGGGTCCAACTCCTTCCCTGGGCAGAGTTCTCCTACAATAATCACCCCAGCGAGTCTTCGGCCAAGTCTCCATTCTTCGTGGTGTTTGGGATGCATCCTGGTATCCCTCTACCTATTTCCACCACCTCTGGTGTGCCTGCAGCAGATTCTTTGACCCTGGAGTTCTCTAAGATCTGGTCTGAGACTAAGGAGGCTCTCAGGAAGTCTGGGGAGCGCATGAAGAGACACGCTGACAAGAGACGCTTGGACTCTCCGATCTACCTCCCGGGTCAACAAGTTTGGCTTTCGGCCAAGTACATTAGGCTAAAGCTCCCTTCTTACAAACTGGGACCTCGCTACATTGGACCTTTCAAGATTCTCAAACGCATCAACAACGTATCTTACAAACTGGAGTTACCCGTCTCGCTTCGGATCCCCAACTCCTTCCACGTCTCTCTCCTTAAACCGGTTGTCTTGAATCGGTTCCACCCAGCTCCTAACCCTTCTCCTCTACCTGTCTCTTCTGATGATATCTTTGAGGTAAGAGACATTTTGGCCTCGAAAAAAGTCAGGGGTAAAACTTTTTTCCTAATCGATTGGAAGGGTTTCGGTCCCGAGGAGAGATCTTGGGAGCCGCAAGAGAACATCAATGCTCCGCGCATTCTTAAGAAGTTTTTAGCCAGACGCAGTGGAGGGGAGGGTAAGAGAGGGGGTACTGTTAGCTCCGCTCCCACTGCTCCCCGGCTGTACTCACCGCCCCCGCTCCTGGTCCGGCTTCCTCCTCAGTCTCTGCCTTGACGCGCGCCCACGCTCTGCGCGCTTTCCGGCAGCTGGCCTCCCGACGCCCTCCTCCACTTCCCTCTGCCGCGCGCATGGTACCTCTGCGCACGCGCCGGAGGGTTAGATCGTGCGCCTATAGCCGCCTGTCGGCGTGACCTGCTTGGACCTCCTCCCGACCTATCAGAGCCCTCCACCAGGTATTTCAGGCCGCCCTCCCCTAGTGGAGGCGCCTGACTATTGAGTTATTGTCTCTTGTGTCTAGGCCGTGCTCGCTGCTGTTGCAGCTGCTCTCCGTTTAACCCTCTGTGCTGCCTGCCTTTGTGCTCTCTGTCTCTGTGCTCCCTGTCCCTGTGCTCCCAGTCTCTGTGCTTCCTGCTGTGCCTTAGTGTTATCGCCTTGTCTCCTGCTCCTGCCCTCTGTTTAACCCTCGGTGTCCTCTCTCCTTTTTAGTTTTGCTCCCGCTCCTGCCTCCTGCTGGTTCCGCCGTCCCACCGTCTCCTCCTCGGATCTTCCACCACTCCTCTTCATCGCTCACCCTCTTGAGCCGACCCCTGGTCCTGGCTGCCGTGGCGCTTGAACTCCTCGAGTCTGTTCCCTAACGGTCCCTGTATAGGGGTCGGTCCACTTGGTGCGCTCGCTCGGGGAGGGTTCGGCGTCACGGTCCAGTGGGTCCACTCTCGCTTCCGGCATCCAAAGTGTAACACCCCCATCCTGGGTTTCTTTCTGGTAAATATATTCCTCATCCTAGTATATAACTCCCCCATCCTGGATCCTTTCCTGGTAAATATATATATATATAGTGACAAGGAAAAGGTTAACAATGTTTTCAACTTTTGACTTTTGGACTCCATATCTCACCATCAATTAATTCTTCAAACATGAGACTATCATCATTTTATAGACAATCATCTTGGCTATCTCATATAAAAATTTAACTTTCAACTATGATTCTCAAGCGAAAGGTCACTTGTTCAAATTGAGGAGCAGCCATGAAGAAGATTTCCCAGGAAAAGAGAAACAGCATCATGTAGCTCATCAATAGCGACCTCTCGGCCAAAAAAAATCAGGATCCTGTCAGCACCGGCGAACTGCCGCGGCTGAGCAGGGTGACTCACCCACACTGCGGGAGGACCCTGGGTCAGATACTGCAGGGAAAGTTCAGACAGACGGGACCTGCGACGCTGAAGGTAGCAAGAAGTACAAGGACCTACGATCATGTGACCACAGGGGGCAGGGCTTAGCGTCCTACTGCTGGAGATGACTGTAGGATTCTACTACAGGGAATCCAGGAGTAGAGGTGAGGGGAACTCAGGCCAGACAAACGGGGGTCATACACGGAGAGGGGCGAGCAGAGAATAGTCAGAATGTAAGCAATGAGTCATACACGGAGATAGCTGCACAGTACAAGAGGGACAGGCAGAACTCGTAATAGAGACGGAATCGGATCAAAACCAAACAAGCATAAAGTATCACAGTCACAAAGCACACCAGGGTCACACACACTCGGCCAAGGGTCTGAGTATAAGCGACGAGGAATGAGCCCACAATGAGGCTATAAAAAGCCTCCCAGAATCTCAGAGTGAGGCCGTCCAGATTAACCTCTAAACTACCTAATTCCACAAACTAAGCAGATCATGACAGGAAATTGCCAAACTGCATCATGTGAGTGCCATGACAGTTGGAAGAATATGAAATGCAGTTCATCCATTCATTCAATAGCCTAGGGGTGAAGTCCAGACAAAATATTGGAGTCAACAAATTGGCTCCTCACAAGGTCAATCAGTTCTTGCACGACAAACATCGCAGTGGAGGTGGCTCGAATGTTTCACAATAGTGAGATCACAGACTTCCATGCAAGCACCATGTGATGCACATAACATAAGTCTGGAATGGTGGTGTCACGGAGTTACTGTCACGGAGTGACCCGACCCGATGGATGGTCGGTCAGCTAATGGCACAAAACAATGGAGATGGAATTAGGGAGAGGAAGGCCCTACCAATAAGGAATAAGGGATGGTCCCCACCTGAGCTCCAACCTGAGCCTGTCCCTGCACTCACCTAATGCCCTATGCAGGTCCTTCCCTCCGCCGCTGTCAGGATACCTCGTCCCTAGTAGTCACCTATTACTACCCTGGTTAGTGCACTGACCAGCAAGGAGCATTAGCCTGACTTCTGCAGAATAATACACACAGGGGGAAGTGACAAACACCAAAGGGACAAGTTAACAAAAACACCACATTTAGCTTATGTACACCGCTGCTAAGCTCCACCCTGCAGGCAACAACAGCAACTGGACTCCAAACACCAGAAGTGGCTGACACCAGAGAGCTGCTTCTCCTTGGCTGGTCTCCAGAAAGGAACTGTATCACCAACTATCAGATGATGCATCAGGTGACTTTTAAAAGATGGTGGGAGTGGTCACCACTTGCATCAGCTGACCCAGCAGCACTGCAGTAACACCAGATTGCCAGCGGGGGAAAACTGACATTATCCCCCCGATGGTCCAAAACGAAAAAAGATTTAAACTGAGTGGAACCAGAGCTGCCACAAATCCAAAAATAGATTGTGACAGGTGGCTTGAAAAAAATATGAGGAAGCCACAATTTTACTATCGTCATAAGAGGTCAGATTGCAAAATAACATGAAAAGTGGACAGTAGAAGATTGGAAAGGGGTGATTTGGAACAATGACATGAAAGTCAGTAGACTAGGATCTGATGGGTACAAATAGATTTGGAATAAACAAGACAAAAAGGGACTAAGGACTCGAGAAATTGAAAAAAAACTGTCACGTTTGGTGAAGGAAGCCTGATGATATGGCGGTTTCACAGCCAAAGGCTTTGGATACTTGACCAGGATTGATGGTGGTCTCAATGGTGAGCTATATTTGAGTATCCTACAAGATTTCACAGACGTCGTTTGTTGAACCACTGTGCCTCAGACAGCAGAGACCCTGGAGGGGTGTGACCAAGCGAGCACCGGACTGTTCACTAGCACCTCTGATGGTGAAGTTAGACTTAGCTCCCGATGAATGCCAGGTGCCACTCCTGGACAGTCCAACGGACGCTCAGTAGCTGAACCCAGAAGGACAGACTGGATGGTGCAGCAGGCAGAGTTCATATCAGAGTGCAGCATGCAGAGTTTTTATCAAAGTGCAGCAGGCAGAGTTTGTATCAGAGTGCAGCAGGCATGATCTGCACCAAAGTGCAGAGGGCAGGATCTGCACTAGAGTGCATCAGGCAGGATCTGCACCAGAGTGCAGAGGGCAGACAGGCTCTGCACCAGAGTGCAGCAAGGACTGGTACGCAACCTTACATAACAGACTGCAAAAAAGGAAGGTTGCTCAGGCACCTCCCCAGTAAGGAGGAAGCAATATATTCCTAATGCCCCACAGCCATTGACTGGGGAGGAAATAGCAAGTGCATGCGCTGGCCCTTTAAGAGGGCGGGAGCACGCGTGTGTTCTAAGAACATGGCTGGAGGCCCGGCTGAAAACTCTGCTGGAAGCATGCAGAGCATGGAGAAGGAAAGAACTGACCACGTTTTGCCAAGTATTCAAAGGGATTGGATACGGCTGTAAAGAAGGCAATTAATTATATTACAATCATTCAATGATTACAGTAAATAGGAAAGTGTAAAATTGCGTACACTTTTGCATAATATACATTACAAAGGTTAAGTACTTACATTATACACTACACAAGAAAAACTTCACCAGGAACGGGCATCATCTATCCATAACGTCAACCGTAAGAAGCCAAACGGCGAAGACAGAGAATTCCTGGGATATCCACACTATAGATCCCCACGGGCGTCCCCTTCCAATCTATAGGTTACAGGCTTCTGTTTTAGCTGAAGTCTTCACTGGTTTATATCTAAAGGCTCCGAATCACATAGTGAGATCGCTAGCGAGATCGCTGAAATGTCATCGATTTTGTGACGCAACAGCGACTTCCCTACATGTAACACATAGCGGCGACCAGGCCCCCGTTGCGATGTTACTGATCATGCTCGAATGTCCTGGGCCATTTTTTGATCGCTGGTGTCCTGCTGGCCAGCATGCATCGCTGTGTTTGTCGCCATAATCAATGACAAGCGATCTTGTTGACGACTCAGAACTCAGCGACGCAGGCGTGATTTTGCTTTTTCTTTTCAACACCCCCTCAACTCTGGTGGCCACCATTGCGCTATCATTCTCTGATTGGGCGACCTCATCATAAAAGAAGACAACGTAGTAGCGCTTCCATGCTTTGTTCCTGAGCGCTGTGGATTATATGGTATTCCTGCAGCTTTCCCGTGTGAGTCGCTAGTGCGTTCTTTGTGGATTTTACTACGAGGCTTGCTTCAGCGTCCCTGTCTGAGTCGCTACTGCACTATTTATTCGTGGATTTTCCTACACTTTCTGGTTGCTCTGTCTTGCAAGGTAGGAATTGTTTCGGGTCTCAAATTAGGATCTTTGTTGCGTATCCTTTTATTAGGTGAGCTAATAACTGTATGCAGAATTTAGTAAAGCAAGCCACAAGTTTGAAGCAAAATAACATTTTTATTACAGTCAAAAATATGTAAACAATAAAATAAACACAACATGTCATAAGTAATCAGTAAACAAAAGAAAACATCACTGAAACTACAATTGGTGATAATACGAGTCTGAATCGTTAACTCGTTGCCTGGGCGGAGTAAAAAATTGGGAAGCCTGAGGTAACATGGGATACTGTGTGGGGCCCAAGGTTCAGGTTTTGTGGAGGCTCAATCCCCCTCCTCGGAGTGCTGTCAAGAGGCTCTTTTATATGTGTGCATGAGTACTGTGAACCCGGATTTCTCTCGAACACAGCAGACGTGTCAGTCAGTTTCCCTGCTGCCACTTTATTTAATACCTCTAACACTACTCTTACGGCATGCATCCTTTGGGTTTCATCCAGCGTACAAATTCTGTCATCCACATAGTGTGCAAAGCCACTAATGGCGGGTTTGTTTTGCTGAGTTAAAACTTTCTTTGCCAGTTCGATGAAATCTGGTGAAGGGGAGGTGGTGGCCTTTCTTTTGCGACATGATGATGATAGTCGCTGAGGTATAGTAGAAGGTGCAGCTTCTTCACTTACCTCCTCAGTACTGATTGCCGTACTGGCGATGTCATCACTGCCACATGTTGGTGTTGACATAGCTTCACAACGCTCCTGCGTGAACAGAAAATGCATGTTAAAGCAAAAACCAAACCTTATTGTACATCATACAGCAACACCCAAATACAGTAATGCGTTTGCATTGGATAACATGAGCAGCAGTCACAAGTGTACACGTGCACTGGAAACAAATATGAGGGCGGGACTAGTACTACAGGATATGAAATGGCATTCAACGGTATGAAAACTGAGTAGACCGAAACAAGTAAAGGAGTATACTTATCTGTACTGGAAGGGATTAATTTTGCAGATTACAAAGTTATCATGTAAAACCGGAGTTACTATTTTCTATTCAACTATGCGATGTACAGTATATACTAAGTTTAAATGTTGTTTAGAGGGAAGCAAATAAGGTACTTACATCTCCGACAGGAGAATCAGGCCGGATCACTGGCTCTTCTTCCTCAGGCATCGTTGATGCCATTGGGCATGGTACCTCTATGTCACATGTGAAGGCCATCAAGTCGTAGTACCATATCTTGGGCAAATAGACTTCTTCTGTACCGGCACCAGACTTTGTGGACTTCTTGACCTTATTTAGTTCTTTTTTGTAGACTGTGCGTAGGCCCTGAATTTTTTTCTTCACCACAGTCTCATCCACCGTATCGCTGTGATTGTGCTGCTTGAAGAGGGCAACTAGTTTTTCATAAATCTCCTTTTTTTATATTTATTACTATAGTCAGCAGATTTTATCTTCCAAAGGCAGGGAGTGATACATTTCGATCAATTCCCGAATAAATTCCTGTCTATTGGAAGACATCGGAAAAAAAATAAAAGCAAACAGTGAGAATGGCACAACACATGTAACATTTTTGAAAAATCAAAATCCACATTTGAAATGCACTAGTGTTTGTTGGGCGAGGCAGCAAAACTAAAATGGCTGCCCATGCCAAAGCATATGTACATAGATAGAAGCCAAGCAGCCCCCCATTTGCTTTCAAGTGTAAAAGCATAACCACAATGTAGAATAGAGTTATGATTGCATATAATTGATAGCTTACCTATATAAGGAAACGCTACTAAGATCCTACAATGGCGGGGGTGGGCAGGGCAGGAAAACTAAAATGGCTGCCCATGCTAAAGCGTATGTACACAGATAGAAGCCAAGCAGCCCTCCATTTGCTTGCAAGTGTAAAACCATGACCACAATGTAGAATAGAGTTATGATTAAATATAATACCTGACCTAAAAAAAGAAAAAGCAACAAAGATCCTAATTTGAGACCCCAAACAATGCCTACCTTGCAAGACGGAGCAACCAGAAGGTGTAGGAAAATCCACGAATAAATAGCGCAGTAGCGACTCAGACAGGGACGCGGAAGCAAGCGGTGTAGTAAAATCCACGAAGAACATAGTAACATAGTAACATAGTTATTAAGGTTGAAGGGAGACTTTAAGTCCATCTAGTTCAACCCGTATCCTGTCCTAACTTGCCCTAACATGTTGATCCAGAGGAAGGCAAAAAAAAAGCCCGTGTGACAAACAGTAAGCTTCACATTGGGGAAAAAAATTCCTTCCCGACTCCACATACGGCAATCAGACTAGCTCCCTGGATCAACGCAATATTAAGGGAACTAGTGTATATACCCTCTAATATTATACTTTTCAAGAAAGGCATCCAGTACCTTCTTAAATTTTAGTAGGAAATCACTCATTACAACATCATATGGCAGAGAGTTCCATAGTCTCACTGCTCTTAAAGAATCCGTGTCTGTGAGTATGCTTAAACCTTCTTTCCTTCAGACGTAAAGGATGCCCCCTTGTCCCCGTCACAGGTCTAAGAGTAAAAAGATCATTAGAAAGGTCTTTGTACTGTCCCCGCATATATTTATACATTGTAATAAGATCACCCCTAAGCCTTTGATTCTCCAAACTAAATAACCGCAAGTGTAATAACCTGTCTTGGTATTGCAGACCCCCTAGTTCCCTAATAACCTTGGTCGCTCTTCTCTGCAGCCGCTCCAGGTCAGCTATGTCTTTCTTATACACCGGAGACCAGAACTGTACACAGTATTCTAAGTGTGGTCGCACAAGTGACTTATATAGAGGTAAAATTATGTTCTCCTCATGAGCATCTATGCCTCTTTTAATGCATCCCATTATTTTATTTGCCTTTGCAGCAGCTGCCTGACACTGGCCACTAAATGTGAGTTTGTCGTCCACCCATACACCCAGGTCCTTTTCAGTGACAGTTTTGCCTAGTGTTTTACAATTAAGCACATAATTATACATCTTATTCGTTCTACCCATGTGCATGACCTTACATTTATCCCCATTAAAGCTCATTTGTAATTTATCAGCCCAAGCTTCTAGTTTACATAAATCCTCCTGTAAATAACCGCAAGTGTAATAACCTGTCTTGGTATTGCAGACCCCCTAGTTCCCTAATAACCTTGGTCACTCTTCTCTGCAGCCGCTCCAGGTCAGCTATGTCTTTCTTATACACCGGAGACCAGAACTGTACACAGTATTCTAAGTGTGGTCGCACTAGTGACTTATATAGAGGTAAAATTATGGTCTCCTCATGAGCATCTATGCCTCTTTTAATGCATCCCATTATTTTATTTGCCTTTGCAGCAGCTGCCTGACACTGGCCACTAAATGTGAGTTTGTCGTCCACCCATACACCCAGGTCCTTTTCAGTGACAGTTTTGCCTAGTGTTTTACAATTAAGCACATAATTATACATCTTATTCGTTCTACCCAAGTGCATGACCTTACATTTATCCCCATTAAAGCTCATTTGTAATTTATCAGCCCAAGCTTCTAGTTTACATAAATCCTCCTGTAATATAAAATTGTCCTCCTCTGTATTGATTACCCTGCAGAGTTTAGTGTCATCTGCAAATATTGAAATTCTACTCTCTATGCCCCCTACAAGGTCATTAATAAATATGTTAAAAAGAAGCGGGCCCAAAACTGACCCCTGTGGTACCCCACTGCTAACCGAGACCCAGTTCGAGTGTCCTCCATTAATAACCACCCTTTGTTCCCTATCCCTGAGCCAGATCTTAACCCACCTACACATATTTTCCCCTATCCCCATTGTTCTCATTTTATGTATCAACCTTTTGTGTGGCACAGTATCAAAAGCTTTTGAAAAGTCCATGTACACCATGTCCACTGCATTCCCTTGGTCCAGTCCGGAACTTACCTCTAGCGACTCACACGGGAACGCTGCAGGAATACCGTATAATACGATCCACAGCGCTCAGGAACAATGGATGGGAGCGCTACTACGTAGTATTTTATGATGAGGTCGCCTAATCAGAGAATGATAGCACAGTAGTGGCCACCAATCGGAGCAGAGGGGCGTGAAAAAGGCAATGCTGAAGCACTCCTATCGAGGTCTGAGTCATCACAATAGATGCTGTGTGACAAGGTCCCAACGACCGCCGAGGTCGTTATACAGATCGCTGTATCATTGCTGCATCGTTGAGTAGATCTGCCTGTTTGGCAGCTTACTAGTGACCATGTAGTGACGCAACAGCGATCCTTTCCAGGTCGTATCGTTGTCGGGATCGCTGGAGCATTGCTATGCGTAGCGGGACCCTTAGGCCGGGGTCACACTAACAGACGCAAAATATGGTCCGTATTTTGCATGCGTAATACGGATGAATGACCCCTAAATAGTGCTCCCTATGTTATCCGTAAGCAAGGTGTGGTCGCATATTTTGCACATGTCAGTATCCGTATGTAATCCGTATGGCATCCGTATGCCGAGATTTTCTCGCTGGCCTGCAAAATGGACATATAATGGAGCCCTATGACAGGGTTTCTAACAGAAACGAAAGAATAGATATAGACACATAGAATGCATATTCTACGTCACTGAGGCTGCGGGGAGTCCCCGGCTGATCTGTGAATGAACTAATGACCGTGGGAAAAAATTCAGAAACTTTCCCACGGTAATTAGATCATCTACAGGCAGCCATTGAGGCTGCGCAGAGCGGAATCAATTCATTTAGTAGTAGTTTACAGTGGGGCTGGTCGCATTAGCACCGGTCCTCATTGTAAACTATTTAACCCCGTCTGATGGATTGCAGCGTGGGACATTACTGAACGGCGGAGAGGTAAGGATATTGGTGGGTTTTTTTTGTTGCAGGTCATGGTTTTTTGGGATTACCAGACTAATAAAAATTTGTCAAAAACTTGGGGTATTTATTTCATTAAATGACTTTCATGGCTATTAAAATCTGCCCTCACTCACCTGCTTAGCCTCTCTGGTTGACAAATTACAGCGGAAGCCCACGCATTTTTTAACAACTTTTTTAACAACTAATTAACCCCTTAAAATAACAACTACACCTCCCAAATTTTGCACACAAACCCTCATCTAATTATTAGTCAGGGACATATAAAAAAAACATGAAATGAAATGGTTGACTGAATGTATACCATGTGTCATTTCATGTCGGGTTGGGGAATGATTTGACTGAAGCCAGCAATTGAATTAGTGGATATTCTGCTATGAAGAACTCTGTGAAATATATATATATATATATATATATATGTTTGTCACAATGACATATACAGTGGGGAAAAAAAGTATTTAGTCAGTCAGCAATAGTGCAAGTTCCACCACTTAAAAAGATGAGAGGCGTCTGTAATTTACATCATAGGTAGACCTCAACTATGGGAGACAAACTGAGAAAAAAAAATCCAGAAAATCACATTGTCTGTTTTTTTTTTCATTTTATTTGCATATTATGGTGGAAAATAAGTATTTGGTCAGAAACAAGCAATCAAGATTTCTGGCTCTCACAGACCTGTAACTTCTTCTTTAAGAGTCTCCTCTTTCCTCCACTCATTACCTGTAGTAATGGCACCTGTTTAAACTTGTTATCAGTATAAAAAGACACCTGTGCACACCCTCAAACAGTCTGACTCCAAACTCCACTATGGTGAAGACCAAAGAGCTGTCAAAGGACACCAGAAACAAAATTGTAGCCCTGCACCAGGCTGGGAAGACTGAATCTGCAATAGCCAACCAGCTTGGAGTGAAGAAATCAACTGTGGGAGCAATAATTAGAAAATGGAAGACATACAAGACCACTGATAATCTCCCTCGATCTGGTGCTCCACGCAAAATCCCACCCCGTGGGGTCAGAATGATCACAAGAACGGTGAGCAAAAATCCCAGAACCACGCGGGGGGACCTAGTGAATGAACTGCAGAGAGCTGGGACCAATGTAACAAGGCCTACCATAAGTAACACACTACGCCACCATGGACTCAGATCCTGCAGTGCCAGACGTGTCCCACTCCTTAAGCCTGTACATGTCCGGGCCCGTCTGAAGTTTGCTAGAGAGCATTTGGATGATCCAGAAGAGTTTTGGGAGAATGTCTTATGGTCTGATGAAACCAAACTGGAACTGTTTGGTAGAAACACAACTTGTCGTGTTTGGAGGAAAAAGAATACTGAGTTGCATCCATCAAACACCATACCTACTGTAAAGCATGGTGGTGGAAACATCATGCTTTGGGGCTGTTTCTCTGCAAAGGGGCCAGGACGACTGATCCGGGTACATGAAAGAATGAATGGGGCAATGTATCGTGAGATTTTGAGTGCAAACCTCCTTCCATCAGCAAGGGCATTGAAGATGAAACGTGGCTGGGTCTTTCAACATGACAATGATCCAAAGCACACCGCCAGGGCAACGAAGGAGTGGCTTCGTAAGAAGCATTTCAAGGTCCTGGAGTGGCCTAGCCAGTCTCCAGATCTCAACCCTATAGAAAACCTTTGGAGGGAGTTGAAAGTCCGTGTTGCCAAGCGAAAAGCCAAAAACATCACTGCTCTAGAGGAGATCTGCATGGAGCAATGGGCCAACATACCAACAACAGTGTGTGGCAACCTTGTGAAGACTTAGAAAACGTTTGACCTCTGTCATTGCCAACAAAGGATATATCACAAAGTATTGAGATGAAATTTTGTTTCTGACCAAATACTTATTTTCCACCATAATATGCAAATAAAATGAAAAAAAAACAGACAATGTGATTTTCTGGATTTTTTTTTCTCAGTTTGTCTCCCATAGTTGAGGTCTACCTATGATGTAAATTACAGACGTCTCTCATCTTTTTAAGTGGTGGAACTTGCACTATTGCTGACTGACTAAATACTTTTTTTCCCCACTGTATATATATATTCTATGTGTATATACTGTATCTATTCTTTCGTTTCTTTATTAAACCTGTCAGTGTGAGTTTACTGTATAGCGCACTAAATTGCCGGCTTTTCTAAAAGACACAGGGTGCGTATTTCTCGCAAGTCACATGTGTGGTCCATGTGTAATGCGTATTTTTAGCGCACCCATAGACTTTCATTGGCGTACTACGGGCGTAGTACGCTGACAATTGCAGCATGCTGCGATTGGCATGGACCGTAGAATACGGGCGAGATTTATACGGCTGTTGGGAGCTGCCCCATAGAGAATCATTTGTCCGTGTGTAATGCGTGCTTTTTACGCCTCTCACTCATCCGTATTCCTCTCTAGTGTGACCCCGGCCTTACTCTTGAAAAAATGCTTGCGTAACCAAGTGTTCACAAGCTCTAACAAATTCTATTTGCCCAGCATAGTATCTTTCTTTTGAGTGGCCAGCTCTTCAGATGTCAATCTATCCCGGACAAATGCATCATCACATAAAACATGCCCAAAAGCTTCCTGGCACCGAATAGTCTACCATAATACAAAGACTTACACACTTAAAGGGAAGGTGCTGTGTTTTTTCATAATTTAATGTAAAAAAAAAATAGTATAAAAAGATATTGTCCCCTAAGCTTGACTCAGTGGTGTGTATGTTTTTTTCTTTTTACTGTATTAATGCAGCCACTGGGGGCTGCCATCTTACCTTTCTGGCTGCTGAACGACACTTTCCATGCTCATTTACGGCAGTCCCAGTATAAGACATAACAGTCGGCTCCCGACCCTATCTGTATCATTGCAGCAGCATCAGCTGTGAACTGGGCACGCCTCTGTGGGTAGCTCAATTCACAGCTGTAAGTGTGGCCAAGCGCCATTTTATTAGAGCCCAGTGCTTTCCTTTTAGCTCCATTTACACTCTATTGCAAGCCCTGTTATGCCGGATGCAGGGCTTGGATGTTCACTCTGCACATATCAGCTGCAGGAGAGGATACAGGACGAGCTCCTGGAGACCGAGCTGCTCTTTCCAAAACACCCAACCAGCTGCTGCCCCTGCTCTTGCAAAACACTTGGCCATCTGCTGGACATCTAATCCTCTCCTGTGTGATACTGACTGCTAAGCCGTGTATCTAATACGCTCCTGTGTGATACTGTCTGAACTGTGCACCTAATCCTATTCTGTGTGATACTGTCTGCTGAGCCATGTATCTAATCCTATCCTGTGTGATACTGACTGCTGAGCCGTGTATCTAATCCTCTCCTGTGTGATACTGACTGCTGAGCCATGTATCTAATCCTCTCCTGTGTGATACTGACTGCTCAGCCGTGTGTCTAACCCTATCCTGTGTGATACTGACTGCTGAGCTGTGTATCTAATCTTATCCTGTGTGATACTGACTGCTGAGCTGTGTATCTAATCTTATCCTGTGTGATAGTCTGCTGAGTCGTGTATCTAATCCTATCCTGTGTGATACTGTCTGCTGAGCCTTGTATCTAATCCTATCCTGTGTGATACTGACTGCTGAGCCGTGTATCTAATCCTCTCCTGTGTGATACTGACTGCTGAGCCATGTATCTAATCCTCTCCTGTGTGATACTGACTGCTCAGCCGTGTGTCTAACCCTATCCTGTGTGATACTGACTGCTGAGCCGTGTATCTAATCCTATCCCGTGTGATACTGACTGCTGAGCCGTGTATCTAATCCTCTGCGGTGTGATACTGCTCTTCTGAAATACTCTGCGCTGCTGTCACCCTGCTGGTTTTATGTGTGATGTATATGGTGGTATTGTGTATGATCTATATGGCGGTATTATGTGTGAACACTATGGCAGTATTATCTGCTAAAAGGTGACCCATTCTAGAGTGGTTCTGGCTGAGCACCTGCACACAGGTCAGGAGTAATAGGTGCAGTCAGGGGACGGCTGGTGAGGGAGCTGAAGAGAGGCAGGGCCGCAACTACAACCGAGGCAGCTGGGGCACTGCCCCGGGGCCCCAACCACCCAAGGGGCCCCAAACTGATGGTAAAAAATTGTATTTTAATACTTTAATTTCTCATAAAATACCCAGCTCCTATATTATTCGTGTTTAAAGTTAATAAAAATAACGAAAAGATCCATGAAAGTGCAAGCGTAAATGTTTTTTGTTCGTTTATACTTTAAACGGGGAAACGCTATTTCGCTTAGTAACAGGAGCTCTATGGCAGACAGTAGACTGTTAGCTGATGGTGTCGCTACAGGACGTGACTCAGCCAATAGTTCAGGCAGCGGCCGTGACGTGCACTGACACTGAGGTCTTGTTTACCCCAACTGCTGAACTGCTCATTGGCCATTGCTCATCGGTCAGCGTCCAGTGTCGGATCGTCAGTGCAGTCTGTGCCGCATATAGTAGTTGCAGTGCATGTGCAGGTAGATAGTATTTAGTATTACCGTATTTTCCGGCGTATAAGACGACCCCCAACTTTTCCAGTTAAAATATAGAGTTTGGAATATTCTCGCCGTATAAGACTACCCCTCTTCTATAGTATGATTCCCATTGTGAACCCCACACAGCCCTTCATACAGTATAATGGCCCCTACATCTCTCCACACTGTATTATGGCCCCCACACAGCTTTAAAGGGACACTGTCACCAGATTTTGCCATCCCATCTGATAGCAGCATAATGTAGAGATAGATACCCGGTTTCCAGCGATGTGTCACTTACTCAGCTGCTTGCTGTAATTTTAATATAATTACTGTTTTCCCTGCTTCATATTTAGCAGTAAATGAATGTGCTGGACTATTTGATTAGTCCTACAATGTTAATCTCAAACTGACTGAACAGTGATTTTATGAAAACTACACTGAGCAGCCCAGTAAGTGACACTGGTGACAGTGTCCCTTTAAATCGCCCTCCATAAAGTATAAAGGCTTCCTCATAGTCCTTCAAGTATTATCATGCCCCCAACAGAGCCCTCCCAGTATTATAATGGCTTCCACATAGTATAATTGGCTCCGTATATTATAGTGCATCATCCATAGTCACTGTTACGATGAGTCACCGAAGGAGGAAAAAACAAAATACCAGCTAAGTCCAGAAAAACCAGAGAGGTTGGCAGCTATCGGATTGCAGACCCCTGAACCTATCCACAACAACTAGCAGTAGCCGTGGGGGGTTCCTACGGTGCCCTAGACCCCTCGATCACAGCTGGAGAGCTACACAGCCTAAAGACAGAAAGGGGAAAAACTAAACTGCCCCAGAGCAGACCCCAAAGCAATAGGCAGCCCCCAACATATAATGACGGTGAAGCAAGATGAAAACACTAACACAGATAGAAAGATAGGTTTGAGCAAATGATGGATCCCAAGCTAACTACATAGGACAGGATATGAAAGCTGCTGTCTGCCATCCTCAAAAACCCAATCACAATGAGCCAACCGACTGATAGGAAAAACAGGCCCTGAAGTCGCTAGGCTTCAAAAGACTATATCAGCACTCAGGTATATTCTGAAGACAGAGCAAAAGATCAACAGATCAGAGACAAAAATGGAATTCAGCTCACCCCCGGCCGGGGATGGCAGAACTCCCAAAAAACAAGGCAAAACAAAAACAAAACTGAAGAGTACAAAGCAGAGAAGAAAAACTTAGCTTTGAGATGCAGGAATCAGACTGGTCTCCAAGAATCCAGCAGGAAAATCACAGCCAGGAAGAAGGGCGTCGGCAGCCTTATATCCAGTCCTCAATTCCAGCCACCCAGTCATCATCTAGCTGCCCAGGTGTTTGATAATCAGCCTCACTATCTTCCTTCACCAGAGGAGGGAGTTCATCAGACCTCAATGGTGAAGGGAAAAATGAACTCACAACAGTCACCCATTATAATGCACCATCATAGTGCTCCATATAGTATACTGCACCCCCATAGTCCTCCATATACTATAAACATGGAGAGGGGTGATGTGCCAGCATCGTGTGGAGGGGGGTGGAATATGGGGATTGGGATGTGCCAGCACCGTGAGGGGGTAGGTGACATGGAGAGGGGTTTGTGCCTGTGTCAAGAGGGGGGGTTGGGGGAGTACAGGGGGCAAACTTTCCTGTCAGACAATGTCACCCGGAGGACAGGAGACTCATTTCAATAATTTCCAGGAGCTCTGCCAGCTGTCAGTGAATAGAAACCTGCACTGACCTGGAGAGTCTCATAGCACAAGATTTGTAACTATATGTTAGTCTGGAGATCACAGAGTTGGCATTGACAAGGCAGGCACAGTGCATACTGTAACAAACTCTCAGCATTGAGAGGAGACAGTCTCAGCAGACACAAATATCTCTGTGACAAACTGAGAAGCCCTGCCCCTCTCCAGTCTGCAGGTCTATACTGCTGCGAGGGGGAGGGGAGGAGGAAGTCTCCATAATCACACATTCCTCCCAGCTCCAGGTCATGCAGTATCTATCTTCTCAGTGAGTCATCTGCCTCTTACTTTCAAAAATCAGAGCTGTGTACAACCCCCACTCAGTCTCTCCTCACAACCGGGAGGTAGCAATAGTGACCGCTGTACCTGTGGTCAGGGGTTGTAGTATTTGATGTCTGGCACCTGCTGGGGGAGGCAGAAATGTCAGCTCCAGTCTCTTTCCTCCTTGAGAGAGTGGCTGGACACAGTGCACATATCCTGGGCAGCCGCACTGTGCTGTCTCTTTGCCAGTAGGTGGCGCCCTGCACCTGGCGTATAAGATGACCCCTGACTTCTGAGAAGATTTTCAGGGGTTAAAAAGTAGTCTTATATGCCGGAAAAGGAAAATATGGTACTGTGATTGTGTGTGTTAATAAAACCGTTTATTATTAAACGAATTCGGCACCAGCCAAGTGGAAATAAAAAAAGACAGACTGCGAAAAGAAGAAACTTGGAGGCTGAAAAAAGTTCGAAGAACTTAGCAGCATGGCTGGATGTTGAAAACCACTTGACAGGGAATGATATTGAAATCTCACAAAAATTAAATTCAGATACGTCGGAACAAGACAACCTTAATAATGATAATGACTCGAAAAACCAAAAATTTATAGGCGAAGAAGATATAACAGACCCAACCAATGATACACCAAATTTTTTGGAAGATGAAGATTCTGCCTACTACAACGCCTTTCCTACTGTGATTGAAAATCAAGATAAGAAACGTAGGCTGATAGCGTCTGGTCCAATACAGCCTGACGGACCATTTCCCAAGAATATCAATCAACAAGGTCGATCTTTTTCAAGTAACTATTATTTTATCAACACAAAGTCAGGGTTGAAGCTTAAAAGAAGTTATGTTACTCAACAAAATTAGATTGTGTTTACTGCTTGCCATGTTGGCTATTCCCTCAGTCACAGTCAGAAGCACTTGAATACAGAAATCGTGTATTACCGTTTTCAACAACCGGAGTTCGAGACTGGAAGCATATTTCAGAACGTATTTCAGTTCATGAAGCATCCAAAAGCCATACACATGCTTGTGTAGTTTATGAGCAATGGCGGAAACGCGGTACTTTAGAAGACATTTTCGACAAAAATGTGGAGAGTGAAAGAAGCTTTTGGCGTAAAGTTCGTGAAAGAATCCTGTATGTGACATTAACACTTGCAACATGTAATCTTGCGTTTCGTGGATCTATTGAAAAGTTAAAGTTAGAATATAGTAACAAAGGAAACTTTCTCTCGATAGTTGAGCTTTTGTCAAAATATGACCCAGTACTACAAGAATTGCTTCAGTGTCCGCAAGGGACTGTGAAATACCTCAGTCCTAAAATTCAGAAAGAGCTTATTAATCTATTAGCCTTACAAATCAAAGATGAAATTGTAGTGGAGCTTCAAAATTCCTTGTTTTTTTCATTGATCCTAGATACCACCCATTACATAGCTAAAATTGATCAGATGAGTGAAGTTTACCGGTATGTCAAAATAGTTAATGATGAAGAGGGGAAACCTATTGAAATCAAAATATGTGAAACTTTTGTATCCTTTAGAGAGATAAAAGATCAGCCTGCGCAAGGTCTTGCAGAAGAAATAATAGCTTCATTGAAAGAGAAAAACTTGGATTTGAGCAAATGTCGGGGACAAGGCTATGATGGTGCTGCAGTCATGAGTGGGGTATACAATGGAGTGCAGCAGCGTATTAAAGAAAAAGCCCCACACGCATACTTTGTGCACTGCGCTGCTCAAAACCTTAATTTAGTGTTGAAGGATGCTGCGGAAGAGAACCGAGTGGTGAGCCAGTTTTTTGAAACAATTCAAAGTGTATATTGCTTTTTTGGTAATAGTATTGTTCGCTGGCAAGATTTGAAATCAGTGTACTGCATCGAAGCTCAGCCCGATTCACTGAATTCGAAATCGAAAGTAACACTGAAAACTCTTAATCCAACTCGTTGGTCTGGCAGAGATGGTGCAGTGTATGCACTGAAACACAGGTTTTGTGACGTGATGAAAAGTCTTACTCGCATAACTTTGACTTCCAAAAAAAGCAAGGAAATAAATGAAGCACAGCAGCTAAAGAACAAACTTGAAAGTTTTGATTTTGTATTACTTTTGGTTGTGCAGTGTGAAGTCTTAGAGACTCTCAACCTCGTATCGAAATCCTTACAATCTGAAACCATGGACTTTTTGTCTGCTTATGAGTTATTGGGTAATGCATTGTTAAAGATAACCGAAATGCGTGAAAGGTTCGAAGCACTTGTTTCTGAAGCATCAGATGTGTGTAGTTGATGGGGAATAAAAAATGAATTTCACCAGAACAGAGTAAGGAAAGTGAAGAAACACTTTGATGAGTTGTGTGAAGACGAGAGATTAGCAGACCCAAAAACTTGCTTCCGAGTTACTGTGTTCTATCCAATGGTAGACACACTTTGTAGTCAACTTCATCGCCGCTTTGAAGGGATGAAAGCTGTTCTTGACTCTTATAAAGTAATACGACCTGATTTTTTGGCCAGTGCAAGTGAAAGAGATATTCACAAAAAAGCTGTTGATTTTGTTAACAAGTTTGCAGATGATGTAACTCCAGCCTTTCCTTCACAGTTATGTTCAGTAAAAAATTTGCTTCAAAAGCAACTGGAAAAAATGAAAAGTGTTAAGGAATTTGCTTATTTCCTAAAAGTCGAGCATTCTTCACTTTCATCAAGCTATCCAGACGTTTGCACAGAGTGCATCATGTTTTTGACTGTTCCTGTGACTGTCTCTAAGGCTGAACGTTCCTTCTCTAAGCTTAAACTCATAAAAAACTACTTGAGAAGTACTATGGCTCTAGAAAGACTCAGTAGCTTAGCTTTACTTTCAATTGAGAATGATCGAGCTCAACAGATCAACTTTGACAAAGTAATTGATGAATTTGCTTCTCTGAAAGTTAGGAAACAAATGTTGAAGTAGCTGTTTAACCCCTTAACGACAGCCGATACGCTTTTTAACGGCGGTAATTAAGGGTACTTAAACCACAGCGCCGTTAATTCACGGCGCTGTGGAGAAAGTGAATAGCGCCCCCAGTGTTGGATTTTCTCCAGGGTCTCGGCTGCCAGGGGTAGCCGAGACCCCAGAGAACATGAATCAGTCGGTTTTTACCGACCCCGCTTTTGCGATCGCCGTTATTAACCCTATAACGGTGACCGCAAAAAAAAAGCAGCGATTTTACATTTAATTTCTCTTTTCTCTGATGTGATCGCACATCAGAGGAGAGAGAAAGAGGGTCCCCAATCCCCCCCGGTACCTCTCCGTGGTCCTCTGTCCCCTCCCGGTGGTCCTGTGTCCCGCCGACGTCCTCCGGTGGGCGCCGCCATCTTGGATCTGGGGAAAATGGCGGGCGCATGCGCAGTGCGCCCGCCGGGAATCTGCCGGCTCCGGCTGGCAGATTCCATTCATTCATTTTGATCACGATGATAAACTATCATCGTGATCAAAATAAACAAAATAGTACATAACCCCCCCGTTTATCACCCCCTTAGTTAGGCCAACATAACAAAATAAAGAAAATATTTTTTTTCAGTTTTCCATTAGGGTTAGGGGTAGGGCTAGGGTTAGGGGTTATGAATGAGTCACCGAAGGAGGAAAAAACAAAAATACAAGCTAAGTCCAGAAAACCGGAGAGGTTGGTAGCTATCGGATTGCAGACCCCTGATCCTATCCACAACAACTAACAGTAGCCGTGGGGGGTTCCTACGATGCCCTAGACCCCTCGATCACAGCCGGAGAACTAAATAGACCTAAAGAAAGAAAGGGGAAATCTTAACTGCCCCAGAGCAGACCCCAAAGCAATAGGCAGCCCACAACATATGACGGTGAAGCAAGATGAAAACACTAACACAGATAGAAAGATAGGTTGAGCAAACGATGGGGCCCAAGCTAACTAAAAAGGACAGGATAGAAAAGCTGCTGTCTGCAATCCGTAAAAAACCCTACCAAAAAATGTCCCAACCGTCTGATAGGAAAAACAGGCCCTGAAGTCACTAGGACTTCAAAAAGACTATATCAGCACTCAGGTAAATTCTGAAGACAGAGCAAAGAGACAAACTGATCAGAGACAAAAATGGAACTCAGCACACCCCGGCCTGGGATGGCTGAACTCCAAAAAAACAAGGTAAACAAAACAAAACTAATAACTTCAATAGCAGAGCAAAAACTTATCTTTGGGAAGCAGGAATCAGACTGGTCTTCAAGAATCCAGCAGAGAAATCACCAGTGACTCAGAAGGGCGACGGCTGCCTTATATCCAGTCAGAATTTCCTGTTACCCAGTCATCATCTACCAGATCAGGTGTTTGGTAATCAGCCTCACTACCTTCCTTCACCAGAAGAGGGAGTTCATCAGACATCGACGGTGAACGGGAAAATGAACTCACAACAGTTAGGGTTGGGCTAGGGTTAGGCTAGGGTTGGGTTAGGGTTAGGGTTGGGCTAGGGTTAGAATTAGGGTTAGGGCGAACTAGGATTAGGGTTAGAATTAGGATTAGGGATTATGGTTGGGATTAGGGTTAGGGGTGAGTTGGGGTTAGGGTTGGAGCAAGAATTGAGGGGTTTCCACTATTTACCAACTTTGGGGGTCTAAAAATTGGGTCTAAAAAAATCACTTTTGTGTAAATAAAAAATACTTTTTATTTTCACGGCTCTGCATTTATGAACTTCCGTGAAGCGCTTGGGGGTTTAAAGTGCTCATCACACATCTAGATAAGTTCCTTAGGGGGTCTAATTTCCAAAATGGGGTCACTTGTGGGGGGTTTCCACTGTTTAGGCCCATCAGGGGCTCTGCAAACGCAACATGACGCCCGCAGACTATTCCATCAAAGTCTGCATTCCAAAATGGCACTCCTTCCCTTCCAAGCTCTCCCATGCGCCCAAACAGTGGTTCCCCCCACATAAGGGGTATCAGCGTACTCAGGACAAATTTGACAATAACTGTGGGGGTATGATTTCTCTTGTTACCCTTGTAAAAATAAAAATTTGGGGCGAAAAGATCATTTTTGTGGAAAAAATGGATTTCTTATTTTCACGGCTCTACGTTATAAACTTCTGTGAAGCACTTGAAGGTTCAAAGTGCTCACCACACATCTAGATAAGTTCCTTGGGGGGGTCTAGTTTCCAAAATGGGGTCACTTGTTGGAGGTTTCCACTGTTTAGGCACATTGAGGGCTCTCCGAACGCAACATTGCATCCGATCTCAATTCCAGCCAATTCTGCGTTGAAAAAGTCAAAGGGTGCTCCATCCTTTGCAAGCTCTGCCGTGTGCTGAAAAAGTGGTTTACCCCCACATATGGGGTATTGGCGTATTCAGGAGAAATTGTACAACACATTTTGTGGTTGATTTTCTCTTTTAACACTTGTGAAAATAAAAAAAAATGGTTCTGAAGTAAATTTTTTGTAAAAAAAGTTAAATGTTAATTTTTTCCTTCCACATTGCTTTAGTTCCTGTGAAGCACTTAAAGGGTTAATAAACTTCTTGAATGTGGTTTTGAGCACCTTGAGGGGTCTAGTTTTTAGAATGGTGCCACTTTTGGGTATTTTCTGTCATGTACACCCCTCAAAATGACTTTAAATATGATGTGGTCCCTAAAAAAATGGTTTTGTAAATTTTGTTGTAAAAATGAGAAATCACTGGTCAACTTTTAACACTTATAACTTCCTAACAAAAAAAAATGTTGCTTCCAAAATTGTGGTGATGTAAAGTAGACATGTGGGAAATGTTATTTATTAAGACATTTTTGTGACACATATCTCTGATTTAAGGGAATAAAAATTTAAAGTTTTAAAATTGCAAAATTTTCAAAATTTTCGCCATATTTCCTTTTTTTTCATAAATAAACACAAGACTTATCGAATAAATTTTACCACTAACATGAAGTACAATATGTCACGAAAAAAAAATCTCAAAATCAGCGGGATCCATTACAGCGTTCCAGAGTTATAACCTCATAAAGGGACAGTGGTCAGAATTGTCAAAATTGGCCTGGTCATTAAGCTGTAAACTGGCTCTGTCGCTAAGGGGTTAAAACTGAACAAATTGGTAATGTTTAAATAATGTTATGTTTAAGTGAACAAAGTTTAAATATATACTGTTTAAAACTACTTAATATTTAATAAACATATACAGTTATTTGAAAATTGTGCAATATTTGGAAATATTATTCACCTTATTAATTTTCCAAACATATTCACTGAATATTTAACTTCTAAAACTTGCATCATAAATCTTTTAAAGGTCTTGCGGAACGTGGTGAAGCCTGTGTGTTGTATACAACAATGCGTAGCAGGCTTCACCACGTTCCGGACAACCCCTAGTAATTGAAAGGTTGAGGGGCCCCACTATGAAGTTTTGCCCCGGGGCACCGAAGTTTATAGTTACGGCACTGAAGAGAGGGGTCTCATTTTTATCGTTACTGTATGGCTACATTTCCCCCAGCCTGCTTGCCAGCGTCACCCCGGACTGCGCCTGTCGCCCCGCTTTCACACATCGCCAAGACAGGACCTGAGGAGGAGAATGGGGTCTTTGCATGCAAAGTCTGGATCATAACAGGCCATCAAACAGCTGAAATGTTTCCTGGATTTCTGTGGTGCTGTCACCCTGCTCCTCCCCCATATATCTCCCTCTGTGACCCCCCCAAAGAACCGCACACTACTCTCCTGAAATACTCTGTGCTGCTGTCACCCTGCTCCTCCCCCATATATCTCCCTCTGTGACCCCCCAAAGACCCGCACACTACTCTCCTGAAATACTCTGTGCTGCTGTCACCCTGCTCCTCCCCATATATCTCTGTGTCCCCCATAGACCAGCACACTGCTCTCCTGAAATAATCTGTGCTGCTGTCACCCTGCTCCCAGAAACCTTGCTGCCTGCCATCCTCAGTGACCGAAGACCCCATTCCTCTCCTCAGATCCTGTCCTGGCGATGTGTGAAAGCGAGGCGACAGGGGCCTGATATATGGTGGAAGGAGCAGGGTGACAGCAGCACAGAGTATTTCAGGAGAACAGTGTGCTGGTCTATGTGGGGGGGCACCCTGTTCGGTGCCAGGGAATGTACATAGAGCGCTGTGTTTTATACACATGGATGGACCGTCTTCTTGTCTGCTCCACAGAAATCCAGGAAACATTTCTGCTGATTGATGACCTGTTCTGATCCAGACTTTACATGCAAAGACAGTCAGTAACTTTGCAGGCCCCATCAAAATGGCTGCTCACCGTGTTCCTAAATGTCATCCTCTCTTTTCCCTTAGCAAACACCCAGAAGGGGAGGAGAGGAGTGACATCACACCCATGTCAGCAGATTCTGCCCATAATTACTGCAGGGCAGTAATGTGAGCTAGTTGTACACTAGGCTTTTGTGCCAAATTTCAGTAGCTGCTCCCTCTAGTGTTAGCAAGTGGAAATGCCAAACTTTTTAAAATTATTTTTCATATATTTTACAAAATTAAAAACAAATTGTAATATTTAAGAAAATGTAAACATTAATTCTTTACATTTTTTCAATTGCTGAAAAAAAAATTTTTGGATAGCACCTTCCCTTTAATACTAATAAGACTTGTTTCTCACTAATATTAATCACACAGGCACACTGATAGCAGACTGCCGTAATTGGCTGATACTATAAACATGTTCTCTCTGAACACTGATAACAGACTGATCTTGCCTGAACCTGTTTCCCTAGGTCTGTATGCCCAGGCCTGTACGCTCAACCTGTACCTGTGTCTGATCTTGTCTGAAGCAGTACCTATCTCTAAACCTGCAGAGTCTGAACCAGTACTTATCCCTAAACCTCCTGTGCCTGAACCACTACCTATCTCTAAACCTGCAGTGTCTGAAGCAGTACCTTTCTCTAAAGCTGCAGTGCCTGAACCACTATCTATCTTTACATTTTCAATGTCTGAACCAGTACCTATCTCTATACTTGCAGTGTCTGAAAGTACCTAACTCTATTTTGTTGTTGCTGTGCAATATTAGTGATATGTGTAAATGGGTCACCCTCCCAGGGCTGTGGGGTACTCGGTACCGGGCCGGTCTCTCAGAAGGGATTGTCACAGCAGTGGTGACCCGGTCCATGGCCCTGGGCGCCCATGTAATAGGGGAGATTGAAGGGTGGAATGTAGTTAATGGAATAGTTCGTGACGCCACCTGTGGTGTTCGGCAAGTGAGATGTTAAGCCGACGCTGCATGCAGATCCACTGGGACTGATGGTATGGTGCAGCGAAGATATAAAAGCTCCCCACAGGTGAAGCTGTAGTCCCAGGGCAGTGTAGATGTGGTTGGCACGGGGATGTAGCAGTGCCGGCAGGGTAGGAAGCAGACAAAGACACAGCGGGGTGCAATTTCTGTACCTTTACTTGATAAATGCAGTCCAGGGTCCTGATTACAGATGGTACTGGAGCAGGCTAGCCTGGAAGCAGCTCAGGGATTCTCTCTCTCTCTGCAGATGGGCTGTTCAGTCTCCTTCCTAGCGCTTATTTGAGTGAAGTACTCCCAGTACTGAGTTACACTGAAGTTCCTCCTAATTATCTTCTACTATCACTCCTCATGGCAGACAGCCGTAGCCGCTATTCCTCTCTTGGCTCACTCTGTGCTGTTGTGCCTCCGAGTCTTAGATGGGGGTAGTGCATTTACAGCCTCCTACTCCTCTGGTGTCTGTTGCAGGACCATTAGTATCCATACAACCGTGGAGACCAGGCTCCAGTTCATGCGCTCTCACTGGAGATAAGCCTTTCCTCTCTGCGCGATCTCCACGCTTCTTCCTCATGTCTGCACACTTCACCCTCCTCACACTAACTGACCACTCCTCTCTTGGCCCTCAGAGAGCACTCCTCTCCTCAATTCCGGTTCAGAGTCCCCCCTGCTGGCCTGGAGTGGAACTGTTTTGCATGTATAGGTAAACTGCGAGAGAGACCCTTTACTGCTTCCAAGCCTGGCATTACCCTCCCTGGAGGAAGGCAAAGCCACTGTGGCAGCCATACTCCTGGGGGCGCCACATGTACACTTGCTACTTCATTGTAAGTACCCTGTAAATCTGGTCCTGTCTGTCCTGTGTGTACCTGTCCTTGTGCTTGTTCTGTTTGTACCTGACCCTGTCTGTTCTATGTGAACCTGTTCTTGTCTGCCCTGTGGGACTCTAAGGATCTGTGCCTGTCCACGTAGTTCCATGTCTTTCCAGAACTCAGGTTCCGCACCTGTCTGCCCCTGTGGTTCGTACCTGTCCGCACCTGAAGTTCCCAGTCTGTCCTCACCTGTGGACTGGAACCTTTCCTGTCACTGACTCAGTTCTTCCTGAAGCTGTTCCTGTCTGTCCAGTCTGAACTTTTTCCTTCCTTTGCCTGTATATCAGCCATGCCCGACAGTACCTGCCTTCCTGTATTGCAGCCATGTCTGCCTTTACCTGCATGCCTGTAAATCAGCCATACCCACTAGCACCTGTCTGTATTCCAGCTGTGGCTGTCAGTACCTGCCTGTCTGTGAATCAGCTGTGCCAGTCAATATACCTGCTTTACCTGCCTGCACCTACCGTTACAGTGTCCTGTCCCTTTGAGTTCTGTCCTGGAGTAGCACCTGGCAGCCATCCAGAGCCAAGTCTAACCCCACCATCAGGGGCTCTAGCAAAGAGTTGGGTGTTCGCTTAGCCACACCCCTCCTGGCTCTCCTCGGTCACGGCACAGTGGGTCCAAAAACCACATGCGTGCGTAACATTTTACAGATGTTACAACAACCAGTCCCATATATAATAATAAATAGGACAAAGAAGAGATCCCATCAAATATATTAAAACCAATATATTTATTAATATTAAAATTAAGCAAAAAAAGCAAAATGCCATTATAGGGGACACTGAGCACAATACAGGGAAAATAAAATATGATGAAAATAATGCAAGACCTATAGGTACCGCAAATAAATTAAATACACAGGGGTTAATATTTGTAAATTACAAAATGTAAGAGTAAAAGTATTAAATTATTACAGCCCTTAGGTATAATAAACAATAAACAAATAAGTAAGTAAAGGTTTCAGTAAGCACTAGTGATGGGTGAGTAGCATCGTTGCTTGGGTCTCCCCGAGCATGCTCAGGTGATCTCCCTATATTTTGGCGTGCTCGGAGATTTAGTTTTCGTCATCTCAGCTGCATGATTTGCGACTTGTAGACAGGCTGAATACATGTGGCGATTCCCTAACAAACTGGCATTCCACACATGTATTCAGGCTGTCTAGCAGCCGCAAATCATGCAGCTGAGGCGACGAAAACTAAATCTCCAAGCACGCCAAAATACTCAGAGGACACCTAAGCATGCTCGGGGAGATCAGAGAAACGAGTATACTCGCTCATTACTAGTAAGCACTCATCAATATATCATAGTATTATTCCCGGCAAAAAGGTAATTACTCCATATAGCACAAATAATGCAAACTAATAACATGTGTCAAACATCACAAAAGGGGTCCATAATGTAATCTTGAGTAAGGTAACACAGGCATAATGAAACCAAGTTAGCCAGGACAAGCTTGTGATATACATATAAAACCAGTCCACAAAGAAATTAATGCTAAACCCCTAAGTATGGTAACACAGGAATATAGAATAAGACAAGTCAAGATAGGCTAAATCAATGTGTCTGTGTGACCCTTAATGGGGTGACCTGGCTCCATGCATATTAATAACCCATAACAAAGGAATAAATTACCTTAGAGACAGAATGCTTGTGGCATCCCCTCACCCCGACGTGCGTTTTGCCGCCATCTTCTTCCGGGGGCCCATTTAGAGATCGTTTCATCTTCAAGTTGCTTAACTGCTCACAAGAACAGTAATTTTGACCAGGGGTGTCCAAACTTTTACATACCACTGTATGTACATCCAGATCTTCTCTTCTGTGCAGGACTACCGTATATACTCGAGTATAAGTCGATCCGAGTATAAGTCGACCCCCCTAAATTTGCCTCAAAAACCTGGGAAAACGTATTGACTCGAGTATAAGTCTAGGGTGGGAATTGCAGAAGATACTGGTAAATTTAATGCTGCACAACATACAGTATGCCCGCAAAATGCTGCACAGTGAATGCTGGCCCAAATAATGCTGCACAACATACAGTATGCCCCCAAAATGCAGCACAGTGAATGCTGGCCCAAATAACGCTGCACAACATATGCCCCCATAAATGCTGCACAGTGAATGGTGGCCCAAATATCGTAATGCTGCCCCCAAAGTGATAGGATTACCAGTAATCCTATCATGTTGCTGCCGCTGCCGCTGCCCCTGCTGGAATAGAAAAAAAAAAAAACACTATATACTCACCTACGCTGATGACAGCTGCTCCTGAGCATCGCCGGCTCTTCAGTGACTCAGGCAGAGGGCGCGTCCTTTCCACGTCATCGCGCCCCCTGCACGTCACTGCCGGAGGACGGGAGAGAGCGGCGCGCAGAGATTTTGAACGCCGCCGCGGCCCTATCATCACCCGCCGCCAGGACGCTGCAGGGGACCGCAGACGAACACCGGGGACTGCAGAGACGACTGGGACCGTGGAGATGACGGGGACCAGGTAAGTTGGCACCGTGACCCGAATATAAGTCGAGGGGGGTCTTTTTCAGCCCCAAAAGGGGGCTGAAAAACTCGACTTATACTCGAGTATATACGGTACTTTAAAAAAGTCACTAACTGAAGACCAGCTCTTTATAGGAATTTGCTAGACCTAGTGCTGATGCACAAAGGTAGCATACAACCGTGAGATATACATCATGGGCCTAGGAGCCACAGGTTGGAGACCCTTGTCTTCGGCCGTAAGTAAGGGTATTTGCACTGGTAGTCTGCTGTTATAACCCATCCATGATAAGGAATGAATTGTGCAATCAGACACATTAGATTGAGCACCAGTGAAGTATTCTGCAGCAATTTGCTTGACTGTACACAACCTGTTCAAAACAATTCTTGACATTTTTCTCTGACCCCTTTTGTTACTGAGTTAAGTTGCCAGGATTCCTTTTTACTGGATATTTTTCTTCGATAATTCTCATCATATTCTTGGCCCCATTGCAAGAGAAATACCCACAAGATCATTCTTAAATGGCATGGGTTTAATATGGATTCACAATGAAACTGATCCACAGAAAATGTGCTCTGTTGATTTTATGTTGCACTTCAGGGTCTATTGTGCGCACAACAGAAATTTTGAAACGATTATAAACAGCTATACTATGGTTCCCTGTAGCACCAACAGCAGTATGGAAAAATACATGCAGAGAAGATGAATTTTTGTTAATATTGTAATCATTTGTTTTTGCTTATGTTTTTAAACATATACACACGGATTTGTACCATTTATTAATTCTAACTGCACCATGAAATAAATGCATAAAAGTCTTGTCCTTTTTTTTGCGCATAGGGAGAGTATGTTCTTCTCAAAAAATTAAGTTTCCTAATTGTTTTCTTCAATTATATATAAACTACTAGAATAGAAGGTTACCTGAGGATTTTGAGATAACTTAACCCCTTACCTACAATTGACGTAATATTCCGTCCATGTGACCATGGACCTAATTACCATGGACGGAATATTACGTCATCGCGATCAGCGGCGCTCACCACGTGTCAGCTAATTATCATAGCTGACACCCGGCACAATGTGTCAGGGGCGGTCACGGACCGCCCCCGACACGTTAACCCCTTGCACACCGCGATCAAACGCGATCGCGGTGTACCGGGGGTTAAAGGGAAGCATCGGCAGGGAGGGGGCTCCCTCCGTGCTTCCCTGAGCCCCCCACGGCAGCGCAATGTGCAGCGCTGCTGCGGGGGGCTCTTTCCCTACAGGCCCCCGGATCCAAGATGGCGACGGGGGCCTGCAGGGAGCTGACTTCCTCACTGCCTGCAAAGGAAGTCTGCAGCAGTGCCTGTGACAGATCGCTGATCTGTCACAGTGATCTGTGATGTGACAGATCAGCGATCTGTCACAGGACAGTGATGTCCCACCTGGGACAAGGTAATAACGTAAAAAAAAAAAAAAAAAAAAGTGTTAAAAATAATTAAAAAAAAATCGCTAAATAAATCAGTAAAAAAAAAAAAATATTCCCCAATAAATCCATTTTTTCAAAATAAAAAAAAACAAAAACAATAAAAGTACACATATTTGGTATCGCCGCGTCCGTAATGACCTGCCCTATAAAACTGTCCCATTAGTTAACCCCTTTAGCGAACCCCTTAAAAAATAAAAATAAAAAACGAAGCAAAAAATAATGATTTATTATCATACCACCGAACAAAAAGTGCAATAACGCGCGATCAAAAAGACGCATATAAATATCCATGGTACCGCTGAAAACGTCATCTTGTCCCGCAAAAAACAATCCACCATACAGCATCATCCGCAAAAAAATAAAAAAGTTATAGCTCGCAGAATAAAGCGATACAAAAATAATTATTTTTTATATAAAATAGTTTTCATTGCAAAAAAACGACAAAACATAAAAAAAGACCTAAATGAGGTATCACTGTAACCGTACTGACCCGAAGAATAAAACCGCTTTATCAATTTTACCGCACGCGGAACGGTGTAAACGCACCCCCCCAAAAGAAATTCATGAAACGCTGGTTTTTGTTCATTCTGCGTCCCAAAAATCGGAATAAAAAGCGATCAAAAAATGTCACGTGCCCGAAAATGGTACCAATAAAAACGTCAACTCGTCCCGCAAAAAATAAGACCTCACATGACTCGGTGGGTCAAAATACGGAAAAATTATAGCTCACAATATGTGGTGATGCAAAAACTATTTTTACAATAAAAAGCGTCTTTTAGCGTGCGACAGCCGCCAAACATAAAAACCGCCATAAATCGTAAATCAAACCCCCCGTTATCACCCCCTTAGTTAGGGAAAAATAATAAAACTAAAAGAAAATGTATTTATTTCCATTTTCCCGCTAGGGTTAGGGTTAGGGTAGGGTTAGGGCTAGGGTTAGGGCTAGGGTTAGGGTTAGGGCTAGGGTTAGGGCTAGGGTTAGGGCTAGGGTTAGGGCTAGGGCTCAGATTAGGGTTAGGGGTGTGTTGAGGTTCGGGTTGGAGTTATAATTGGGGGTTTCCACTGTTTGGGCACATCAGGTGCTCTCCAAAGGCAACATGGCGTCTGATCTCAATTCCAGCCAATTCTGCGTTGAAAAAGTCAAATGGTGCTCCTTCCCTTCCAAGCTCTGCCATGTGCCCAAACAGTGTTTTACCCCCACATGTAGGGTATCAGCCTACTCAGGACAAATTACAAAACAACTTTTGGGGTCCAATTTCTCCTGTTACCCTTAGGAAAATAAAAAATTGGGGGCAAAAATATAATTTTGCGGAAAAAAATGTTTTTTTTATTTTCACGCCCAGGCGTTATAAACTTCTGTGAAGCACTTGGGGGTTCAAAGTGCTCTCCACACATCTAGATAAGCTCGGTGGGGGGTCTAGTTTCCAAAATGGGGTCACTTGTGGGGAGTTTCAATAGTTTAGGTACATTAGGGGCTCTCCAAACGCATATGACACCCGCATACCAATCCATCAAAGTCTGCATTCCAAAACGTCACTACTTCCCTTCCGAGCCCCGACGTGTGCCCATACAGTAGTTTTCTCCCACATATGAGGTATCAGCGTACTCAGGACAAATTGGACAACAACTTTTGGGGTCCAATTTCTCCTGTTACCCTTGGGAAAATAAAAAAAATGGGGACTAAAAGATGATGTTTGTTGAAAAAATACGATATTTTTATTTTCACGCCCGGTCGTTATAAACTTCTGTGAAGCACTGGGGGGTTCAAAGTGCTCACCACACATCTAGATAAGTTCATTAGGGGGTCTAGTTTCCAAAATGGGGTCACTTGTGGGGGGTTTCCACTGTTTAGGTACATCAGGGGCTCTCCAAACCCAACATGACACCCGCAGACCATTCCATCAAAGTCTGCATTCCAAAACGTCACTACTTCCCTTCCGAGCCCCGACGTGTGCCCATACAGTAGTTTTCTCCCACATATGAGGTATCAGCATACTCAGGACAAATTGGACAACAACTTTTGGGGTCCAATTTCTCCTGTTACCCTTGGGAAAATAAAAAAATGGGGACTAAAAGATGATGTTTGTTGAAAAAATACGATATTTTTATTTTCACGCCCGGTTGTTATAAACTTCTGTGAAGCACTGGGGGGTTCAAAGTGCTCACCACACATCTAGATAAGTTCATTAGGGGGTCTAGTTTCCAAAATGGGGTCACTTGTGGGGGGTTTCCACTATTTAGGTACATCAGGGGCTCTCCAAACGCAACATGACACCCGCAGACCATTCCATCAAAGTCTGCATTCCAAAACGTCACTACTTCCCTTCCGAGCCCCGACGTGTGCCCATACAGTAGTTTTCTCCCACATATGAGGTATCAGCGTACTCAGGACAAATTGGACAACAACTTTTGGGGTCCAATTTCTCCTGTTACCCTTGGGAAAATAAAAAAATGGGGACTAAAAGATCATGTTTGTGGAAAAAATACGATTTTTTTATTTTCACGCCCGGACGTTATAAACTTCAGTGAAGCACTGGGGGGTTCAAAGTGCTCACCACACATCTAGATAAGTTCCTTGGGGGGTCTAGTTTCCAAAATGCTGTCATTTGTGGGGGTTTTCTACTGTTTTGGTACATCAGGGGCTTTCCTAACGCGACATGGTGTCCGATCTCAATTCCAGCCAAAAACGTCAAATGGCGCTGCTTCCCTTCCGAGCTCTGCCATACGCCCAAATAGTGGTTTACCCCCACATGTGGGGTATCAGCGTACTCAGGATAAATTGCACAATATCTTTTAGGGTCCTGTTACTTTTGGAAAAATAAGAATTGAGGGTGAAAAGATCATTTTTGTGGAAAAAATATGATTTTTTAATTGTACTGCTGTACGTTATAAACTTCTGTGAAGCCCTTGGGGGTTCAAAGTTCTCACCACACATCTAGATAAGTTCCTTGGGGGGTCTAGATTCCAAAATGGTGTCATTTGTGGGGGGTTTCCACTGTTTTGGTACATCAGGGGTTTTCCAATCGCGACATGGTGTCCGATCTCAATTCTAGCCAAAAACGTCAAATGGCGCTGTTTCCCTTCCGAGCTCTGCTATGCGCCCAAATAGTCATTTACACCCACATATGGGGTATCAGCGTACTCAGGACAAATTGCACAATAACTTTTAGGGTCCTGTTACCCTTGGAAAAATAAAAATTGGGGGTGAAAAGATCATTTTTGTGGAAAAAATATGATTTTTTAATTGTACCGCTGTACGTTATAAACTTCTGTGAAGCCCTTGTGGGTTCAAAGTTCTCACCACATATCTAGATTAGTTCCTTGGGGGGTCTAGTTTCCAAAATGGGGTCACTTGGGGGGGTTTCCACTGTTTAGGTACATCAGGGGCTCGCCAAACGTGACATGGCGTCCGATCTGAATTCCAGCCAATTTTGCATTGAAAAAGTCAAACGGCGCTCCTTCCATTCTGAGCTCTGCCATGTGCCGAAACAGTGGTTCCCCCCCACATATCAGGTATCAGCGTACTCAGGACAAATTGCACAATAAGTCTTGCAGTCCAATTTCTCCTGTTACCCTTGGTAAAATAAAGAAAATTGAACCTGAAGTATTTTTTTTGTGAAAAAAAGTTAAATGTTCATTTTTTTTTTAATATTCAAAAAATTCCTGTGACGCACCTAAAGGGTTAATAAACTTCTTGAATGTGGTTTTAAGCACCTTAAGGGGTGCAGTTTTTAGAATGGTGTCACTTTTGGGTATTTTCTATCATATAGACCCCTCAAAGTGGCTTCAAATGTGAAGTGGTCCCTAAAAATAAAATGGTGTTGCAAAAATGAGAAATCGCTGGTCAATTTTTAACCCTTATAACTTCCTAACAAAAAAAAATTTTGGTTCCAAAACTGTGCTGATGTAAAGTAAACATGTGGGAAATGTTATGTATTAAGTTTTTTGTGTGCCGTATCGCTGTGATTTAAGGGCATAAAAATTCAAAGTTGGAAAATTGCGAAATTTTCAAAATTTTCGCCAAATTTCCGTTTTTTTCACAAATAAACGCAAGTTATTTGAATGCAATTTTACCACTAACATGAAGTACAATATGTCACGAGAAAACAATGTCAGAATCACCGGGATCCATAGAAGCGTTCCAGAGTTATGACCTCATAAAGGTACAGTGGTCAGAATTGTAAAAATTGGCCCGGTAGTTAACGTGCAAACCACCCTTGGTAGTGAAGGGGTTAAAAAACAACCCCATTCATATAAACATTTTCTTAACTTTTGAGCGCAGTATTCTCATCCACAGGATGTGGCAGTACCCCGTTTTTGATGACATCATAGAAATAGTTGTCATTCAGATGTCATGATGTCCATGACAAATACACTGCTCAAAAAAATAAAGGGAACACTAAAATACCACATCCTAGATATCTCTGAATGAAATATTCTAGTTGCAAATTTTTATTCATTGCATGGTGGAATGTGTTCAGAACAATAAACCATAGCAAATATCAATGTAAATCAAAATGAATATCCCATGGAGGTCTGGATTTGGAATGATACTCAAAATCAAAGTGGAAAATCAAATTACAGGCTGTTCCAGCTTCAGAGGAAATGCCTCATGACAAGGAAAAGATGGTCAGTAGTGTGTGTGTCCTCCACATGCCTGTAGGACCTCCCTACAATGCCTGGGCATGAACCTGATGAGACGGCGGATGGTCTCCTGAGGGATCTCCTCCCTGACCTTGACTAAAGCATCAGCCAACTCATGGACAGTCTGTGGTGCAACGTGACGTTGGTGGATGGAGTGAGACATGATGTCCCAGATGTGCTCAATCGGATTTAGGTCTGGGGAACGGGTGGGCCAGTCCATAGCTTCAATGCCTTCATCTTGCAGGAACTGCTGACACACTCCAGCCACATGAGGTCTGGCATTGTCCTGCATTAGGAGGAACCCAGGGCCAACTGCAATAGCATATGGTCTCACAAGGGGTCTGAGGATCTCATCTCGGTACCTAATGGCAGTCAGGATACCTCTGGTTAGCACATGGAGGGCTGTGCGGCCCTCCAAAGAAATGCCACCCCACATCATTACTAACCCACTGCCAAACTGGTTATGCTGAAGGATGTTGCAGGCAGCAGATTGCTCTCCACAGCATCTCCAGACACGTCTGTCACATGTGCTCAGTGTGAACCTGTTTTTATCTGTGAAGAGCACATGGCGCCAGTGGCGAATTTGCCAATCTTGGTGTTCTGTGGCAAATGCCAAGCGTCCTGCACGGTGTTGGGCTGGGAGCACAACCCCCATCTCTGGATGTCAGGCACTCAGACCATCCTCATGGAGTCAGTTTCTAACCGTTTGTAAAGACACATGCACATTTGTGGTTTGCTGGAGGTCATTTTGCAGGGCTCTGGCAGTGCTCCTCCTGTTCCTCCTTGCACAAAGACTGTGGTAGCGGTCCTGCTGTTGGGTTGTTGCCCTCCTACGGCCCCCTCCACGTCTCCTGGTATACTGACCTGTCTCCTGGTAGCGCCTCCAGCCTCTGGACACTACGCTGACAGATACAGCAAACCTTCTTGCCACAGCTTGCATTGATGTGCCATCCTGGATGAGCTGCACTACCTGAGCCCCTTGTGTGGGTTGTAGAGGCCGTCTCATGCTACCACGAGCGTGAAAGCAGAACCAACATTCAAAAGTGACCAAAACTTCAGCCAGAAAGCATTGGTACTGAGATGTGGCCTGTGATGCCCACCTGCAGAACCACTCCTTTATTGAGTGTGTCTTGATAATTGCCAATAATTTCCATCTGTTGTCTATTCCATTTGCACTGCAGCATGAGAAATTGATTGTCAATCAGTGTTGCTTCCTAAGTGGACAGTTTGATTTCACAGAAGTTTGATTTACTTGTAGTTACATTCTGTTTGTGTTCCCTTTATTTTTTTGAGCAGTGTATAACGCATACATACCCTCCTGTCCCAGGTCAGAAACCGGCGAACGCTTTCAGTGCACAGTGCACAGGCTAGGGGGATTCATAAGTCTGCAGTCACATAGAGTGACTGCAGACTTATTTATTTGGACCAGACAACCCTTCTAATTCCCTTTGATTCAGAAAATGTCCATTAGTGCCATTAGTCAGAATTGGCATCTATTATTTAGAGTAGCCTGGGCAGAAGTGGTATTCATTCTTTTCTACACCTGCTTAAAATATATGCACATGACTTTTATATATCTGTCCTGTTTTGCACACGTAACCACTCTAATCATGTCCACCCAGGCTCTATTTAGCGTACAGATGCAATTGGGTTTACCCTGCTTTAACATTGCCTGAGGTCAAGTATGCGCAGTTCCTTTTTTTCTATGATTTTACACACTGAACTGTCAGCTGGCTGCCATTATCTGTCTGCTGTAATGGTTGACATGCCACATATACCATGTTTCCCCTGAAAATAAAACAGGGACTTATATTATTTTTTGGCCCCCAAAAAAATATGCTAGGGCTTATTTTCAAAGGATTTCTTATATTTTTCCATGAACAACAAGTCACATTTATTCTTTAACAAAATATGAACATTTATTCAAATATAATCACGTCATCACTGTGGAGACACAGCATTGTATCTTAATTAACCAGATGACTATTTTTAGCAAGCCAGATAGAATAGACTGTTATATATATGTCGACTTTTTAATTTAAGTGTTCTGACTGGTTCGTCAAGAAAACATACTTTTGCTTGTGTAAGCCTGCAATATTGACTTGTAAGTTGGCATTTATTGTAACATATTGTGCTCTTATATTTGATGACTAGTGATATTTGCTGATATGCTAATTACACATTGTCTAGGTCAGATAGTTTGTTGATTTTTCAAACATGGAAGAAAAATCTACGTAAATAGATTACATAATCAAACAAGGCTATTCTTCCCCTTATATGTGATGCTGAACTGAAGGACATTTGTTAGACATAAAAAGAGGTGA
Organism: Dendrobates tinctorius; assembly: GCF_039654945.1. Classification (NCBI taxonomy): domain Eukaryota; kingdom Metazoa; phylum Chordata; class Amphibia; order Anura; family Dendrobatidae; genus Dendrobates; species Dendrobates tinctorius. The sequence continues at coordinate 23,721,531 of NW_027361673.1, forward strand.
TATGACTCTACGAACAGAGACAGAGATTGAATCAAGTCATCCAAACATCCAGACATCCAGAGACAGGACAGCAGCCAATACACCATGGCTCCATCATGAGGAACACAGATTCATTATTCTACAGGATGCTGGCCTAGAAGACTTCGGCCCCGATTGGAAGAATAAAGATCTGCTCCATTGACCATCGCTGAACCATGGATATGTTGGTAGAAAACCAGTATTGGGACCTGCCGGTCGCCTGGCTCCATGGAGATGTTCGGAGAAGCAAGGTTGTGACCTTCTGTTCAACTGGCCTTGTACCTCAATGCACTGCCATCTTCCTACGCTTGTCGTTACCTCCTCTGTGTGTGCGTGCCACAGGTGTGGTAATCGACCCTGGAAGCTGAAGCCAGGTTGTGACCCTCCAGTCAACTGGCCCTTGTATCTGAATGGACTGTCATCTTCCTATGCTTGTCATTACCTCCTCTCTGTGTGCGTGCCACAGGTGTGGTAGTCCATCCTGGAAGCTCTGAAGTAACAGCTGCCATTATCCCAGCGAGTCAGCGGAAGGGTGAGACTCTGTAATGTGCACCATATTGGGGTATTTTGCTGGGACTGTTCTACGTGTTATCTGCCTATTTTGTCATTAAATAAAGCATTGACACACTGTTTTTCCCCCACTCTGTGTTGTCCGAGTAGCATTATGCCCACTTTAAAGAGAGAGCGGGCGTACGGTAGGATAATCCCTGGTCCATGTAGTTTCGGCCAGCGGACTGGGGCACCTGCTGACCCCTGTGTCTCCACAATCACATTCTCGAGCATCATCTTATCTCTCCAAACCCTGAATTCCATCATGAATTTCTTGAGATCCTATGGTATTTCCTTTTCCCATGTACAACAATCTACATTTACAATCTATATTCATGAACAATAATCAACATTTATTCAAACATAGTCATGTCATCATGTTCTTTAACATCATCATAACTATATAATATACAGTATATACACCAAGAAAAGCAGAATCAGTAAAAAAGTATCCAGGCAGTTACCATACTGGTGCACGGTACATGTAATAAAGTTAAATAGTTCTACGGTATTCACAAATGAAGTACAGCAAAGAATGAATTAGAAAGTACCGTATTTTTCGGACCATAAGACGCACTTTTTTCCCAAAAAATTTTGGGGGAAAGTGGGGGGTGTGTCTTATGGTTGCAATATACTCACTCATGTGGCTGGTGGCATGTGCGCCGGGGCTCTGTGGTGTGGTGGTGGCGGCGGCGGGCTGTGCTCTGGTGCAGGGGCAGCTGCTCTCTGTTCTCCGTGGGACTGCTCCATCAGCATTTCCTCAATCCTCAAATCCTGGAGGCCCTGCACATCTGTTGCTGCCATGTTGCAGTGGCCTCCGGGAACATGGATGCTGGGAAGATGGCCGCCGGTCCGGGGACGGCGTATGCTCAGGTTCAGATCTCATCCCGAGATCTCGGGAGATGAGATCTCGGGACGAGATCTCGTTGCCGAGATTTGAATCTCGTCTCCCGAGATCCCGGGCTTTGATGAAATGCTGGCTGAGCCACCGCCCCTGCACCGGAGCACAGCGCCCCAGCACAGCAGCACAGTGCCCCTGCACAACACCCCAGCACAGTGCACCTGTACCGGAGCACAGCAGCACAGTGCCCCTGCTCAGCACCCCAGCACAGTTCACCTGCACAGCACCCCTGTACCAGAGCACAGCAGCACAGTGCCCCAGCACAGCAACACAGTGCCCCAGCACAGCAGCACAGCGCCCCAGCACAGCAGCACAGCGCCCCAGCACAGCCCCTTTCCCCAGCACAGTGCCCCAGCACAGCTCCCCTACCCCAGCACAGCACCCCTGCACCAGCACAGCGCCGCCACTGCACCAGCTTGGTATGGGATTTCCTGGAGGCCACGCTCCAGCCTGGAACACCGAACGACCCCTGTGACCACTTCTCCACCTGTGTCGAATCCCTTCCCTGGTAAGCTGAATTCGGACAGTAAGACGGACCCCCATTTGACACATTATTATTTTTCCCTATTTTCCTTCTGAAAATTTTGGGTGCGTCTTATGGTCCGGTGCGTCTGATAGTCCGAAAAATACGGTACTCTTGTTTTTAACTTTTTGTGATATTTAATGCAAGTAATAAAAATATTTATAATTTATTCATGGCTATAGATCATTTGATGAACACTCCATTCAGGGTTTTTACAGTAATTTTGTGCTCATAACTTTCCCTGTTTATTTGTTGTATGTGGTGCAATACAGCAAAACATGAGAGTTTATAGTAAAATGTAACTTTTACAAGGGCCTCCAACTAGGGTATATACAATGTGGCCGTAAAATCATGGTGCACTTTTGACCAGTCACTGGAAAGCAACAAAAGACGATAGAAATGTGAAATCTGCTCCAAATAAAAGAAAAACTCCCAGTATCATACCTATTCAGTGCAGTTCGATGTGGGCTCCATTTGTTGCCCTACACACATCCAAACGATATCGAAGATCTTGTCACACACAGGTAATGATGACGTATGGTGTAAGAGTGAATAACGTCTGTGATTCTCTGTTTTAAGTGATTAATGTTGTTGATACATTCAATTCACATGCTGCCTCATCATCCTACAGAAACTGGGTTTTCCTTTTATTTGGTGCAGATTTCACATTTCTATTGTCTTTTGTTGCTTTCCTGTGTGACTGTTCAAAAGTGCACCATGACTTTACGGACACACTGTAAAACCTTTGGCATAAAGTGGAGGCCTTTTATAATAAGATGCAATAGTCAAAAAAAGGTTCAAATCCTGGTTCACCATCCACTAGTGAAATCCATAATCTGAAAAAACACTCAAGGCATGGTAACACGGATAACAGCGAGACAGCTAACCACACACTTCCATATGTCAATGCTGACATAGGGCCTTGCTGGCAATCACAAATTGCTGCTGGACTATGGTCCATATGGTTAAATATGGCAGGCTATAAGCCGACTATAGTCAGAGATGAGAGATGGTATAGAAAAACAAGCCAGAATATCCATATTAGATCATAGTGAATGATGGCAGTGAGTAAATAGTACACATTGTAGGATCCATTACAGTCCTATATATTCATATAGGGACTACAATAGCCTCAATCCCTAAAAGTTCCCACCCTGACAAGGGCATTGTCACGAGGTTACAGCAACAAAGAGGAGCCAGAAGACCGCAGCGTCTGATTGCTCCTACTCTAAAAAGAAACACTTCACCTTTTTTTTAAATCGTCTTAATTTCTTTTAGCAAAAAAAGGGTTAATTGGCCATTATTCGGCTATGTTGGGAGCTCTGGGAGTCCTAGCTCTCAGCTAAGCCTGGTTAGCCACTCCCATCCCCTTTATAATCTGGGTCCTGATTGAAACCCATGTCAGAGCTAGCTTTTGCTGCATGGCTTGGAAGAGAGGTGTTTATATGAGAAGATTGGAGGAGTTATCTGTGACTATTGTGTGGTTTGTAAGTGTGATAATTCCCTTCCCTCTTCCTACTTTGGTTTTGCACCGGACTCCACTCCCTGATGCATTCCTCTGTTATATGTGAGTGAATATTTGTATGCCTGCTATTTTCAATTACACCTTGTTTGTGTAGCCTTGTTTGTCGGGTTGGTGTGCTGCACTGCACGCCAACGCCCCTCTTCTATGGGTAGGGGCAGAGAACAGACGGAGGGCTGATTCAGGAGATAAGGCAAGGGTGGGGAATAGGGCGAGCTGTGGGGCCCCCCTAGTGTTAGGGACAAGGGAGAATTTCCTGGTCCCGGGTCACCCATCAGCTGAGTCATGACAGGCAGTCCACAACCTACCCTAATAACGAAGCCCTGCACTCTCCCTGTGTGCATCCCCAGGCGTTTCATCCCTTGATAGTCTTCAGGGGACCTGTAGCACAAGTAGGGTCTCTATGGTAATTAGTGCAGAGTAATGTATAGCTCTCCTGTGTCTGTCTAATCCTGTAGATCCTGGGCCTCCACCTTATGTAGCCCCTTTTCCATTTTTTAATTTAGTGACCTAGTAAAAGTTAAGTTTTAATATAAACTCTCACGTTTTGCTGTATTATAATTGACTTTGTGAGGTCCTATGACTTTTGTGCTGGGCATTTATTCCCTCTCCCACTGTGGTGCCATCTATTGTCTAAATATATACAGTATTTATATTTTAGCTAGATGGTGGCCGATTCTAACGCATTGGGTATTCTAGAATATGTATGTAGTTTATTTATGAAGATTTAAGAATAATGCAATAATACACAGGATTTTCCAGGTAAAATATATACAGTTAGGTCCATATATATTTGGACAGAGACAACATTTTTCTAATTTTGGTTCTAGACATTACCACAATGAATTTTAAACAAAACAATTCAGATGCAGTTGAAGTTCAGACTTTCAGCTTTCATTTGAGGGTATCCAAATTAAAATTGGATGAAGGGTTTAGGAGTTTCAGCACCTTAGCATGCGCCACCCTGTTTTTAAAAGGACCAAAAGTAATTGGACAGATTAAATAATTGTAAATAAAATGTTCATTTCTAATACTTGGATGAAAACCCTTTGTTGGCAATGACTGCCTGAAGTCTTGAACTCATGGACATCACCAGACGCTGTGTTTCCTTCTTTTTGATGCTCTGCCAGGCCTTCACTGCAGTGGTTTTCAGTTGCTGTTTGTTTGTGGGCCTTTCTGTCTGAAGTTTAGTCTTTAACAAGTGAAATGCATGCTCAATTGGGTTGAGATCAGGTGACTGACTTGGCCATTCAAGAATATTCCACTTCTTTGCTTTAATAAACTCCTGGGTTGCTTTGGCTTTATGTTTTTGGTCATTGTCCATCTGTAGTATGAAACGACAACCAATCAGTTTGGCTGCATTTGGCTGGATCTGAGCACACAGTATGGCTCTGAATACCTCAGAATTCATTTGGCTGCTTCTGTCCTGTGTCACATCTTCAATAAACACTAGTGACCCAGTGCCACTGGCAGCCATGCATGCCCAAGCCATCACACTGCCTCCGCTGTGTTTTACAGATGATGTGGTATGCTTTGGCTCATGAGTTGTACTACGCCTTTGCCATACTTTCCTCTTTCCATCATTCTGGTAGAGGTTGATCTTGGTTTCATCTGTCCAAAGAATGTTCTTCCAGAACTGTGCTGGCTTTTTTAGATGTTTTTTGGCTGTTGTGAAAGGGTTTCTCTTCACCATGGAGACTATTCTGCGATCATCCACCACTGTTGTCTTCCGTGGCCGTCCAGGTCTTTTTGCATTGATGAGGTCACCAGTGCTTTCTTTCTTTCTCAGGATGTACCAAACTGTAGATTTTGCCACTCCTAATGTTGTAGCAATTTCTCGGATGGGTTTTTTCTGTTTTTGCAGCTTAAGGATGGCTTGTTTCACCTGCATGGAGAGCTGCTTTGACTGCATGTTTCTTTCACAGTAATACCTTGCAAATGCAAGCACCATACCTCAAATCAACTCCAGGCCTTTTATATGCTTAATTGAGAATGACATAACGAAGGGATTGCCCACACCTGTCCATGAAGTAACCTTGGAGTCAATTGTCCAATGACTTTTGGTCCCTTTAAAAACAGGGTGGCACATGTCAAGGAGCTGAAACTCCTAAACCCTTCATCCAATTTTAATGTGGATACCCTCAAATGAAAGCTGAAAGTCTGAACTTCAACTGCATCTGAATTGTTTTGTTTAAAATTCATTGTGGTAGTGTCTAGAACCAAAATTAGAAAAATGTTGTCTCTGTCCAAATATATATGGACCTAACTGTACATTATCATTAAATGTTATTGCTCATAGAACTTAATACAACTAGGTCGCTCTGTGAGTGAGGGTTAAATTCTGAACTACGTGGCACTATCACTGACAAAACTTGTTCAGTAAGGCCTCTTTCACACTTCTTTTGGCGGTGGTCAGCTGAAATCCGCCAAAGGTGAGAAAAAACTGATCCGTCGCCGTTCAGTGATGTACGGATGACAGTGGACCACGGATCCGTGGAAGGTGGAAAGCGGCATCATTTAAAGTGACCTCGGCCTTCATCATTGCGATCTCGCGGTCTTCAATCCATCGCCGCGATCTCGTGGGCTTCCATGAGATCTTCCATGATCGAGATCGCCGCGATCTCACAGGTTTACATGATCGAGATCGCCAATCTTCCATGACACGGGCTTCTATGAGATCGGGGTTCCGAGGAGAGGGAGAGGAGAGAGAGAGGAGAGAGAGGAAGATTTTAGCGGCTCCCGGAACGGCATTTATGGGTTAAAATGCTTCCCGGAGTTAAGATTCCGGGCATGCGTGGTTCAAAATAGCGGACCGTCAACGAAAAAAAGCGTTGCCGGGTCCGTCTCATCCACCCGGGAGCCGCTAAAATCTTGGCGGATCCGTAAAATAACGGGTGGGACAGACGACCGTCAGTCAAGATCCGCCAATCATGTAAGTCTATGGGGGAAAAAACGGATCCGCCCCTTTTTTGGCGGATCCTTTTTTTTTTAAATTGGCGGATTTTGACTGACGGGAAAAAACGGAAGTGTGAAACAGGCCTAAACCTGACTGAACTATGTGGAACTGTGACTAACAGAACTTGTTCAGTTAATGTGACTGAACTACGTGCCACTATGACTGACACGACGGGCATGACCAATCAGCGATGCGGGATTTCCGTTACAAGCAGACAGACAGAATTAGACAATTATATAGTAGTTTTCCATTTTAAGCTTATTATTCTATATCTATTGTTTACACACAAAATAAAGCAGGCACCCTTTCTTTTGGAGGTGTCTGCTTTCTTTAATTGAGGGTCCTGCTTTATTCTTTAACATTTTTAACTGCCTGGACACTTCTTTATTGACCTGTAACTAGGGCTTATTTTTGGAGTAGGGCTTATATTTGAAGCCTACTTCAAAAAGTCTGAAAATTCGTCTAGGGATTCTTTTTGGGGTAGGGCTTATTTTAGGAAAACAGAGTATTTGGCCTATCAGCAAATATAATCTATGTTTAGAGTGCACTCTATGCTTCTGTACACTATATGGCTGTGTACACAATTGTACCTAACCAATGTTAGAATTTGTGACATAGAGCAACAAGTGATTTATTTTCAGGCTTTAGGATCAGCTCAGCTGTTCTGCACTCAGCTCTATTGCCTTCGACTTTCCTCTGCCTCTAAATTGGTGCTTGAAATAATCATTATGGAAGCACAGCAGAGCTGACGGAAGCATAACATAGCTGGCCACAGCACAGTGAAGTGTTGCTGAAAGCTAGCTAACAAAGCAGGGATGTAAAACTGCATATCCCCTTCTATTTATGTAAATGGCAGAAATATCAATAGATCTACATTTTCAGTTTTATATAATTGATCTATCGGTAGCAGGCATGAAGCACAATTTAGCTCTGCTGTGCTTCAAAAATGGTTATTTCAAGCTCAGTCATGGAGGCACAACAGTGCAAACTGCCTGCAGAACCACTGAGTTGTGCTTGATGTTGACTAACAGATCATCAATGTAAAAATACTATACAATGTATATTAATGTATATGGCAGAAGATAAAATAGTTATGACAGAGTGGTTTACACGATCGATCCTAAATTGCATAGAAGCAGAGTATATTTTAAACATACTGTAAATTACCTTGTTGATGTAGCATATTGTATATCTGAACTGGAGGCACATCATAGCCGAGCACAGCCCAGTAGAAATGCACTGAAAGCCGATGCTATTTTACACATTCATCTTTCGGCTGACTTGAAGCACAGTTGAGTCATCAGAGCTGGGGCTACTCAGGAGTGCACAGGAGAGCAGAGGAAAGGGCCTGCAGCACTGAGAAGCAGTATGCTACCGGGAAAGGTAGTTTAAGCAGTGTAAGAAGAGGACTGTCTGTTCGACTAAGTCAGTGTTTCTCAACTCCAGTCCTCAAGACCCACCAACAAGTCATGTTTTCAGGATTTCCTTAGTATTGCACAGGTGATGGAATTAATGCTTGAGCAGGTGTTGAAATCACCTGTGCAATGCTAAGGATATCCTGAAAACTTGACCTGTTGGTGGGTTTTGAGGATTGGAGTTGAGAAACACTGACCTAAGTGAATCTGTATGCTCATACGGGCAGATGAAGATGAAAAAAAGACAAACGTACAAGAAAGAATCTTTATGTCGGGCTTAGTCTGTATATTAACCCCTTTCCAAACTAGCAATTTTCTATTTTTCAGTAAACATAGATGTATAAGGGCTTAGTGGGTTTTTTTATTTAAGTGCTGAAAAAATTTGGAAACTCTTAAAAAAATAACCCTTTTGATAGTGTTGCCATTTTCCTAGACTCAATATTTTTTTCCAATTTTTGGTCTATGCAGCTGTTTGAGTACTTGTCTTTGCACCCTGAATTCATGGTTTTCTAGGTACCATTTTGGGGTAGATACAATATTTTTATTGCCTTTTTTCAACTCATTGGGGTGTTGCAGCAGCTAATAAAATGCATTTCTGGTATTTAGATTTTTTTTCTCATTACAGCATTTACCAATCGGATTAATTTTATATTTTGATCGCAGACATAGAAATACCACATGTATTTTTTTTATTCATTTACTTTTAATGAGGTGTGGCAAATCGACTCACTCAGTGGCTCACAGAAGTAGACACATGAACTTTTCTTCTGCTTGCTTATTTAAATCACGGCATAAACCAGTGCAGGGTTCAACAAAAAAAACAGGCAAAAACCAGGACACAAAAAGATAACATATAGTACAGTCCATATGCCTACAGGGATCAGCTCGCTCAGGGTGGAATCAACAGAGTCCAGTACAGTCGCCCATAAAAACTGCTCTGGAGCTTCCTGCCTCTAGACCCACAGACAGAGAAAAAAAACTCATCATTGGCTGAACATTTACTTGTCGAACCACAACCTTGGGAAGGAGATATGGTGAGTGACCATCCTGCCAATCTCTTACAGCTACTCACAAAAAAAATACAACCCTGTCATGGCCGATTAACCCCTCTCAGCACACAATATGATGAAGAGAAACTTCTAGGTTTTCACATCACAGAAGATAGCAATCTTCGTGATACATATCTCCACTCACATACATTGCCAATGGCCCTGTCACAGGGGGAAGAGTAGTGATTAGAGTGTTAGTATTTTAAAAAAAAAAAAAAACACTTTTTTTTTTACATTTTACTGTATTTTGTGGTCTCCTTATGGGATTTGAACCTGAAATTGACGAAGCACTCGCACTATACAGATAAATACACAGCCTTCTGGCTCATTAGGTGTTAGGTGTGTCTGGAGATGTGAACTCAAGAACTGTGTGTGAAGATAAAGGAAACTTGGACCTTTTTTTCTCTATGTTTATTTCTTGAGCTGGCGGATCCCCTCAGCAACACGGGCTGTGCCATTTTGTTTATTTTACTTTCCGATAGGCCAGAGAGGCCATGTTTATGTTGCTAAGCCTGCCCTGGTTTATGCTGTACTTAAATAAACCAGTGGAAATTTTAAAGAGACAGCATTCCTGTGTCTACTTCTATGAGCAGATGAGTCAACCGATCTACCACATCAGCAATGCAACAGTATTGCTGCAAATACCAAAAATCATGGTCTCCTGGGAACTCCAGCTATGCCTTCTATGAACGTCAGTAGAAAACCCCCAACTGTCATGGCAACCGATCGTCATAACGCAATCACGTTGCAGGGGCGCCGATGGATGGTTTGAACAGTGCATCCCCGTAGGCCGTTGGAAGCAGATGATGGCTGGATAGTATAGCCATCAACTGCCAGCATACGTAGATGACAGATCTGTTCCTGAGGTAAGGGGTTAACAAAAAGTATGCATTTACTGTGCTTTGCTAAAAGGAGTGCCATTGTGGGAATAACCCATTAATGTGTCCAGATGCAAGAGCACTTATTCTGGCTTTGTTTTTGCATCCATTATTTTCTTGCTCATTTGAAAAGAATACAAGCAGGCATCCTGACTAGAAGTTATTTTGTGCACTAATAATACAAAAATCAAACTGAAAGCTCTTCACATGGCGCATCAATAGTATGATGCAAAGCAAGGCCCTCAAATGTGACTCACAAAGAGTTGATTACTGAAGTGGGAAGTAAATGAACACCATCTTAAATACTCCTCACCAACCATAAATGATTTTAATTAGAATTACCTTATAATTAACAGAAGGATGAAGTAGGAATGAAAAATGAACCTCCCAGAGCTGTTTTAATAATAGAAATCAATAAGTGGCAGATAGCGCTTCGTTATAGAGGACAATTTAAACAGATACAGATGCAAACACATGAAAATCATTACCAGCTATAAAAATAAAAGAAATCAATAGTTTTTGTATAGCACGGGGCTATAAACCATTAATCTATCCTTCCATGGCAAAATTATTTTTCATTTGCCTATTTGTTGTTTACGGGATCATAAAATTGTGCTAAATCAGTCTGTAGACTTCAAGGGTTAATGAAGATTCTCCACTATAAGAACCACACACACCCACACACCCCTTAGAGAAAATATATGTGCATCCTTACTTACCCACAGATATTGATGGTCAAACATATATTAAAGGTTTTCCTTTTCTCATACATTTGGCAACATTCTATCACAGGGGTACACAACCTGTGGACCATGAACCACCTGCGGCCTGTGATGCCATTCTGTTTGGCTCCCAGTCACCTCTGACTCCTCTGTGTTCAGTAACTCTCATAAACTATGGGGAAAGCTGCGCTCATTGTATGGTCATCGTGACTTCTTTTTTTCTGAAATGCTAGTCAGAGAAAAGAGGGAGACACAAAAGCGCAAATAGGGTCTTATCAAACATTACACAGAGTTGCCCACCAAGAGAACTACTCACCTGGTGAGAGTGAAGGAAAGACATATATTAATGGCGGCTGCTGCAGATCCACTGGTCAGTACAGGACCTGGTTGAAGCATACACTTAGGTAGGAAGGAAGGATCATCCCTGCGCTGCCGCAAGAAGAATTCCAAAAATTGTAGAGGTTTCAACGTGGTTTATTCTACGCGGTTCAGGTGACCCCCTTCATCAGGACATACCACAAATATTGTACAAGAGTCATAGGCGTACACATCAGCATTTGAAAATGACGCCCAATGGATCAGATGACACCCAGTGTCAAAGTTCAGGCTCATCAGAAAGTTCACATGAAGATTAAAAGTCATCAGAGAAATACAAATTAATATCTTACACATTCAACCTTATTTTTGTTTGTAGGATAACGAAATCTCACTGAGGAAAAAAAGTGGAATCGAGCTGACATAGGAGTGATGGAACAAACTGAGAGGTGAAGGCATTTACTTTGAGCTACTGAGCTGGAGGGATGGACTTTTGAAGAACACAGATTGCCAACGTTGAACCATAGTTAAAATGCTGTTTTATTAATAAATATGAAAATAATTCTTTTATATATTATCCGCATTAACCGGCTCCATTTTGTCTGTGAAATGAAGTTCTAGAGATCTTCGTATAGAAGTTTCCTCAGCTCAGGATGTCCTCTGGCTTTGAAGTTGCTTCTCGGCAGCACGGAGAAGCTGTTTGTGCTTTCACATTTTAAAAGTTTTTTTTTATCATTTCTCTTGTCAGTTTAATTCAGGAACCTATAACCTCATTTTTATAATTGTTTTTTATATTCTGGACCAGATCCTCATTTGGTGTATGCTTCAGTGTTTTAACTCCCCATTTCTTAATTGTTAGTTTGTTTCAACTATATTCTCTCCCCTTTTCATTTAAGAAAATTTCTTTTTGTGGTATAACATACTCCCAAATAACTTGACAAACACATTTCCACTTTTAATACCGTATATACTCGAGTATAAGCCGACCCGAGTATAAGCCGACCCCCCTAATTTTGCCACAAAAAAACTGGGAGAACTTATTGATTCGAGTATAAGCCTAGGGTGGGAAATGCTCCATAGACTATTCCCCCATACGGTGTCCCCAGAAGAAGCTCCAGATTATTCCCCCATATGCTGCCCCCATAAGAAGCTCCATAGATTGTTCCCCCATATGCTGACCCCAGAAGAAGCTCCATAGATTATTCCCCCATATGCTGCCCCCATGCTGCTGCTGCTGCTGCTGCATGTAAAAATAAAAAAAATGACATACTCACCTCTCCGTCGCTGGGTGTCAGGTGCCGGTGTCACTGCTGGCACCTGAGATATTCACGTGTCCTGCGTCCATGGCTGCTCACCGCTATCTGCCACGTCATCAGTCAGTGACGTTCAGACTGCAGGGGGCGCGGCGCGCACTAACCACGTCACTGCGCCCTCTGCTGTCTGAAGTCACTGACCGATGACAGACAGCAGCAAGCAGCCATGGACGCAGGACAGGTGAGTATCGCTATATTTACCCGTCCTGACGCTGTGTCTTGAGCCCCCAGCTTCTCCGCGCTCTCTCTTCCTGCCTTCAGCGGTCACGTGGTGCCGCTCATTAAAACTCATGAATATGCGCAGATTCATGAGTTTTAATGAGCGGCACCACGTGACCGCTGAAGGCAGGAAGAGAGAGCACGGGGAGAAGTTGGGGGCTCAAGACACAGCGTCAGGACGGGTAAGTATGACCTGACACCCCCGCCCCCCCTCCCCCTCTGACCCCCTTTGTATATGACTCGAATATAAGACGAGAGGGGGACTTTCAGCCCAATTTTTTGGGCTGAAAATCTCGGCTTATATTCGAGTATATACGGTATATAAAAAAATTATTTTAATATTTATTAATAAAAAAGTATTTTAACTATGGTTCAATGTTGGCAATCTGTGTTCTTCAAGAGTCCATCCCACCATCTCAGTAGCTCAAAGTAAATGCCTTCACCTCTGAATTTATTCCATCACTCCTATGTCAGTTCGATTCCACTTTTTTTTTTCTCAGTGAGACTGTGTTTCTCGTCATTTTTTTTTTCTCATTCCATGATATCTCTCTTTTTCAATTTCGTTATCCTACAAACAAAAATAAGGTTAAGGCTAAGTTCACACGTAGCGGAACTCTCGTGGAAATTACAGCGAGAGTTCCGAATTCCATTCCGCGGGAAAATCGCATTTTAATTTCCCGCTGAAAAACTAGCATTTTGCAAGCGTAATTAGCTTGCAAAATGCTAGCGTTTTCCAAGCGATCTGTAGCATCGCTTGGAGAACTGATTGACAGGTTGGTCACACTCGTCAAACATAGTGTTTGACAAGTGTGATCAACTTTTTAAAATTTGCGATGACGTCGCGCGAATGACCGCGAGACTTCGCGATCCTGCGAGAACGGACGTCATTGCGGGCATTTTCGCAAAGGATTACTGGGAACGAGAGCGTGGAGAGAGGCGGGAAGGCTGCACGGGACGTCGGAAGGTAAGAATAACACCATTTTTTATTTTAAATTCTATTTTTTACAGGGATATGGTACCCAAAGCCCGGAGGACAGTCTCCTCTCCTCCGGACCGTGGGTACCATCTGCAATTGTTCTGCTTACTTTTCGCATGGTGTGCACAGCCACATGCAGGAAGTAAGCGGAACAATGCATTCCTATGGGTGCGGGAACGCCGCGATTCCGCAAAATTAATCAGCATGCTGCATTTTTTACCGCAAAGCGATTCCGCCACGGTAAAAACCGCAGCATTAGCACAGCATTGCGCAATCCCATAGGAATGCATGGGATGCTTATTTTTCGCGTTTTCACGGCAAAATCGCCACGTGTGAACTCAGCCTTATTGTGTAAGATATTAATTTGTATTTTTCTGATGACTTTTAATCTTCATGTGAACTTTCTGATGAGCCTGAACTTTGACACTGGGTGTCATCTGATCCATTGGGCGTCTTTTTCAAATGCTGATGTGTACTTAAACCCTGTATGCCTATGACTCTTGTACAATATTTGTGGTATGTCCTGATGAAGGGGTCACCTGAACCCTGAAACGCGTAGAATAAACCACTTTGAAACCTCTACAATTTTTGGAATTCTCCTTGCGGCAGCGCGGGGATGATCCTTCCTTCCTACCTAAGTGTATGTTTCTGAAATGCTAAACAGAGGAGCAGAGGACCCTCTTGATCTACAATAGAGGAAGTCACAGAAATGGATCCCTCCCTTATTAGATTATGATATACAATGTCGCGTCAAAGTTTGGGCACCCCCGGTCAAAATTACTGTTATTGTTAACAGTTAAGCAAGTTGAAGATGACATGATCTCTAAAAGGGCTAAAATGACACATTTCCTTAGTATTTTAGGCAAAAAAAAAATATTTTCATTTTTTACATTTTAAAAATTACAAAAAGGAAAATGGGCCCATGCAAAAGTTTTGGCAATCTACATGGTTAGTACCAAGTAGCACCCCGTTTTGCAAGCATCACAGCTTGTAAATGCTTTTTGTAACCTTGGAAACTTTTTCCAGTTCTGTGAAATTCCTGGGTCGTCTTGCATGCACTGCTATTTTTAGGTCTAACCACAGATTTTCAATGATTTTCATATCAGGGGACAGTGAGGGCCATTGAACAACCTTCAGTTTGTACCTTTTGAGGTAGTCTATTGTGGATTTTGACATGTATTTGGGATCATTATCCATTTGTATAAGCCATCCTCTTATAAAGTCCAGCTTTTTTATAGCTGGTGTTGTTTGCATCAAGAATTTGTTGAAACTTATTTGAATACATTCTTCACTTTACCCATGAAATTTTCCCCTTGCCAATGGCTGAAACACAACCCCAAAGCATGATTGATCCATCCCCATGCATATGGCTGACAAATATTTTTGATCATTGTGGCAAAAGAGTTATATGGTAACCTCATCAGTCCACAGAACTTGTTTCCAAAATGCATGCTCTTTTGCATTTATCTAACGCTCAATTTTATGATGAAGACGCAGGAGAGGTTTTCTTCTGATGACTCTTCCATGAAGGTCATATTTGTGCAGGTGTCACTGAACAGTAGAACAATGTATCACAACTCCAGAGTTTGCTAAATCTTTCTGAAGGTCTTTTGCAGTCAAGCTGGGATTCTGATTTGCCTCTCTATCAATCCTACAAGCAGCTCTCACTGAAATTTTGCTTGCTCTTTCAGACCTTATCTTAACCTGCACTGTTCCTGATAACTGTAATTT
This sequence comes from Dendrobates tinctorius, assembly GCF_039654945.1. Lineage (NCBI taxonomy): Eukaryota > Metazoa > Chordata > Amphibia > Anura > Dendrobatidae > Dendrobates > Dendrobates tinctorius. The sequence continues at coordinate 23,736,618 of NW_027361673.1, forward strand.
CTTAATTACATTTCAAACTGTGAAAAGGGAAACTTGAAAATGCTTTGCTATCTTCTTACAGCCTTCTCCTGCTTTGTGGGCCTCCACCATTTTAATTTTCTGATTGCTAGGCAGCTGCTTAGAAGAACCCAAGGCTGCTTTTTTGGCACAAGGTTAGAGGAGGCTGGGTTTTTAAAAATCTGGGAAAGCTGAGAAATTTGCATCACCTGACCTTTTCTAACGATGATAGTGAACAAGCCATAACCCTAACAGGCTAATTAAGGTTTGAAACCTTGATCAAAGTTATCTGAGCACACAAATCTCCATGGGTGCCCAAAACTTTTGCATTGGCCCATTTTCCTTTTTGTAATTTTTCAAATGTAAAAAATTGCACTATAATTTATTTGCCTAAAATACAAAGGAAATGTGTCATCTTGAACTTTAGGGGTGCACAAACTTTTATATGACACTGTATAGAACTGTCGATATATACCTCAGATCAGAACACCTGTTAAAATTGTATTTAGCCCTCGAAAGATGTACAATCTCAAAATTTGGCATTCTATCAGGCTCTGACAGCCCTAACTGCACAGAAGCGTACATAGCACAGCACGTAGCACATAGTTGACTTATCTTTTCAGTACAAAGTGCACCATGTGGTTGTCACCTCTCAACGATCTCGGAAACTGATGGTTAAACTGTCACTTTGCTATTATGTGAATATAGCGACATAATGACAATAGATTGTCAGTCTGAGAAGCTAATTTAAAGGTGACAGCCGAACTTCCTAATGTCACTCTCCTCTTGGAAAAATGGCCACTGAAATAAACCATAAAAATTCCAATATCTTTGTAAGTGAAGCAAACATAATTACCAGGATTGCCCGTCTATCATTCCAACTCCTTATAATGACAAGTTAAGCTATTTAATTTACTATTTCATAAAAAAAATCCTTCAGAACTATTTTTTTCCATGGTTAAAATGTCCATGTGAGATTAAGTCTGTCAGTCATAAAGTGACTGCTTCATACAAATAAATAAAGCCTTAATCACATGAGTTCACAAAAAACTGGATGTGACTGACAATGCAGTGATTATATCCATTTTTTGTAATCTGTCCATTAAAAACTTTTTTTTTACTTATTCAATGCATCTGTATAACAGTTTTGCAATAGACCTGATAGAAAATTTTCTTACTGTTCCTTATATATCTCCATGGTAACAGACTACAAGCAAACTCCATGTTGTCTGATCATGCAGTCTTACTTTCTTCCATCTTTCCCCTATTTTTCGCTGTTTTTTTCGCTGAGCAATAAACATAAAAATGGTTTCAAAGTGAACCTTAAAACAATGCTTAATTATTTAGCGTTGTACCAGATAACGCTTTAAGAAATGTGCCTCGGTGTGCACGTTTAATGATAGATACATCGCTGCCCTTGACTTCTATCCACAGGTTCTCACTTTAATTAAAGAGCTTTCAATGACCTAACAATCCTGTCTGCTAGATGCATTTCTACTCCGTTTAATCTTTGTCATTTTCTATTTTTGAAGGATGGATATTGAACTGAATCATTAATTGTTATGATGTGTATTTAGAATGCAAACTTTACATATAAACTCCAGGGTAAAATAACATTCAATTAAACACAGTTATATGTAATTGCATTTCATAATACTCTCAAAATCATCTGCTTTTAAGGCGTTGTTCACATTGATGTCAGAACCTCAATCTCAGTTTCCATGAGATTAGATAGGAAGAAAAGTTCTGTATATCCTGTCAAAACGATCAAAACCACTATTCTAAGTCAATAGAGGTTTTTCGGGAATCCTTGGTTTCCATAGTGCATTGAAACCGTCAATGTACTGTGATGTACAGAGCTTATGAAATCAATGACAAATGTGAACCGAGCTCAAACCACTCAATTTTAGCATTACTAATTTTAGAATTACCAAAGTATAGTCATTTTGTCATTTATGTCACATTGCAAAAGATTCATTAATATCGCCACATGCCCCGTAGGTGAACCCACGTTAGCAAAAATTCTGACTTGACTTTGTGATCCAACGCGTTTTTAAGCCTGAAAGGAGATGAAACCATTGATAAATGAGTATGACTTTAAAGCTCTGCCCACTCATCATAGCATATTGTGGGCTCTCATGAATTGGCAATTTATGTGTTTAACCTGTCAGCACAATTTAGCAATGTAAAGTAAAGACATGGCTGCTATCGTGCTGGAATACTGATTAAGGCTATGTGCCTACGTTGTGTGTTAAAACGCACACTAAAAACCAGACTCCTTCCCAGAAATCGCGCGTTTTTTTCCGCGCGATTTCACCGCGATTCTGTTCGCGATTTTGCCGCAATTTTGTCAAGCACTTTCCAAGCGATTTGAAGCATCGCTTGGAAAGTGATTGACAGGTTGGTCACACTCGTCAAACATAGTGTTTGACAAGTGTAACCAGCTTTTTACTATTGAGGCCGCCTATGCGGCATCAATAGTAAAAGATAAAATGTTAAAAATGATAAAAAAAATAAAAAAAATCGGGGTATATTTACCTTCCGACGTCCCGCGCTGCCATCTCGGGCCTCGGCGTTCCCAGCGATGCCTTGCGAGACCTGTGATGACGTTGGTCTCGCGTTACTATAGCGATCTCGCGAGACCGCTAGAGTCACGTGAGACTACGTCATCACAGGACCTTGCCGCAAGGCATTACTAGGAAGGTAAATATACCCCGATTTTTATTTTTTATTTTTTTTTTACAGGGGTATGGTACCCAGGGCCTGGAGGACAGTCTCCTCTCCTCCACACCGTGGGTACCAACCGCACATGAGACGCTTAACTTCCCGCACGGTGGGCATAGCCACATGCGGGAAGTAAGCGATTCTCATGCATTCCTATGGGTGCGGAATCGCGGCAATTCTTTGCGATTCCGCACAAAAGAACGACCATGCTGCGATTTTTTCCGCGATGCGATTCCGCCGCGGAAAAAAGCACATCATTAGCACAGCATGTGCGGAATGCCATAGGAATGCATGGGGGGCATTCTGTACACGATTTTTAAACGTTTTCGTAGCGTTTTCGTGCCGAAAATCGCGGCAAAAACGCTTAAAAATCGCATCGTGGGCACACAGCCTAAGGGTTCGCTCACATGATGGTATAACACGGCCAATTGCTAGCTGATGTTTTATCGAATAGCACTCGGCCCAATGTTATAATATGGAGAACAGAGTTTGAGCCGAGGGTCATCTGCATAATCAGCCCAAGTCTCTCACATGAGAGAATCGACGGTAGTGTGACCCCGGCCTAAATTGACACCTTTGATGAAGAAATACGCTTTATTGTTCTTGTTTATTTAGAGTTTGAATTTTCCTTGAAAAGAGATTTCGGTGCACAGGGGCAGTACTATGGGTAGGGTCCTCTCCGCCTGCCTTTTGCTTTTTAATGACAGGTCACTGATCTTTCATGAAGACGTCATTGAGCCAAGATCTAGATCTGTGGTTTCGCCGTCTCCAGCGCCATTTTAACAGAAAAATAAGAAAGAAAGGATTAAGGACTCCTCGTGCAAGTCAAAAATAACAAATGGAAAAATTCAGTGGTGAAAGTGATCATCTGAAGGGGTTATGAAGCTGCAGGCACATTTTACAGGAGACCATCAATGAAATTAACCCCTTCACGCAACAGCCCTTTTTCGTTTTTGCATTTCTGTTTTTCACTCCTGTTCTGCCCAGAGTCATAGCTTTTTTATTTTTTCGTCAATATTGCCATGTGAGGGCTTGTTTTTTGCGGGACAAGTTGTACTTTTGAACAACACCTCTCAAAGACAGCCGGCAATACACTGACAGAAGGTAATCACTCCCGCAGTGTATCACTGAGCTGCCATGAGAAAATTCTCACGCAGCAGTGCTGTGAGACCACCGGAGCTGATGAACTCCGGTGAACTCTCTCACGGCAGCTCAGCGATACACTGTGGGAGCGATCACCTCCTGTTAGTGTATAGCTGGTGGCTGGGTAGAGCAGTCACATCTCCAGATGTGACTGTTCTACAAGTGAGATCGCCTTGGGACACTCGGGATTATGTGGACTACAGCGGACAGGAGAGTATATGCTGGTTTATTATTTTACATTATATCTAGGAGAAGTGGGCATCAGGGATTTGGCGTTAGGTGAGTATAATGGCTTTTGAGTATAATAGGCTTTTATTTTTATTTAAATGTGTATGTAATTATTTAACTTTTTTTTACAACTGTGAGCACAGACGCTGGCAGATGAGACTAAGTATCCCATCAGCAGCACCTGATATCACTGTTATCAGTGACAGCAGACATAGCCCGATGGGAGCAGTAGTCTCATCAGCCCACGTCTGCTGACCTGCGGTAAGCGTTTAAGTGCAGATCACTGCTGTGAGTCACAGTCACAGCTGCAGGGTCACGCTGACATCTGACAGCATGATCCTGCAGCATTCTGACCGGTCTGTGGTAACATTACAGCGGATCACAGTCACAGGTGCGGGGTCAAACTGACATCTGAAAGCTTGACCCCGCAGCGCTCTGACCAACAGTCTGTGGTAACGTTACTGCGGGTCACAGGTGCGGGATCACGGTGACATCTGACAGCATGATCCCGTAGCGCACTGACCGAGGGTCTTAGGCCAGGATCACGCTACCGTGGGTGATGCGAGAAACTCACACGAGTCTCTCGCATCAACACCCGGCGCTGCCGCCGGCACTTAGGACTGGAGCTGCGGCAACATGTATTTCTATGCAGCCGCAGCTCTGATCCTGAGTGCCGGCAGCAGCACCGGGTGTTGATGGGAGAGACTCGTGCAAGTTTCTCGCATCACACACGGTAGTGTGATCCCGGTCTTACCAGCGGTAGCGTTACCGCCAATAAAAACTACAGCACTGGTGTTTCCCACAATGTCACACAGATGATTGCGTGGGAAACACCATAGGAAGCCGGTAAAACGCAAAACAAAAACTAAGCAAATCGGCAAACATTTTTATACCTGCATTTTTGCTGCAGATTTGACTGACTCAATTGAAGTCAATGGATGAAAAACGCTGCAGAAACGCACAAATAATTGACATGCTGCAGAAAACAACGCACTGCAAATACTTTAAAATTTACTGCTCATGTGCACAACACTTTAGGATTGTCATTGAATTAGCTTGCATAAGGATTCCATAGCGTTTTTGGCCCATTTCCGCGAGGAAAAAACGCCGCAAAAAACATAAAAAATGCACTGTGTGCACATAGCCTAAAGCAGATTTTTTAAGTAAAGGTATTAATTTAATCTGTATAACAGCGCCATTAAGGCCATGCAATAACTTTATATTGCTAAATCTTGTTAAAAGGTTCTCTTTAAGTACCTTCATTTTTATAAATATATTCTATATAGCAGTAATGCATGTATTCGAGTTTTGCATACATCTTAATGCTACCATTTTTATAGCTGTGCTTCACAGGCTATTCACAGAATGAATACAGAGAAGCATCAGGAATTCTAATAACATTATATTAAACATTGCTCGTAATACAGTTCCATAATAAGGCTTGTAGAATGCCATCAACGTGCTATTCATTAGTCTAGTAAATCTGGGAATGAAACCTAATAGAAACCATATTAATCATTCCCAACTTCATACCAGTGTCGTTCCAGCAAAGTCGGCGTAGGGTCTCCACAGGGTCTCATTACATTGTAATGAGACCTGTGAGCCCTGCAGCCACTTAGCGCTCTTTATTGGGCTGCTGTGCTCTCATTTCCTTTGGAATAAGGCCATGTTCACACGTTCGGTATTTGGTCAGTATTTTACCTCAGTATTAGTAAGCCAAAACCAGGAGTGGGTGATAAATACAGAAGTGATCATGTGTTTCTATTATACTTTTCCTCTGATTGTTCCTCTCCTGGTTTTGACTTACAAATACTGAGGTAAAATACTGACCAAATACTGACCATGTGCACGTAGCCAAAGGGATTTTCCATGTAGTGAACAATCCCTTTAAATTTTAATTAAAATGCTCTTCATGAGTAATAATACATAGCAATAAAGCTGTGGAAATTATAAAACATACAAAGGTAAAATACACAATAATTGCTTTTTTTTCCTGATTTCTGTTTGTTCAACCTCTCATTAATATAGCTGTCTTCTGCTGTCGATCTACTGGCTCCATCATTACTTTCCTTCTGGCATAAACAAACATTAACATTAAATTCCATGAAGTAGAAAGAGTCAGAAAAATGTTACAGTAGCTGTGTGCTGTATAGTAGCAACTCGTGCTATGCGCCTGTCAGTTTTGATATTTTAGTGCTGTTATTTTAATAATAAATTGTGCTTAATTATTATTCATACAGCTACCACTAATAATAAAATGATTTTAAAAACACCCTGAGGCACAGGCAGAGTGAATCACGCTGGCTGTATTATCGCTGCGGCGTTTCAGAGATAGCATACTCTGGTCTACGGATCTCAGATGATCAGTCCAAGAGGTTGGTCTGCCTCTGTGTGCAGAGAGAGACCTGTCAGTCTAACAAAGCGGAGCGATGACAAGCTGTCGGGAACCGGCTTCTGAGGCTGATCCATCCTAAAACATTTACCTAAGGGCTCATACTCACTTGCGAGAGACTCACATGATTCTCGTGCGAGTCTCTCGCATGAAAACCTGGCACTGCCGCTGGCACTCGGACCGGAGCGTGCGGCTACATGTATTTCTATGCAGCCGCACGTTCCGGTCCCAGTGCCGGCAACAGTGCCAGGTTTTCAGGCTAATATCTGCATGTAGGGGTGAATGTGGACAGCTCTCTCAGCAAAGCCTACATATATGGGTTGGTCGGACCTAAATGTGGCTAGATATAATTAAAATCACCACATGGTGAAGGGCAGAGTGTTCCCTCAGAAATTTTTCTTGTTTTTTGTTCCTGTTAAAGGGAATCTGTCACCCATATTTTGTGATATCATGTAAAGATATCACCCAATTGCGCATCCCATAAGGATTCTATTAGGGCTTTTGACTCCCCCGACCCCGCACCTTTGAGGCATAAATACATTTTTTATCTTGTTGGGGTCGTATGCAAATCGCCACGGTCCGATGGGCGTGGCTTAGTCGCCTTCTCCCCCCCCCTCGGCTTGCTGCATGTAATCTTCATCTGTGAATAGCAGAGATAACGTTGGTTTCTGCGCTTGCGCATTGTAAAGGCCACCGGCGCCTGCGCAGTATGCTTTGCCCAACTGTGGGCGAAGCATATAATCGCTACTGCGCATGCGCCGGTATTTTCCAGCGCGGTCTATGACCCGGAAGTCTTCACATGCAGGACACACTTCCGGGGCATAGACACCTCAGTCATCGCCATCATTAACCCACTGTGCAGGTATCTATTATAGTTTTAGCCCCTTTTATTCTGTCCTGGTCATTTGTTATCTTTGGACGGTGTTAGAGTTGAGCGACTTTCGGTTTTTTAGGGTCGAGTTTCGTTTCGTGAAACCCGACTTTTCCAAAAGTTGGGTCGAGCAAGATCGTCCGATTATAGGGAAAAGTCGGGGTCGTCCCGAAACACGAAACCCAATGTAAGTCAATGGGGAATAAAAGTCGGCAGTGAGAGGAGGACAGGAAACACACCTACAGTGCCCATTTGAATGCCAAAAGCATCAATTCTTCTTACTTAAGCTTGTCAACCTTAATTAACTTGATAATACAAGTTACGCACTGAAAAATGGGGGTTATTTGGCTAAAGTTGTGGGGGGGTAGGGCTGGCTCCAGGTTTTCATGTGCCCTGGGCGAAAGAGCGCCCCTTTAACACATACCACAACTCATCATGCTCCGATACGGCAGAGAAATAGCGGTATAGTACAATGAAAAAATACTTCACTTTTTACATCTCATGACGAGGCCCATCTATTTCTCCATACAGAATCATTGGTCCCATATAATGTTTGAAACAGTATATGATGAGCTCCACATAATGCTACAGTATATGTTGGTCCCCATGGATGAAGCTCCACTGTCTTATGGGCCCAAATAATGCTCCAAACATAATGGGCCCCATTTCTAATGCTCTAGTGTATAATGGGCCCTGTAAATGCTGCTCCAGTGTCTGATGTCCACCTTTGGAATGTTCCAGTGTATGGTGGGCCCCATCTATCATTCTCCAGAGTATAGTGCTCCCCAAAAATTGCTGTCCCAACATTGAAAACAATCAAATAAGTCTCCTCGCTAGGGAATCCCTGTACTAGTCTGGACTCCTCGTCGTCCCCATCTTCCATCTCACTGCACAGTATTTCAACCTTGCAAGCAGGGGGGGCCCACTCGTTGGCGACGGCACTGGCACAGGGCCCCTGATAGTACGGTGGTGTGTCTGATGGCGGGTGGGCCGAACCTGCACTTTCATCTGCAGCTTCCTCTTTGTCACCGTGTAAGATGGAACTGTATATGGGAAGGGTAACCTGAGTTTCATCAGGGTCAGATTCAGGCCGTGTAGCGTGCGAGGGGAATGTAGTGGTCTGGGTCAATGTACCAGCAGATTCATCGAGCAGTGGCTGGGCATCAGTGCACTTGTGTCGCCCCCAGGAGTACGGTCGCCACAGTGGCATTACCTTCCTCCTAGGGAGTGTGATGTCATGCTTGGGAGCAACGAAGGATCTCTCTAGCAGGTTAACTGATTGGGCGGCGTTATTCCCACGAGTCATGACCCTCCAAACAGCGTTCATGAAGGCAAAGTGTTTGTTTTACGTGGGCAGTATGGTTGCAAAGCTGAACCTTAAAGGAATGTCCAGAAGGGCACCACCAGGAGTGGAGCCTACTGCGTAATTTGACTCAACACGGGCAACCTCAACCATGCCAGCTACAGAACAGATGCACACATTGCAAGCTTAATTCCGTTAACGAACGAGACTCCGTCATGCCCCGCGGTCCGAGTCCGGCTTACTAGAGGGACACGTGAGGCTCTGGCACATGAGATTGGCCAATAACTGGTGTGTCATGCCCTTACATGTCCGTGGCTGCATGTGCGCTACACTGAAAAGGCCAGCGTTTGTCGCTTACAGGTGCAGATAACCCGCTGAACAACGTTAGTGATGGGGATCTGTGATTACAATTATTACCCGCGAACGATGATTTCCCAGTAAGTGCAGGTCAACCGCAGTTCCGGAATTAGGCCTAACCGTCATTCCTGAAAAAATTAAAAACTTACGTGTGCAAACCACAGGTGCTGTAGCTTGCTTAACAGGTCGCCAGCCGTTCTCACGCCCAGTATGGATTACACGTGATTGCACAAAGGTGAGAAAGGGTACCGTATCCCCAGATAACATGTATGGATAGCGTACACATTCAAAATATATGTCTATACATCAGGAGGCAGGCTCAGACGGTGTTAGGCCCAGTATGGATTGCACGTGATTGCACAAAGGTTAGAAAGGGTACCGTATCCCCAGATAACATGTATAGATAGCATAGTGTACACATTCAAAATATATGTCTATACATCAGGAGGCAGGCTCAGACGGTGTTAGGCCCAGTATGGATTGCACGTGATTGCACAAAGGTTAGAAAGGGTACCGTATCCCCGGATAACATGTATGGATAGCGTACACATTCAAAATATATGTCTATACATCAGGAGGCAGGCTCAGACGGTGTTAGGCCCAGTATGGATTGCACGTGATTGCACAAAGGTTAGAAAGGGTACCGTATCCCCGGATAACATGTATGGATAGCGTACACATTCAAAATATATGTCTATACATCAGGAGGCAGGCTCAGACGGTGTTAGGCCCAGTATGGATTGCACGTGATTGCACAAAGGTTAGAAAGGGTACCGTATCCCCGGATAACATGTATGGATAGCGTACACATTCAAAATATATGTCTATACATCAGGAGGCAGGCTCAGACGGTGTTAGGCCCAGTATGGATTGCACGTGATTGCACAAAGGTTAGAAAGGGTACCGTATCCCCGGATAACATGTATGGATAGCGTACACATTCAAAATATATGTCTATACATCAGGAGGCAGGCTCAGACGGTGTCAGGCACAGTATGGATTTGACGGCCCAGATTACACAGCGGAGGAGCAGGGAGAGGTAAAGATTGCAAATGCTGGGGCCCTGCCCAAGCAAGGGGGCCCACTCGTGGGCGTCGGTACTGGCACTGGGCCCCTCATAGTACAGCGGTGTGTCTGACGGCGGGTGTGCACCACCACCGTCAGAGACACTTGATTGCACTATGAGGGACCCTGTGCCAGTGCCCGCGCCCAAGAGTCGGCCTACCCACCTGTCCAGGGCAACGGCACTCGCACGGTGTCGTGCGCTAGGTGGTGACCCCGGCCATGGGGGGGGAGGCAGCACAGTTAGGGAGTTTTAGAAAGTGGCATATGTTGATGTTGGACATTCAGCTGATGCAAAAGGCGAAATAGGTGAAGTCCCAGGAAGAGGTGGACCAAAGCAAGCCATTTTTCTGTCACCCTATGTGTCATCAGGGGAAGGTGGGACAAAATCCTTGGAAACCCATGCATGGTTCATTTTAATGAAGGTTAGATCATCCACATTTTGGGTTGACAGACGGGTCCTTTTTTCTGTCAGGATTGATCCAGCTGCACTGAAGACTCTTTCCGATAGCACACTTGCAGCTGGGCAAGCGAGCTCCTGTAAGGCATATTGGGCCAATTCAGGCCAGGTGTCCAGTTTAGCGGCCCAATAGTCAAAGGGGAATGACCTGTGTGGGAGAACATCGATATGGGAGGAAAAGTAGTTTGTTACCATAGTTGACAACTGCTGTCTCCTGTCACTTTCCATCGATGCAGTATTACCAGTTGTGTGAGCGGTATTTGAAAAATCAGTCCACAACATTGTCATGAAACCCCTGTCTCCAATGACACTTCTGCTGTGTGCACCACGAACACCTCTGCCAAGCTGCCCCCGGCCCGTACGGCTCGTGTGAGAACCATCACCGCTGCTGTGTGCTGGGAATGCCTCAAGCAACCGATTTACCAGAGTTGCTTGTTTATTAGCCAATATTAGGTCAAGGTTCTCCTGTGGCATGATGTTTTGTAATTTGCCTTTATAGCGTGGATCCAGGATGCTGGCCAACCAGTAGTCATCATCGTTCATCATTTTGGCAATGCGGGGGTCCCTTTTTAGGATCTGCAAGGCATAATCTGACATGTGGGCCAATGTTCCCGGTGTCAATGATGCACTGCGAGTGCTGGTTGGAGGAGCACTTTCTGGCAAATCCACATCCCTCCAGTCACGCACAAACCCTGTACCAGACCTTGCCACGCCAACATTTTCACTTGCCCCACGAGATGCATCCTCCTCCCCTAAGTAATCATCCCCATCATCATCCTCCTCCTCCTCTTCTTCCTCCACCTCGTCCAGGAGAGGTCCCTTAGCAGACAATGGCTGAATGTCATCAAGGATTCCCTCCTCCTCTTCCTCCTCATCAACATTGGCTGCAGACGCCTGCTCCTTAAGGTGCGTCAAAGTTTGCATGAGCAGACGCATAAGTGGGATGCTCATGCTTAGGATGGCGTCGTCTGCGCTTACCAGCCGTGTGCACTCCTCAAAACACTGAAAGACTTTACAGAGGTCTTTCAGCTTCGACCACTGCACACCTGTCAACTCCATGTCTGCTCTCAAAGTGCCTGGCCGTGTATCCTCCCACAAATGCATTATGGCCTGCCTCTGCTCGCACAGCCGCTCCACCATGTGCAGGGTGGAGTTCCACCTTGTTGCAATGTCGATAATGAGGCTGTGGTTGGGAAGGTGGAGCAATCGCTGCAGCTTCTGCATACGAACGGAGTGTACAGGCGACCGGCGGATGTGCGCGCACAGTCTTCGCACCTTCTGGAGCAGGGCTGTTAACTCCGGATAATTTTTGAGGAAGCACTGCACCACCAGGTTCAAGGTGTGAGCCAAGCAAGGTATGTGGCTGAGTTTTGAAAGGGCTATGGCTGCCACAAAATTACGGCCGTTATCACTAACTACCTTGCCTGCCTCAAGATGTACACTGCCCAGCCATGACTCAGTTTGTCGCTTCAAGTACTCGGCCAGCACCTCGGCGGTGTGTCTGTTGCCCAAACACATCATCTGCAACACAGCCTGCTGACGCTTTCCACTAGCTGCTCGATAGGGGGACACATCGTGTGCAACAGTGGCAGCTGCAGATGGAGTGCTCGTACGACTGCGCTCTGTGGACGAGCTTTCGCTTCTGGAGGAGGAGGAGGAGGGTCGAACGCCTACAGCCAACTGTTTCCTATACCGTGGGCTAGGCAGCACTGTCCCACCACCGCTGTCCCCTGTGGACCCTGCATCCACCACATTAACCCAGTGCGCAGTGATGGACACGTAACGGCCCAGGTCATGCCGACTGGACCATGCATCAGTTGTGAGGTGCACCTTTCCGCTCACTGACTGCTTGAGTGCATGGACAATGCGGTCTTTCACATAATGGTGGAGGGCTGGGATGGCTTTGCGAGAGAAGAAGTGGCGACTGGGTAGGTCATAGCGTGGTACTGCATAGGCCATGAGTTCGCGGAAAGCTGTGCTTTCCACCAACCGAAAGGGCATAATCTCAAACGAGATTAGTTTGGCAATGTGGGCGTTCAAACCCAGTGTACGCGGATGAGAGACTGAGTACTTTCTTGACCTACTCATAGTGTCTGGGAGGGTGAGCTGGACTTGAGAGCTGCATATGGTGGAAGTAGCGGTGGACAGGGTGGACTGAGAGAGGGTTGATGATGGTGATGGAGTTGTTGTTCTTTCTGATGGCCTAGAATCAGTCTTTCGTTGATATAACAGTGGGATTCCCTGACTGCTGTGGCCTTGCAACGACACCTCAACATTTGCTGCTGTGCTAACCGGTGGGCTTACAGTGGGGGAAACAATGTAGCGTTGCTGACTACTTTCGTTGTGATCAGTTGCACATGTGGCACTTGAGGTTTGGTGTTGTGTCCACGCTTGCAAGTGCATGCTGGTTAAATGTCTAAGCATGCAACTGGTATTCAAATTTTTCAGATTTTTCCCTCGGCTAAAGGTCTTTGCGCACTTCTTACAGATAACCTTGGCCTGATCATGAGGATTTTGTTCAAAAAAGTGCCACACTGCACTCTTCCTACTTTGGCAGACATTTTGCGGCCTAGCACGCTGTGATCTTTTGACCCTCTGGACAAGCTGTCCAGCAACTATTTTGATGTTTGGAACCTGTCTTTGGAGTGCTCCGGGCCTGCCAGATAACAGCTGTTGCGATGTCGATGTCTGCTGTGGATGCTCCTCATCTGAGCTATTGGAAGCAGCACCCTCTTCCCCCAATGGATGCCAATCTGAGTCAACAACTGGGTCATCCATCACCTCCTCTTCTATGTCATGTGCACCTTCCTCTGTGTCACCGTGTATGGTGGTATAGTGTGCGGGAAGGGGCACCTGAGTCTCATCAGGGTCAGAATCTGGCTCTGTACACTGCGAGGACAATGTAGTGCTCTGAGTGAATGTACCAGCAGAATCATCCATCAGCGGCTGTGCATCAGTGCACTCCATGTCAGATTCATCTTGGCCTGGGTAATTCACCATTTCACTTGATAATCCAGGCATGGTATGTGAAAACAGCTCCATGGAGTAATCAGTACTATGGCCTGCGTCATCCTTCAATCTTGGTTGGGGTGAAGGACACAAGGAAAGGTGTGGTTCATGAACAAGAGCCTCCAATGACGACTCAGTGCTTTTACTTTTTACAACTGAAGAAGAGGAGGCGATAGAGCTGGAGGCTGAGTCAGCAATGTAAGACAAAACTTTTTCCTGATGCTCTGGCTTTAAAAGCGGTTTGCCAACTCCTAGAAAACTAAGCGTTCGAGGCCTTATGTAGCAAGACGATGACGCAGGCTCAACACCTCCTGCATTCAGTCCTATTTTGCTCTTGCCACTACCATCAGATCCACCACCAACACCATCATTACCAGCTGCCAACCCCCGCCCAATTCCACGGCCTCTTCCACCAGCCTTCCTCATTTTTGGTAGAAATGTAGACAAAATCCAACAAACTATATAGTAATGTAAAACAAGGTACAAGGGGTCTATAGGACAGGGGAGATTTTTAATTTCTGCACACACTTGTGGACACTGGACACTTTTGGATTGTGTGAGGCCCACTGAGTATCTGAGCGCTCTGTCACAGGCTCGATGGCAGAGCTGTGACCAAAAAGTGACTTGAGGATAAGGGAGATTTTTAATTTCTGCACACACTTGTGGACACTGGACACTTATGGATTGTGTGAGGCCCACTGAGTATCTGAGCGCTCTGTCACAGGCTCGATGGCAGAGCTGTGACCAAAGTGACTAGAGGATAAGGGAGATTTTTATTTTCTGCACACACTTGTGGACACTGGACACTTATGGATTGTGTGAGGCCCACTGAGTATCTGAGCGCTCTGTCACAGGCTCGATGGCAGAGCTGTGACCAAGTGACTAGAGGATAAGGGAGATTTTTAATTTCTGCACACACTTGTGGACACTGGACACTTATGGAGTGTGTGAGGCCCACTGAGTATCTGAGCGCTCTGTCACAGGCTCGATGGCAGAGCTGTGACCACAGTGACTAGAGGATAAGGGAGATTTTTAATTTCTGCACACACTTGTGGACACTGGACACTTATGGATTGTGTGAGGCCCACTGAGTATCTGAGCGCTCTGTCACAGGCTCGATGGCAGAGCTGTGACCAAAGTGACTAGAGGATAAGGGAGATTTTTAATTTCTGCACACACTTGTGGACACTGGACACTTATGGATTGTGTGAGGCCCACTGAGTATCTGAGCGCTATGTCACAGGCAGAAATTGGCTAGTGTATCACAAACTACAAGGTGTATGTAGAATTGGGAAGAATTGGAATCTCCCTTGAGTGCAGGTCTGTAAGAACGGAACATGTCCTCGACTTATTCTCACAGAGTGACTCACTGATAGCTTCACTGTGGTTGTGATAACAGCCGTTACACGGTACTGTGTGAGGAGCGTACACTGCTGTATGGTGTGAAAAAATGCACTCTCAGTACCTCAGCAGGACAAAAAAAAAAATTGTGATTGCTTTTAAAAAAGCAGTTTGCGGAGCAGTGGGTAAACAGCAATGCAGGAATGTCAGGAAGCCTTAGAAGGCAGCCCAACAACCAACACCACTGATACACCACTATATAGCCTCCCCTTGCACTGCACAGTGACTGGTGTGTTGTACAGGCAAAATCGCTAGCAGCAGAAGCAGTTTTTTTTTCTTCTTCTCAGCAGGACAAAAAAAAAAATTGGGATTGCTTTTAAAAAAGCAGTTTGCGGAGCAGTGGGTAAACAGCAATGCAGGAATGTCAGGAAGCCTTAGAAGGCAGCCCAACAACCAACACCACTGATACACCACTATATAGCCTCCCCTTGCACTGCACAGTGACTGGTGTGTTGTACAGGCAAAATCGCTAGCAGCAGAAGCAGTTTTTTTTTCTTCTTCTCAGCAGGACAAAAAAAAAAATTGGGATTGCTTTTAAAAAAGCAGTTTGCGGAGCAGTGGGTAAACAGCAATGCAGGAATGTCAGGAAGCCTTAGAAGGCAGCCCAACAACCAACACCACTGATACACCACTATATAGCCTCCCCTTGCACTGCACAGTGACTGGTGTGTTGTACAGGCAAAATCGCTAGCAGCAGAAGCAGTTTTTGGTGTCTTCTTCCCTGCCTAACGCTCTCCCTACAAAATCAGCAGCAGCAGCAGCTCTCCCTATTCTGAGATCAGCATGAGTAACATGGCGGTCGGCGTGCACGCCCTTTTATACCCCCTGTGACGCCCCCCAAAGCAAGCCAATCACTTGCATGCCCTTCTGAAAGATGGTGGTGACCTGTGCCTATGTCATCACGTTGCCCACAGTGTCCGTGGATCCTGATTGGCTGAAAAAGAGCGCAAAACAAACTTTTGAAACGCGACTTTGGCGCGTAAGTCGCCGACCTCGTGGCCGACCTCATCCTAGGGTCGGGATTCGTTTCATGAAACCCGACTTTGCCAAAAGTCGGTGACTTTTGAATTTTTTCGGCCCGTTTCGCTCAACTCTAGACGGTGTGTCCTGCTCTATATACAGTATGGTCCTTTTTTCCCATATGTGATTGACCAATGGGCTTGTTCTGGTATATGCTCAATACACTATAGCACTTTAGAATATACAGGTGTAAATCATTCATAGCATAATATTTTCATATGCATTGAATTAATATATAGGGCACTAAAATATTTCATCATATATTGGCACGTTATTTGTGACTTTTCATACAAACAGCACTTTAGTTCTTTGGATTTAACTGTATATTTTTTTGATCAGTATATGTTACCTTTTTTCTATGCCAGAATGGTGCAGTACTTTGCACTTATTTTGCACTTTTTTGCACTTTAATTACATTTTTTTGTTTTGACCAGTTTTTTATGACAAATTTTTTTTGGTATGTTATTTATATGAATTAGCACTAAGCACTTTATCTATGCACATTTTGTATTTTATTAATTTTATTTTTTTGGTGCTCTATGGCAATTCTTGAATTTTTTCTATACTATACCTGTGTGCTATATTTTTATTGGGGCTAAACTAATTAATTTCTTACTGTGGGCCTAATTTGCATTTATGTATTAACTACTCTATATATACATTTTTTGGTGCTTTTTTTGTGTATACAGTGTTTAACCTATTAACAGAGACTTGCCACCTGATAATGAGGATGACGATTGGACATCTGGAGTCTCTGACTGGATTTAAGACAGCCGACTCCCTCTATCCCTGCTGGTGATTTTTACTGCCTCCTGAGGTCTTAGTTTCCAGTTCAGTCCCTGCATTCTCAAGCTAAGTGTTCTTTGCTATTGTTCACATTTGATTTGGTTTTGTCTATTCAGTTTTGTGTGGTCAGCCAACCCCGGCTGGGGCTGTGCTGAATTTCCATTCTTATGTTACTGTTTGTGCCAGTTTGCTTTTTGTCCCTTATTAGATTGGCCTCTTTTTGCTGTGTTTTCAGAATATGCCAGAATGCTTATATAGTGGGTGAAGTCTAGTGACTTCAGGGTTTTTTTTGCTATCAGAAGTGTTGGACATTTTTGCAGGGTTTTTTTTGGTGTGATTGCAGACAGTATCTTTCCTTTCCAGTCCTTTCTAGTTAGTGTGGGCCCTATCATTTGCTCAGTCTATTTTCCTACCTGTGTTTGTGTTGTCATCTTGTCTCACCGACAATATATGTTTGGGGGCTATCTATTCCTTTGGGGTCTGCTCTGGGGCAGTTTAGATTTCCCCTTTTCTTGCTTTATGCTTATTTAGTCCTCCGGCTGTGTCGATGCGTCTAGAATCAACGTAGGTATGCTTCACGGCTACTGCTAGTTGTGTGGATAGGATCAGGGGTCTGCAATCTACTTAGTTACCAACCTCTCTGGTTTTCTGTGGCTTAGCTTGGTCTTGTTTTCCTCCTCAGTGACCCAATCATAACAGAATCATCAGCCTAAACTGCAGATTTTAGGGTACTCAAAAGCAGGAAAGAATTGTAAAAAAAAAAAGAAAAAGTGTCAGAATTTTTTTTTTTATATGTATTTTTCCCTCTTTTTAATCTGGGGCCGTGGGAAGATTTCTTCTTTAATGGAGATTAAGGAATTGTCTGATTATGTTGAGCAGCTCATTGCTGAAGTGCGGGGAATTTCCGCCTACCTCGCTCAATCACATGCTGTTGAACCAAAAATCCCTACCCCTGATGAGTTTTCTGGGGATCGGTCTAAATTTTTGAATTTTAAGAATAATTGTAAATTATTTCTTGCCTTGAAGCCTAACTCATCGGGGAGCTCTGTGCAGGTTAAAATTGTCATCTCCTTGCTGCGCGGCGATCCCCAGGATTGGGCTTTTTCACTAACACCTGAAAATCCTATTCTGACTAATGTGGACGCATTTTTTCAAGCCTTGGGGTTGTTGTATGATGAACCTAATGCTATTGATCAAGTTGAGAAAACCCTATTGGCATTGAACCAGGGTCAGGATTCTGCAGAGTTATACTGTCAAAAATTCCAAAAGTGGGCGGTCCTTACTACATGGAATGATGGTGCCTTGGCAGCTCTCTTTCGGAAGGGTTTATCAGAAACCGTAAAAGATGTTATGGTGGGATTTCCTGTTCCCTCTGGTCTTGATGATTCTATGTCATTAGCCATTCAAGTTGATCGGCGTTTACGTGAACGTAAAACTACATGAGAGGCGTTGCCGCCTTTTGAACAAACGTCTGAACCTATGCAATGTGATAGGGTTTTGTCTAGGGCGCAACGTCAGGAGTTTAGAAGGCGTAATAAGCTGTTTTTTCTGTGAAGACGCCTCTCGTGCTATTTCTGTCTGCCCTAAACGAGAGAAACGTTTTGCACACACATTTGCTGTGGGCAGTGTACAGCCTAACTTCATTTTGGCAATTACTCTGATCTGCTCCTTATCCACATTTTCCGCTAAGGCTTTTGTAGATTCAGGAGCAGCTTTGAATCTGATGGATTTGGACTTTGCTAAACATTGTGGTTTTCCCATGATACCTATGCAGACGCCTATTCCTTTGAGGGGTATTGATGCTACTCCTTTGGCGGAGAACAAACCTCAGTTTTGGACCCAGGTAATAATGCGGGTCGCCCCAGACCACCAAGAAAATTGTAAATTTTTGGTGCTGCACAATTTGCATGATACTATTGTTCTGGGTTTCCCTGGTTGCAAACTCATAATCCAGTTTTGGATTGGAAATCTGTGTCTGTGGTGAGTTGGGGTTGTCAGTGTGTTCTTAGTGACACTCCTGTTTTCTCCACCTCTCCTCAGTCTCATGATATTCCTGATTATTTGGCTGATTTTTCTGATGTATTTAGTGAGAGTAAGTCTGCGTCTTTGCCTCCTCATAGGAGTTATGACTTTGCAATTGAGTTGATGCCCAGGTGTAAATTTCCCAAGGGTCGGCTTTTCAACTTATCGGTACCCGAACATGATGCTATGCGATCTTATATCAAGGAGTCGTTGGAGAAGGGTCATATTAGACCATCATCTTCACCCTTAGGTGCTGTTTTTTTTGTGACCAAGAAAGATGGTTCATTAAGGCCTTGTATTGACTATCGTTCCCTTAACAAAATTACGGTTAAATATCAGTACCCGTTACCCCTGATTTCTGATTTATTTTCCAGAATTAAAAGTGCCTACTGGTTTACCAAACTTGACCTCAGGGAGGCATATAATCTTATTCGCATCAAGCACGGGGATGAATGGAAGATGGCGTTTAATACTCCGGAGGGACTTTTTGAGTACCTGGTGATGCCTTTTGGGCTCACTAATGCCCCTTCTGTCTTCCAATCCTTTATGAATGATATTTTCCGGGACTTTGTGGATAAGTTTTTGATCATCTGTCTGGATGATATTTTGATCTTTTCCAGTGATTGGGATTATCATGTGGAACATGTCCGGACTGTGCTCCGGATTTTGAGGGAAAATTCCCTGTATGTTAAGGGATCGAAATGCCTCTTTGGTGTACAGAGGATTTCATTTTTGGGATTTATTTTGTCTCCGTCGACTATTGAAATGGACCCGGCCAAGGTACAGGTCATTTATGATTGGGTTCAGTCCACTTCTTTGAAGGCTCTCCAGAAGTTTTTGGGTTTTGCTAATTTTTATCGTAAATTTATAGGTAATTTTTCTGGTATTGTCAAACCACTGACTGATCTGACCAAGAAGGGTGCTGATGTGCTGAATTGGTCTCCAGAGGCTGTCTCGGCGTTTCAGGAGCTTAAGCGGAGATTCACTTCTGGTCCGGTTCTTCGGCAACCTGATGTCTCACTTCCATTTCATGTGGAGGTAGATGCTTCTACGATTGGTGCAGGAGCTGTTTTGTCCCAAAAAGATCCGGTGACTTCTAAAATAAATCCCTGTTCCTTCTTTTCACGAAACGAAAGTTCTCCCCATCTGAACGTAACTATGACGTGGGGAATCGGGAATTGTTGGCCATGAAATGGACATTTGAAGAGTGGAGACTTTGGTTGGAGGGAGCTAGACATCAAGTTGTGGTCCTCACCGACCACAAGAATTTGATTTATCTTGAATTGGCCAAACGCTTGAATCCTAGACAAGCTAGGTGGGCCTTGTTTTTCAGCGTTGTAATTTTGTGGTCTTTTTTCTTCCGGGCACTAAGAATGTTAAGGCAGATGCCCTTTCTGGGAGTTTCTTTGCTGATTCTCTTTTTGTGACAGAGCCTACTACCATCCTAGGTGAGGGGGTAGTTCTTTCTGCCATCTCGCCCGATTTGAGACGCGCCCTGGAGGAATTTCAGGAGGACAAACCTGAGCGTTGTCCTATGGGAAAATTGTATGTTCCTGACCAGTGGAGGAAGAGAGTGATGTCTGAAGTTGAAGTTCATTGCTCCGCATTGGCTGGTCATCCAGGTATTTTTGGTACCAGAGATTTGGTGAGTCGGTCTTTTTGGTGGCCTGCCTTATCTCGTGATGTCAGGAATTTTGTGCAGTCCTGTGGGACTTGTTCTCAGTCTAAACCCTGTTCTCATTCTAGTGGGTTGTTGATGCCCCTGCCGGTGCCCAAGAGGCCATGGACCCATATCTCAATGGATTTTATTTCTGATCTTCCTGTCTCTCAGAGAATGACTATTATCTGGGTGATTTGTGATAGATTTTCTAAGATGGTCCATCTTGTACCACTCCCAAAGTTGCCATCTTCCTCAGAGTTGGTGCCCTTGTTTTTACAACAGGTGGTTCGGTTGCATGGGATTCCTGAGAACATTGTGTTGGACATAGGAGTCCAGTTTGTTTCCAGATTCTGGAAAGCTTTTTGTTCCAATCTGGGAATTCAGTTATTTTTCTCCTCTGCATTTCATCCTCAAACCAATGGGCAGACTGAGAGAACAAACCAGACTTTGGAGTCGTATTTGAGATGTTTTATATCTGCTGGTCAGGATGACTGGGTCTCATTTTTGCCCTTGGCCGAATTCGCGCTAAACAATAGAGCTAGTTCTGCCACTTTGATGTCGCCCTTTTTCTGTAACTTTGGGTTTCATCCTCGATTTTCTTCAGGGCAAGTGGAATCTTGAGCCTGCCCACATGTGGACACTGTGGTAGAGAGAATGCAGCAGATTTGGGACCAAGTGGTGGATAAGTTGTGCCTCTCTCAGGAAAAGGCCCAGCGGTTTTCCAACCGGCATAGGACCATTGGTCCCCGGTTTAAAGTGGGTGATATGGTTTGGTTGTCGCCAAAGAATATCTCTATGAAGGTTGCGTCTCCAAAGTTCAAGCTAAGATTTATTGGACCTTATAAGATTTTGGAGATTCTTAATCCTGTTTCTTTTTGATTGGCTCTTCCAGTTATGTTTAAGATCCATAACGTGTTTCATAAATCTCTGTTGAAGAGGTTTGTTGAGCCAGTAGTTCCTATGGTGGCACCTCCAGACCCTGTATTGGTTAAAGGCAATGTGGAATATGAGGTAGAGAAAATATTGGATTCTCGTTTGGCTAGATGGAGACTCCAGTACTTGGTCAAATGGAAGGGTTATGGCCAGGAGGATAATTCTTGGGTCTCTGCTTCTGACATTCATACCGATAGATTGGTTGGTGCTTTTCACCGGGCCCATCCTGATCAGCCTGGTGGTGTGGATGAGGATTCGGTGACCCCTCCTCAAGGGGGGTACTGTTGTAAATTCACTTTTTGGTCTGCCTCTGGTTTCTGGTGAGGGTGATGGAGCTGGTTGTATTGACAGAGGTGTCGTGAGTTCTTTCTGGGCTCCCTCTGGTGGTTGCAGGAGGTAATGAAGCTGATCTAATTAACAGAGACCTGCCACCTGATAATGAGGACGACGATTGAACATCTGGAGTCTCTGACTGGATTTAAGACAGCCGACTCCCTCTATCCCTGCTGGTGATTTTTCCTGCCTCTTGAGGTCTTAGTCTCCAGTTCAGTCCCTGCATTCTCAAGCTAAGTGTTCTTTGCTATTGTTCACATTTGATTTGGTTTTGTCTATTCAGTTTTTTGCGGTCAGCCAGCCCAGACTGGGGCTGTGCTGAATTTCCATTCTTATGTTACTGTTTGTGCCAGTTTGCTTTTTGTCCCTTATTAGATTGGCCTCTTTTTGCTCTGTTTTCAGAATATGCCAGAGTGCTGATATAGTGGGTGAAGTCTAGTGACTTCAGGGTTTTTTTTGCTATCAGAAGTGTTGGACATTTTTGCAGGATTTTAATGGCGTGATTGCAGACAGTATCTTTCCTTTCCTGTCCTTTCTAGTTAGTGTGGGCCCCATCGTTTGCTCAGCCTACTTTCCTACCTGTGTTTGTTTTCATCTTGTCTCACCGACAATATATGTTTGGGGGCTATCTATTCCCTTGGGGTCTGCTCTGGGGCAGTTTAGATTTCCCCTTTTCTTGCTTTAGGCTTCTTTAGTCCTCCGGCTGTGTCGAGGAGTCTAGAATCATCGAAGGTACGCTCCACGGCTACTGCTAGTTGTGTTGATAGGATCAGGGGTCTGCAATCTGCTTAGTTACCAACCTCTCTGGTTTTCTGTGGCTTAGCTTGGTCTTATTTTCCTCCTCGGTGACCCAATCATAACAGCCGGCCCTGAGGAAGTGGGTAAGCAATGGAAATCCTATGATGGGAGATCAACTGGTGGATATGGTTGAGTGTTACTCCATATTGGAAGGACTCAAAGACAACGCTACCCCACCTCCGTCTTCATCATCTCCACTTGGAACCGGTAAGACTGTTCCCGGGAGTAGGGGAGAAGGAAAAATCCCTAAGACAGTGGGGTAGCAAAACGGAACTGCTCGCATGGTGACGCCAAGAGTAACGAACTTTGGTCTAGGCAAGGGGTCCGTTAGGTGTTTTTGCTTCCAAGAGATGGGCCACATCACTGCGAACTGTCGGGTCACTAGTGAACCGATGCAGTGCGACATCACAGACTCTAAAAAACACATGTCTATGGTTGCCCAGACCGTGAGTGTGAATGCCGGTCAAAGTAAGGTGGAAAAACACCTGTGTGATGTATCGGTGGATGGGAAGAAGGTGGTGGCATTGGTAGACTCGGGAAGTGTGGTGACTCTGGTGAAGGCCAGTCTGGTGTCTGCCCCGACTGGACCATTAGACAGATTTTCTGTAACATGTGTGCATGGAGACACCTGTTCGCACCTCACTGCGGTCGTATGCATTTCTACTTCCTATGGGACGGTGCAACATAAAGTGGGACTCGTCCTTGTGTTGTTGCATGATGTGATCTTGGGCTGGCATTTCCCCCACTTCTGGCAATTGTGGGAGAATCAATTGATACCTCAGGGTAACAGTGTACGTGATTCCTCTCCCAGGGCGCGGGTGGGTCCCGAACCCCTGGAGGAGGTTCCCCAGGAAGACTCTAGTGATGAGTCTACTGGAAATGACCTTCAGTTTCCATTTTCGGTCATGGCGGGGGTGTCACGTCGCCGTCAGACACAGGGACTGCTGTTTCTGCTTCGGCCACTGGGAGGCACCGGACTGTCACGTCGCCATCAGATACAGGGACTGCTGTTCCTGCCTCGGCCACTGGGAGGCGCTGGACTGTCACGTCACCGTCAGACTCGGGGACGGCTGTTCCTGCCTCAGCCACTAGGAGGCGCCGTGCTTTCCCCGTGGGTGGCGGTGACAGAGAAGGGGCTCCTGCGCAGGCATCTGGTGGGCGCAGGCTCCGCTCCTCTGTCAGTCATGAAAGGGTTGAGGCATCACCATCTGGCCTGGTCCTGGAGGTGGTCCGAATGGCGTTATCAGACTGTGAGCCTGTGAGGGATAACCTGATCCTTCAAATACCTTGGGGCCTGTCTTGCAGGCCGCCAGATATAGTCTTGGTTTCCCCTGTGCTAGTTGTTGTTTGCTATTTATGACTCTGACCTTTGCCTGGATTTCTGACTCTGCTACTGCCTAACGATTCTGTACCTCTGCCGTCCTCCTGGTTTATGACTCTGACCTTTGCCTGGATTTCTGACTCTGCTACTGCCTAACGATTCTGTACCTCTGCCGTCCTCCTGGTTTATGACTCTGACTTTGGCCTGAATTTGACTCTGCTATTGCCTGCCGTTTTTGTACCTTTGCTGCCCGCCTGGTAAAGACCCGGATTTCTGACTTCGCTTTTGGTCCCATTTTTAACCCCTCTTTGGCGACCGTCCTGCTTTGGCCCGCTGCTCATATTCAGACAGCGCCTCCTGGGCTCTGCTGTAAATCCAGATCCCTGTATAGGGGTAAAGGGTATCGGGGTTGCTCGGGGTGCTGTCTTACTGCAGCTCAGACTTGCAGACGGACATCACAGGGGGATACTGAGGAGACCAGGGAGGAGGAGGGGGCAGGCAGCCGTCCACCTCCCCGTTTGCCGTATTTGGAAGTCCAGAAAGATGACTTCCAAAGCGAGCAAATAAACGATCCTACCCTTTCTCAGGCTAGGATAAATGTAAAAGTGATAAATGGGGTACCCGTAGAACCTGGCACTAGGCTGGCATATCCTTCCATGGTTCTGGAGAATGATTTATTATATCAGATAGAGAAAAATGGGGAAGACACGGTGCAACGATTATTCATGTTAAAACCCTACCGGCAGAAAGTACTGGACCTGGCCCACGGACATGTGATGGGAAGTCACTTGGGAGTCCAGAAAACCACCGAAAGGATATTACACTGTTTTGTTTGGCCAGGCATGCATCATGATGTTCGTGTATATTGCGAGTCTTGTCCTGACTGCCAAGCCTCTGCGCCTAAACCCCGGTTCTGTAGCCCTTTGGTACCCCTGCCTATTATTGAAGTCTCGTTTGAGAGGATTGGGATGGATTTAGTGGGGCCCCTTCCACAGTCTGCACGTGGACACCAACATATCCTGATCATCGTGGATTATGCCACTCGTTACCCGGAGGCCATCCCTTTGTGTAACACGGCCACCAAAACGATTGCCAAGGAACTGGTGCATGTGTTTAGTCGGGTTAGTATTCCAAAACAGAAACTTACCGACCAGGGGACTCCCTTTATGTCAAGGGTAATGAGGGAGCTCTGCAGGTTGCTACAAATCGAACCGTTACGCACGTCCGTGTATCACCCTCAAACAGACGGGCTGGTCGAACGGTTCAATAAAACTTTGAAGCAGATGCTGAGAAAGGCGATAGACAAGGATGGGAAAAACTGGGACTATGTACTTCCGTATTTGCTTTTTGCCATCAGGGAAGTGCCCCAGTCTTCCACTGGGTTCTCGCCTTTCGAGTTATTGTACGCCCGACGTCCCCGCGGACTGTTAGACGTCGCAAAAGAAACCTGGGAGGGTCAGGTCACTCTGTTTACAACGGTGATAGATCATGTAACACAAATGCAGGACCGTATTGCGGCCATTATGCCCATCGTCAAAGAGCACATGATGCAGGCTCAGGGAGCCCAGAAAAGAATCTATGACGGGGCGCCAAGATCCGTACGTTTGCACCCAGAGATAGGGTGTTGATCCTGGTCCCCGCGGCCGACAGTAAGTTCCTGGCAAAGTGGCAGGGCCCCTTTGAGATTAAGGAAAGAGTTGGTGAAGTAAACTACAAAGTGTATCAGGCAGGTAAGAGGAAACCTGAACAGATTTATCATGTGAATCTGATAAAACCCTGGAAAGATCGGTCTGCCTTATCAGCGGATCTGACCCGGCCCGTCTGCTCTCATACCGCACCGGCGGAACGGGTTGCAGAGACTCTCTTGGAGCGGCAAAAGACCGAGGTCAGGCAGTTTCTACTTCACAACCAAGTTTTTCTCGGAAAAACCCGGGCAGACTACGCTAATGAAACATGACATCATAACGGAACCTGGGGTCACTGTCCATGTGAAACCTTACAGAATCCCGGAAGCGCACCGTGAAGCCGTCTCCCGAGAAGTCAAGGCAATGTTAGAGCTAGGGGTCATTGAGGAGTCACACAGTGCTTGGTCCAGCCCGATTGTGTTAATTCCTAAACCGGACGCCACCATCCATTTCTGCAATGATTTCAGGAAAATGAATGCGGTCTCAAAATTTGATGCCTACCCTATGCCCCGGGTCGACGAGTTAATCGATCGGTTAGGGAAAGCCCGGTATATTACGACCCTAGATCTAACAAAGGGATATTGGCAGATCCCTCTGGCAGAGGCGGCCAGAGAGAAGACGGCATTTGCTACAGCGGAAGGGTTATTTCAGTATGTGTATATGTCGTTTGGATTGTACGGAGCGCCGGCAACATTCCAGAGACTGATGGATCAAGTCCAGAGGCCACACAGGCAGTACGCTTCTGCCTATTTGGATGATATTGTCATTTACAGCTTGGACTGGGAGACTCACCTCTGGAAAGTGCAAGCTGTAATTGAGGACCTGTGGGAGGCAGGTCTAACTGCGAACCCCAAGAAATGTCACATCGGGCTAGAAGAAGCCCAGTATTTGGGTTATGTAATTGGGAGGGGTATGGTTAAACCCCAGGTCGATAAAATTCAAGCCGTTCAGGACTGGCCGCAACCAGTTAACAAGAAGCAGGTGCAAGCCTTTCTGGGGATCGCCGGCTATTATCACCGGTTCATTCCCAATTTTGCAGCCATTGCTACCCCCCTGATGGATCTTACCAAAGGGAAAGATTCCGTCATGGTTAAATGGAACTTAGCGGCTGAAGAAGCCTTCCATAGCCTAAAACGGGCAATTTGCTCTCAGCCCTTACTAGTGACTCCGGATTTCCGCAGCGAGTTTGTGGTACAAACTGATGCCTCGGAGACCGGTATCTGAGCCGTACTGTCACAAGAGAGGGACAGAGTGGAACACCCGGTCCTCTATCTCAGCAGGAAGCTGAATAAACATGAGCAAAAGTATGCGGTAGTAGAAGAAGAGTGCCTAGCCATTAGGTGGGCTATAGACTCCCTCAAATATTACCTGACCCTCTCAAGTGGATGCACTTACACAACGAACGGAATAGCCGGGTGACCCGGTGGTTACTTGCCCTGCAGGCCTACACTTTTACGGTGGAGCACCGCCCGGGGGTACAGATGGGGAATGCGGATGCCCTGTCCCGAATGCACTGTTTGGCAGATGTCATTGCTCGACCGGAGTGGTCTGAGCAGGGGGGATATGTGAGAATCATGGGGGAATAGTGGATGAGGGCAGGTATATCTCACCCAGATACCTTTCCTACGTGGCCTAGTCTGGTCAGTATCTCACCTGGTGACTAATGAGTAATGGGAGGCGGATATAAAAGGATGCCATGTGGTGTGTTAGTTGCTCAGCCTTGGGAACACAGAGAGCATGTCTGTGCGAGCGACACTTTTGAGTGAAAGCTGTGCTTACGGTAACGCTGGTTTGGCTGGCTGGGAGAAGCCCTCCAGTTGGTAGTTAGTATGGACCCTGTTTAGTTAGTGCCGGACAGGCAAGGATTTGTTTTATTTCCTTTATGTTTTGCTTTCACCTGAAATAAACCTGACCCAGCGTGTTATGTCCGAATCCCGGCTGTGCACCTGAGTTTCATGCTAAACCCACGTGACCTTTCACCCGAGCAAAGGCGATCCCGGAGTGTTTTATCACAGTATATATATATATATTATCCTATGTGTATACATCTATTCTAACCTGTCACTGTGATTTTACTGAACGCGGCACATGATTTACTGGTTTTTATTCTATCTTTTACCGAATGTTACTGACTTTTTCAATTTAAAAAAAAAAAAATGCTTGTGTTACCAATCACGAATCCGAATGTACCATATTCGTGTCGACTTTAGGTTTGGTGATCGTTTTCCGAACATATTCACTCATCACTACTGAAGATGTGCTTGTCCTGGTGGCATCACTCCATGTCTGTGCAGCAAGCCGCCAAGTAACCTTCTCGTCTTCCTCCTCCTCTGCTGAGCTACTCAGCGGTGTACCTCTGGGTTCACACCAAGTGGAATGTAGAACCTTATCATCGGTATGTATGTTCTCCCACTCCTCACCCCGAGTCACCCTCCTCCTATTTCTGCCCTGACACCACAGTACAGCCTGCGTGCGCCTCAGGTATCGGAGTCTCATCAGGATCACATCCACCCCCCGGAGGTTGATGTTTGGTGACGAGGGTCTGGATACTGCTCGGACCCTACTTTGTCTGGCCAAGAAACCAACTGAAAAAATTTGAGGCATCGGTGCAGATGCTTTCCTCCTCTGGATTCTGTGAATCTTTAGAGCAGAATCTTTGACAAAGAGCACAGATGGTGTTCGAAACGCGTTGCTGTTTCATCTGGCTACCATGCAATTTTTACAATTTTTTGGAATAAAGTACAAGCCTTGTTCATCAGCTGGATTCATTACATTTTTTCTTCATTGTTTGCAAATGGTTCTCTTGGAGTCCAGGCTGTTTTGTGCCGTGGTGGGTGAGCTGGCGTTTTCTTCTTTTGAATGGAGTAGAATGTCTGCAGAATGGCCCATCTGTGGTTCCCCCCAGTGAGTTGGGCGGTTGGAAAGTTGTGACATGGGGGGGGGAAGGGTAATTGGGGTGCCACCTATAAGGATTGTACTGTGTGTGATGTTAAGGTGGAGGAAGAGAGGCCACTTGATGAAGCGCTTGTCATCCACTGAATCACATGCTCTTTCTGGGCCACATCTACAAGTCATACCGCTGTGTATATGCCAAAGAAAGGGAGCCGAGTAGCCCATCCAGTAACATGTGTTGTCAGTGGTCTTTGTATAGAACGAGATGGTGTTTGTTCAGTAGAGTTTTCAGTAACATTACCACCTAACCCACGTACACATCGAACATCAAGCCTATTCCCTCTCCCACAACAACCTTGCTTTTTCCCACTCATGTTGGATGTACCCTTCCCCTCTTAACCAGCTGTATCACAACCCTAGGCCCAGACCTGTCACTAAATTAACAATCAGTATTTATTTGCTGAGATAGTGTGTCTGGACCACACTATCACAAAGGATTCAGATATGTGGCCTGGTGTATGGTACACAGTATTAGCACAAACTGTTCATAGTCTGACATGTGGACTCTCCTGGCTGCGCACACTATTTGCACAAACACTTTAAGCCCCCGTCACAAATAGCGATATCGCTAGCGAGATCGCTGCCGAGTCACAATCGGGTTTCTAAGTGACGCGTGCTGCTTTGAAACCCCGATGTGCACCTTAGTTACCAGCTCCCTGCATCAGCGCACTGGTAACTAATGTACACAGCGACGCCGCGCGCTCGGCGTCGCTGATCGCTGGTGAAGCTGTCTGACAGCTCACCAGCGATCATGTAGTGACACACCAGCGATCCTGACAAGTTGATATCGTTGTCGGGATCGCTGGTGCGTCGTTATGTGTGAAGGGGCCCTTAGACGCGGGACGGTCGATTTCACACAGGATCTTATCTTGCTAATAGCAGCAAGTGTGGGCTCTCTGCGCTGTTAGGCTACGTTCACACGTAGCGGAACTCTTGCGGAAATTACCGCAAGAATTCCAAATTCCATTCCGCGGGAAAATCGCATTTTAAATTCCCGCAATTTTCCCGCGGAAAAACTAGCATTTTGCAAGTGCTATTAGCTTGCAGAATTGCTAGCATTTCCCAAGCGATCTGTAGCATCGCTTGGAGAACTGATTGACAGGTTGGTCACACTTGTCAAACATAGTTTGACGAGTGCGACCAACTTTTTACTATTGAGGCCGCCTATGCGGCCTCAATAGTAAAAGATAGGATGTAAAAAATAATAATAGAAAAAAAATTGTTATTCTTACCTTCCGGCGTCCCACTCAGCCTTCACACCTCTCTCCGCGCTCCCAGTAATCCTTGGCGAGAATTACCACGATGACGTCCGTTCTCACGGGATCGCGACGTCGCACGAATGACCGCGAGAACGGACGTCATCGCTCGCAAAGGATTACTGGGACCGGGAGCGTGGAGAAAGGCGGAAAGCCTGAGCGGGACGTCGGAAGGTGAGAATAACAATATTTTTTATTTTAAAATCTATTTTTTACAGGGATATGGTACCCAAAGCCCGGAGGACAGTATCCTCTCCTCCGGACCGTGGGTAACATCCGCAAATGTTCTGCTTACTTTTCGCATGGTGTGCACAGCCACATGAGGGAAGTAAGCGGAACAATGCATTCCTATGGGTGCGGGATCGCTGCGATTCCGCGAAATTAATGAGCATGCTGCGTTTTTTACCGCGAAGCAATTCCACCATGGTAAAAACCGCAGCATTAGCGCAGCATTGCGGAATCCCAGGGATGCTTATTTTTTGCGTTTTCGCGGCAAAATCACGCGGTTAAAACCGCCACGTGTGAACATAGCCTTACACTGACAAAACGGCACAGAAACCACAAGTAGATTCTTATATGGAGGGACATGTGACGTCAGTAGCCAATGACAGAAGCCCTTGTGTGTGGACGTTGGGGAGGGTTTCTGCCCCCTGATTGGCTGCCGGAATCTACACACATTAAGTTAATGAAAAAAAATCACACTCTGCCTCTGGTGACCTATTACATTCCCTCCCCGCTCATCATACAGCACGTCTATCCCAAAAGCATCAGTGGAAACAAGATCATTTCCCAAACTGTGACCGAATTTTGCCGACTTAGAGGAAAAATTCTCAGGCTGTACTCACACACAGCGTTTTTTTTAGCAGATTTTACCGCGGTTTTCACTATAAAACCGCTAAAAATAAGCTTCCCAGTCATTTCTATGCATTTTGCACTTTTTGTGCACATTGATGCGTTTTTTACCGGGGAAAAAACACATTGCGGCAAAAAACACAGCATGCACATTAATTTTGCAGATTTTTCCGCAGTTTAGGCTTCTTCCATGCGGTTTGAAACCGCTGCGGAAAAAACGCATCAAAAACGCGCAAAAACCGCCGCGGAAAAATAGGTGCGTTTTCTGGGAAAGGATTCAGGTTTTTGAGCAGAAATTTTCTGCAACGTGTGCACTTAGCCTCAAGAGTCTGAACACAATTCCGCGTGAGCTACGCCCGTGCCGAATCTGAGATTGGAGAATGTTTTCCAAACAAGTTCGCTCATCTCTAGCGGAGACCCCACCGGCCAGGTGCCACTGACACGTAGTGGAGGGATTGCTGAGATCAGTGGGGTCTCCGGGTCCGGACCCCAGCAATCACAATGAGGTG
The DNA here is from genome assembly GCF_039654945.1 of Dendrobates tinctorius. Lineage (NCBI taxonomy): Eukaryota > Metazoa > Chordata > Amphibia > Anura > Dendrobatidae > Dendrobates > Dendrobates tinctorius. The sequence goes on from NW_027361673.1 coordinate 23,767,692, forward strand.
GTGAGATCGCTATACAGCGGCGATCACCCATCGCTCGGGGATGATCGCTGACAGTGAGGCCGCGGACCCAGCACTGCAGATGAGCAGACACTGCCCCCATGCGATGTGGCCGCAGACCCGGGCAGGCTCAGACACACACGGGATGCATGAATGACCGGTACGCGGGGCGCCATGCACACTGCGCCACTCCCGCCTGGACTCCGCTCTCCCGTTTCCGGCAATGAATGAGTTGACGGCAGATTCTCACACATTGGAGAGAAATAATTGGATGACGAGAGCCCGTAAGCCACGCCCCCAGCCAACGCTCATTTTCCGCAGTCTCCGTAGAGTCCCCGCCCTTCCCGTACGCTCTGCATTGCTATTGGTGGAGACGTCCTGTCAATCACTTCACGCTTTTCCTTTTTCCAGTTCATCTGACAGCACGTGCCTTAGGCCCACAGGGAAGTGTCAGGGAGGCCCCGCCTCCGCGTGACGTCATCAACAGCGGAAAAGGCGGGCGTTAGCTGTCTATTGTCTGCCACTGGCTCTAGGGTTTCCGTAGCTCCGCCCCCAACGTAGCTGTCGCTTGTTTATTGGCCGGGAGTTTAGGTACTGTTGGAGTGGGCGGGGTCTCTTATGACGCCCCTCCTTCCCCTCAGCGCTGACTAGGAAATGTCATTTGAGCTGAGGAGCGCTGAGCGGCTCCGTCCTGCCGGCCTCTCGTCTGGATTACTCCCAGGACTGTGATGTGGACGGCGCGCTCGGACGCCCTGACGGAATCTCGACTTGTAGCGACACGGAGCAGCGGAGGAGACCGGAGTCCTGCAGCGGACGAGCCCCGTGCCTGCGCATTCTAAAGCTCCATTCCCGAGCAGTCACCGAGCGTCCACAGCCCCCTCCCGCCCCCAACACACACCCCCACCCCGGGAGGAGGAGGAGGAGCGGCGGCCAGCGGGGGGGAATCCAACATGGCGGAGCACGCAGCCCTGGATAATAAGCACAAAGCGGCAACCGTCAACTCCGGGGCCTCCTCCCCCGCCCTGAGCCCCGGGCGCTCGGACTCCCCCGGGGGAGGGCTCTCGGGGGGCTTGTCGCAGCCGGCGGGCTGGCAGTCCCTGCTCTCCTTCACCATCCTCTTCCTGGCCTGGCTGGCCGGCTTCAGCTCCAGGCTCTTCGCAGTTATCCGCTTTGAGAGCATCATCCACGAGTTCGACCCTTGGTGAGTGCCCGCCGCGTGCTGGGGAAGGTGGCACCGGGCAGGGAGGGCCGAGCTCACTATGTGCCCTGTGCTCAAAGTGCAGGAGGCTGCCTGATCGTACTGTGTCCTACGGTACAGACTGTGCCGCCCGGCACCGTGCCCTACTGTGCAGACTGTGCCGCCCGGCACCGTGCCCTACTGTGCAGACTGTGCCGCCCGGCACCGTGCCCTACTGTGCAGACTGTGCCGCCCGGCACCGTGCCCTACTGTGCAGACTGTGCCCCAAAGGTCCGCCAGGCTTCTCCCGTGTCCTGTTGTCACTGCTTGCACTTTGCCTTGGGCTGTAGTGATTGACCAGTGTGTGTTACTGTCCGCCCAGGTACCTGTGCCCATTTGCCTTCAATCACTTGCATCAGGCACTGGAAAGGAGATACAATGTGTCACGGACACAGCTTTCTCTGCACTGAAACTTTATGGTTGAAAGTGAGTCTTTGTAGCCTGCCACTTTGTGGCACCTGTTGTGGCAGTGGGCCATTTGGAGCTGGCGTGTATTGGTTCAGACTGCTGGCCAAGTGTGTGAAGCAGGTGATCAGGCCTTGCGTGTAATGCAGAGGACTGGCACACAATGGTTTACTAGCTGCTGTTATATAATGTTCTGCAAGGGATTCTTCTGTGGTGGTGGGTAGAGTTACTGGGTGATCAGTTGCTCCATGGACTTGGCACCTTAGTACTGGCATATACTTGGTCACAACACTTTCATATACTGGTATGTGCCATGTCTATAGTATACAGGATTCTTAGGCACTGGTATTTTCTGTGTGACTGGCAAGTACTCCCTCACTAGGCTTTTTCATATACTGGCTAGTGCCATCTCTGAAGTGTATTATGTAGTCAGACACTGGCATGTACTTGGTCACTGTGCCCCTCATACACTGGCATGTGCTATGTCTAGCATGCAGGGTGATCAGGGGTCGGTACATAACTGGTCACTGCCACCTCATGCACTGGCAATGAGCAAAGCAATCGGACTGGCACGTACCTGGTAACACTGCCCCTCATACACTGACATGTTCTATGTCTGTAGTTCTGTTGTGTGCAGTGCCATCAGTACCTGGTCGTTGTGCCCCCTCTCACCGGTATGTGCTATGTCTGTAGTGTGCAGGGCGATCGGGGACTGACATGTACTTGGTCACTGTGCCCCCTCATGATGGTATGTGCTATGTCTGTAGTGAGCAGGGTGATCAGGGACTGATATGTACTTGGTCACTGTGCCCCCTCATGTTGGCATGTGCCATGTCTGTAGTGTGCAGGGTGATCAGTGACTGGCATGTATTTTGTCATTGTGCCCTCTCATGTTGGCATGTGCCATGTCTGTAGTGTGCAGGGCTATCAGTGACTGACATGTACCTGGTTGTTGTGCCCCCTGATGTTGGCATGTGCCATGTCTGTAGTGTGCAGGGCAATCGGGGACTGGCATGTATTTGGTCACTGTGCCCCCTCATGTTGGCATGTGCCATGTCTGTAGTGTGCAGGGCTATCAGTGACTGATATGTACTTGGTCACTGTGCCCCCTGATGTTGGCATGTGCCATGTCTGTAGTGTGCAGGGTGATCAGTGACTGACATGTACTTGGTCACTGTGCCCCCTGATGTTGGCATGTGCTATGTCTGTAGTGTGCAGGGTGATCGGGGATTGGCATGTACTTGGTCACTGTGCCCCTTCATGTTGGCATGTGCTATGACTGTAGTTTGCAGGGCGATCGAGCACTAGTTACACTGTATCTAGAAGATAAAGAGATGACCATCTCCTGGCATATACCGTACTTCTTCCCAAGTATTGCTTGGCACTAGGTGCTGGGTGACTTCAGAAGTACAAGGAGTCATTTATTGCTGTCATATCCTGCCTCTCTAGTGCCCTGGTTGGCCGAGCACTGGCATATACTGGTTAGCCGAGGCTGTCATGCTCTGCCCCTTGACAAGATGGTGTAATGTCTTTAGTATAGAAGTGTCTAATTTCCCTCGATCTTGTGGACATCTGTCTGGTAAAGGGGGTTCTAAATCTCCATGAAATGGATGGTAAATCGTTGCCCTCCAGCTCTTTGATATAAGTGATGATCTTCCTGCCCACTGCCTTCCTTCTTCGTGACTCCTCCGTTTTCATGTTTGCGGCACCTTCCTTGTCCGCAGGAGATGATTTGATTGTTGGGGAGGGAGGGAGTGAGGCTGGGCTTGATCTGCCACCCTGCCATATGCCCTTCTCTCTGGTGCGCTGTCACATAGCTGTCTGGCACGGAGTGAGCGCATTGCTGTGAGATCCAGAGCCGCCTCCTCAGTTAGTGGCTGCTCAGACTATAGTGATTATGAGATTGTGGCTCGGGTTCCTGCCCTGCCTTGTGATTACATGGGGCTTACCAGGCAGATCAATTTCTTTAGGTTTGCAAATCTATAAGGTACAGAATACATACAGTGTAATCCAGCATTAAGGGGGCAGAACAGTGGTCTGGATTATTAGATGTTTGCAGATAAGCGCACAGAACCCCAGTAGGTCAGCCCAAACTAAAATCTGATACTACCGCTGTGTTAATCTGTGTAATCCCCGGAGCCTTAGAATTGGACTTTTTTATACTATATTACTGTACAATTCAGTAATGGACTATTGGATGCCAGATTAAAGGATGATTTTAGAGTACTTGTGCCGCTGTGTGTACCTGTTCAAAGGCTTTTTGCAACCAATGATCTGCAGGGTAATGTGGAATTGCAGAAGTGAAAGGAGTTGGGAAAGTGTGAACATTTTCTCTGCTGACATAATGTGGTAGCAAAATGGGGGCCTAAGACGTTAGGCTGAGCCACAGCGACCGCACACAATCACTACCCTGCTCCACTTCTGCCATGACATTGTTTTAAATGGAATGAGTCACCGAGCTTTGCTGCCTCATCTGAGTGCAGCATAGTATAGCGGCAGCGACCCTGATTCCAGAGATGTATCACTCACTGAGCTGCTTGCGCCTTGTTCTAACTGCTGTAGAGCTACCAGTTCTCTGAATGCTGAGCTCTGTGTAACTCCGCTCACAGTACTGATTGACAGCTTTCTGCCTATGCACTGCACACAGAAAGCATCATAGTCAGAGGTGGGGACAGTGTTATATAGGACTCATGACTATGGAGGACTACTTGGCAGCAACTTGTTAGTTTTCGAGAGATAATCTGTTGATAAATCAGTTTTTATCAAAATTACAGAAACTCATAAGCTTGCGAGCAGGGCCCTCACTCCTCTTGGTATTTGTTATAATCTACCGTATGTGATTATTGTTATGCTGTAATGTCTATTGTCTGTACAAATCCCCTCTGAAATGTAAAGTGCTGCGGAATATGTCGGCGCTATAAAAATAAAATTTATTATTATTATTAAAGTAACCTAGTAAGTGAGATCACTGGAATCTGGGTCTCTGCTCCTACATCATGCTGCTCTGAGATTAGGTGGCAAAAGCTAGTGAACTGTACACTTGAAACATTTTGTGCGTATAAATACATGTTTTACTGTTTTTTAATCTTTGAGCAACTAATCTAATTACTAAAATGCAAACAGTATACGGTATATAATCCGTGCACCAAAGCATTGCTGCCTGTAGGTCTATTAGGTCTTGGCTTTGGAACCGCTTGATGGGCCTGAAGACCATTTTATTAGGCACTCACCTGACATAACCATCCAGGATCTCCTAATGATGATCCCAGGGTTGCTGACCCCTGACGGACCCAATTAAAGCCACAACATATAGCCTTATATACAGTCATTATTGTTCCTCTTAGATCTGCTATAATGCTGCAGAGCTTCTCTATCTGGTCTGTTAGCAGATTTGGTGATACAAATTTCATACATTTTTAAGTAGATCTTGGACCGGATGGTGGTATAATTACTTTATAAATCCATGTTTAAATGGCTGTACATTCCTTTTTGGATTTCCCTTTATGCTCCATGGCTACCCAAGTGGCCCGATTGTCAGCTCCTCAATGCCCCTCCTGCTGCTGAAATCTCGCCCCGCTCTGTACAAGCTGGAGCAGTCAGACAGGTTGGGTGGGCCGAGGCTAAATACACTGTGTGCAACCATGCAGTTTCAAAGTAAGTACACCAGGTTTATTAAGCTATACACTTTGCATTGTGAATCGCACTGGCAGATTCGCTTAGGAGTCATAGACGAAACTGGTGACGACCTTATTCTGTTCATGTAGCGTGTTGGACCCCATCAAAAGACGCTGTATAGCTCTACTCCACAGGTGCCTGGGAGTTATACATGTGAAGCGTGGAATAATAGCGTTAACGGGACATTTCAGGTATCAACTCCAGGCCCCATAGAGAATCAAAACACCGTATACTCGCTTGCAGGTGGCGTGACATTTTTTTCATGTGACTGCTGCAGCCTTTATTATTTCAACAGAATGGATGTCCACTCTGACCTAACATTGAGCTGCAGCTGATCAGTGGCCGCTGATTGGCTTTAGCAGTCACAGTACAGACCAAAAGTTTGGACAGACCTTCTCATTCAAAGAGTTTTCTTTATTTTCATGACTATGAAAATTGTAGATTCACTCTGAAGGCATCAAAACTATGAATTAACACATGTGGAATTATATAATTAACAAAAAAGTGTGAAACAACTGAAAATACTGTATGTCTTGTATTCTAGGTTCTTCAATGTAGCCACCTTTTGCTTTGATTACTGCTTTGCGCACTCTTTGCATTCTCTTGATGAGCTTCAAGAGGTAGTCACCGGAAATGGTTTTCACTTCACAGGTGTGCCCTGTCAGGTTTAATAAGTGGAATTTCTTGCCTTATAAATGGGGTTGGGACCATCAGTTGTGTTGTGCAGAAGTCTGGTGGATACACAGCTGATAGTCCTACTGAATAGACTGTTAGCTGCTTTTTTCTTGCCATAATACAAATTCTAAGTAAAGAAAAATGAGTGGCCATCATTACTTTAAGAAATGAAGGTCAGTCAGTCAGAAAAATTGTGAAAACTTTGAAAGTGTCCCCAAGTGCAGTGGCAAAAACATCAAGCACTACAAAGAAACTGGCTCACATGAGGACTGCCCCAGGAAAGGAAGACCAAGAGCCACCTCTGCTGCGGAGGATAAGTTCATCCGAGTCATCAGCCTCAGAAATCACAGGTTAACAGCAGCTCAGATTAGAGACCAGGTCAATGCCACACAGAGTTCTAGCAGCAGACACATCTCTACAACAACAGTTAAGGCCTCTTTCACACTTCAGTTTTGTTGCATCAGTTACAATCCGCCAAAAAGGCAGACAAGCGGATCCGTTCTCAACTGATGTGAACGGATGTCACAGGATCTGTTTTCAGACGGATCCTGAAAATGAGGAAATCAAGGAACTGCTGGAGAGAGAGAGATTGAGAGAGATTTGTGAGAGATTTGTTCTTGTTTTGTCCGGCACCCAGAAAGAAATTCGGGTTAAATCAGTGTCTGGAGGATCCGCCAGAGAAAAAAACGTTGCAAGCTCCGTTTTGAAATCTTTGAGGATGGTGACGGACAGCAACTTTTGGCGGATCCTCAAAAAAAACGGATGCAACGGACAGCAATCCGTCACAATCCGCCATTAATGCAAGTCAATGGGGAAAAAGAACGGATCCTCAAAAGAAAATTGAGGATCCGTTTTTTTCAAAACCTGGCGGATTGTGACTGATTGTAAAAAACGGAAGTGTGAAAGAGGCCTAAGAGGAGACTTTGTGCAGCAGGCCTTCATGGTAAAATAGCTGCTAGGAAACCACTGCTAAAGACAGGCAACAAGCAGAAGAGACTTGTTTGGGCTAAAGAACACAAGGAATGGACATTAGACCAGTGAAAATCTGTGCTTTGGTCTGATGAGTCCAAATTTGAGATCTTTGATTCCAACCACCGTGTCTTTGTGCGACGCAGAAAAGGTGAACGGATGGACTCTACATGCCTGGTTCCCACTGTGAAGCATGGAGGAGGAGGTGTGATGGTGCTTTGCTGGTGACACTGTTGGGGATTTATTCAAAATTGAAGGCATACTGAACCAGCATGGCTACCACAGCATCTTGCAGCGGCATGCTATTCCATCCAGTTTGCGTTTAGTTGGACCATCATTTATTTTTCAACAGGACAATGACCCCAAACACACCTCCAGGCTGTGTAAGGGCTATTTGACCAAGAAGGAGAGTGATGGGGTGCTATGCCAGATGACCTGGCCTCCACAGTCACCAGACCTGAACCCAATCGACATGGTTTGGGGTGAGCTGGACCGCAGAGTGAAGGCAAAAGGGACAACAAGTGCTAAGCATCTCTGGGAACTCCTTCAAGACTGTTGGAAGACCATTTCCGGTGACTACCTCTTGAAGCTCATCAAGAGAATGCCAAGAGTGTGCAAAGCAGTAATCAAAGCAAAAGGTGGCTACTTTGAAGAACCTAGAATATGACATATTTTCAGTTGTTTCACACTTTTATGTTAATTATATAATTCCACATGTGTTAATTCATAGTTTTGATGCCTTCAGAGTGAATCTACAATTTTCATAGTCATGAAAATAAAGAAAACTCATTGAATGAGGTGTGTCCAAACTTTTGGTCTGTATGTATACGTTGTTTTTATTTTCTGTGGGGCCCTGAAATGATTAAGCAGTGATGGTTTAGTAGCCGATATCCCTTTTAAGTAGAGATCAGATTTTCTGTGGCTATTTGATTTGATTCTTTCCTTGGTGTTCACTACGTTACAGAAGGAACCAAACAAACACTCGGTAATTATTGGAGTCAACGTTCGTCTGCTTGACATTGAATTAGGGAATGTGCGGCCTTGACACATGCTTTGGATTTAAGGAAGTAAATGCAGCCAAAATGATGTAAGAAACAGAGCATTGAAAGCCTCGATTCCTGTAGTTCCGAAAGGCCATGATGAAAGCTTTAAGCATTGTGCTTATCAGGCAAGTAGGTAGATAATAAAGGGTTATTTCCAACAAGTGCACTGGAGCGACAGTGGCTCATTGATTGCAGAGAGTGCTAGATAGCCCTGTGTTCTCTGCTTATTGGCTCTATCTTCATTTGAGAAAGTAGTGGGCCTATAAATATTATATGTAAAAGTATTCTATTGTGTTTGTCGGTGAGAGATGACTGGCATCGTTGGCATGTGACTCTCACCTAATGATTTGTGTTTTCAGCCATGGTATAATATTGTTTTCTCCTATTTCTTAGGATGTTTTCAGACTTGCGCCTCCAGTAGGCGTACACGCTCTAAAATGGTCCACGGCAGAGTGCATGTTCGCTCTGCCGTCACCATTATAGTCTATGGCCCGTCAGTGCATCTGTCCGAATCCTGTTTTGTGGGGAGGTTCGGATGTATGCTCCCACGGGGCCACCGAGCGGGTACTAAATGCTATGTGAAATCCCCCATTAGATTAACCAGTTAATCTATCTGTGTACGGTCCAGGCAGACCTCGTCGGTCCCTACAAGCCCAACATCAAATGAATCCTGCTAAATAAGAGCAGGTGACTATATGAACACGGAACCGGGGATGTGTTTTGTCACCTTTCTTGATAGAGCACTATGTCAACAGTGTCCCAGGAGACCAGCAGTGGTACCATTCCTCTTCCGAAATCTTGTAAGAAAGGAAGGCGGCGCTCCATGTGTGATACCGCGAGGACAAGTATGTAAGCTAGCGGATGTTGTCACTCCCCAGTGACTTGTGACCCAGCACAACGCCGTGAACCATGATAAGGCACAATGAGGGGCTGTTGCTCCGGCCATGACATACTCCTTGGTGGGGAGGAAGAAACTGGAGAAAAATTGGTACTTCCCAGGGGCTGCCGAGAAGGGTAGGAGGCTGGATGTACGTTAATGGAGAACTTATTCATACAACTCGTTATGGAGTCGGTTTTGCGGAGTACATGAGAAAGGAGCCAAGGCGGCTCTGAAACGCGTAGGAATAAATTCTCCTTTTAAACACATCCAGTCTCCAACCTTTCTTGTCAATTCTCAGAAATTGCTGGGTTTTTTTTCTCCAGTTTCTTCTTCCAAATCTTAGTAGGCGTGCACATTTAAATGTACTAATGTGTTCCGCAGTGATGCACATCACTCCGTGTAAAAATAGGTGCCTAGCTAGGATACCACACCTTATTCAATTAAGAACCAAAATCTGGCACTCGTTTAGATGCCAAGAATTAGTCTTTATTCAAATGAAGCAATCCCACAAAATGAGTGTAACGATTCACCTTCACCAGACTTGGGACATCTCTAATTCAATGCATCTAAAAGAGTGCAGAATAAATGTACGGTAAGTCGAGACCCCGGTAGCAAGGATTAATTTACAGCTGGACAGTTTTGATGAACTCCTTTTTATCTGTTCCTATTTTCGTCTATTTACGGCACTTTTTACCACTTATTTCTAGGTTTTTGCTGTGTTTAGGCTTAGGTTCAGTCCCTTTAACAATAAATGTGGCGCAGCATGCATCGCTTATAATATGTTGAAGAGGTTTTCCAGTTTCTGAAAGCCCCTCTGCCCTGGCTGCAATTTGTTTAAAAAAGCATTAAAACCAACTTTATTCTCCCTCAGTCTCCACTGCCACTCCCTGTGTACAATGTTGTTGGCATCGGTGGCACTGCCAGGGTGGATGGCCCGAACCACTCAGCTCACTCATTGCCTTCTTCATAGGCAATGTTTGCTTTAACATCAGCCTTCACATCTTGCTTCTATCCCTGCAGGTTAACCATTTAAATGCTGTCAGTCACTGACAACGATAGTTAAGGAATGTCGGCTGCTGATGTGTGCGTGCTCACCTACACCGTAGCGGTGATCCGACGTCTCATAAGGGGGGGCTTAAAGTGTAAAGCATGCCACGTCTAGCACTCAACCAATATTACTGAAAACTGAGGACAGGACTGCAAGCAGGTGACCGTACGTACTGTACAGAGTGGGAGCAGAGCAATACATTGGCTAGTAAATGAGGGGGGCCTCCTATACGATGTCCCTATGCCCACGTGAGACCTGTAAGCTGAAGTGGTTGGGTTTTGAACATCCTCTTTTGAGTGGTGTAATTATTGGAGGTGGGGGGCTCTAGCTGATCTGTTTTGGGTGTGCATTAACGCTCCTGCAATGCAATTCCAGCGTGATTTGCGTATGGATTGTCAGCGGTGCTGTGACATGTGACGCCGGCGCTCAGTGCTGGCATCACGGTCTCTGCCTTAGGACAAACTGAACGTGAAGAAGTAGGCTGGGCTGCCGCCCTAGCTTCCTCTTCAAGTTCAGTTTCTCCTAAGGTGGAGACAGTAACGCCAGCACTGATTGTGTTTTTCACGGATACAACATGTACCTAGTAGTCTTTGGTGCAGTTCACGTTTTTTGCATCTTTGCATAAAATGTTCTGGAGACATTTCAGTTTGTCTGTTTGAGAAACCTTACTGATGTCTGAATAAGGCCTAAATCATCCAACAAGTGCATGGAATAACATTCTCATCACATTGGCACCTATCTAGGGGATACATACAAGTAAATAATCTCTTCTCTCATATGGGTAGTGTGTGTGTATATATTTGTTATGGGGAAGAAAAAGTATATGTATAATATATAATCTAAATTTATATGCTTTTTTTTTTTTTCTAGAAATGTACATTAGCATGCAATGGTCATTGTGCAGGGAGGGGTAGGTCAGCTATGAAATTTCAGATTGTGAATGGTGGATTATGTGGTAAATTACCGTATCTACAGGTGTGTTCACTGAAATCCTGCCTGTGATGATAATGAGACTGCTTAAAACTCTTTGTGGAAGAGCAGGAATAATGAATAAAATAGCCTCAGTGGTGACCGTGAAAATTCATAGATTTCTAATGCGTTAAAAAGACCAATAATTTCTTGGTGGCAGTGCGGAGGCCAGTCAGTGAGCGCCATGGCTCTGTGGGGCAATCTGACTCTGCTGGCAGAGCTGCTGAGCTCAGTAATCGCCCACCACGCTGTCAGCCTGGTGGACTGCAACCGCTTTCATACATGGGGAGCAGTGGTGGATCTGGTGTTAAGCAAAGCGCAGTTTGTTTTGTTTTTTTTCTTTCCATCCAGCCCCCAGGAATTTCTGACATGAGACGACTCCTTTCAGTTAGTTTTAAAGTGAGAAAAATGAACAAGTTTAAATGGGTTGTCCAGGCTTGTGGGTCAAGTCTATAGTCATTCTGTAAGTGTTGACTTGTGAATCCTCAGTGTGCACTGTCGGGATACTCCGGTGCCGGGAATGGGCCGTCATCAGACTACAAGTATGCGATTTGTATACTTGTAGCCACATGTCCAGCCCCACTCAATTGACTTGTATTTAGTAAGGATGCGCATGTCTAGTCGCCATGTATGCAAATCACCTAGTTCCGGTCATCCTGTCACTGGATAATCCTGACTGCTTTCAATGTGCACACTGTGAGGGTTTACACATCTGCAGTCACATGAATTGCCTGCAGACTTGAACCCCAAGCCGGCACAACCCCTGCATGAATCTGGGCCCAAACTGCTGGTGCTAGACTGCAGCAGTGACTGTAACCTAAACACCGAGCAGGACACAAACGTAAGAATTGTTTCCAGTAGTAGAAATGTGCATAACCCATTAATGGTAGCGCTAGTTTTTCGCAGAATAATCCACCCTTCCACACTGAAATGATTTTTCATGAATTGTTAGAACATGAGAAATGGTTCAGAGCGTGGACTTTTCTGTCAAAATCCCCATGTCTCAGTTCAGTCATATATCAAGCTGCCACGTTCGGGTGAAGAGATTAGAGTCCAGTCTCCGCATCGTGGTGCCTACACAGTCTAGTCTATAGGTCTGTGACAATCACAGCACCCCCTCCCCCTTCTCAACCACAGTTCTGCCTTGTCTCCCATAATATATGGTTCCCAGTCCCATCCCTCGCATCCTGGAATAAATGCAGATTTCCTGTTGGTCTTGAATTAAATCAGGAGACCAACTGGCACGAGCTAATCTGTGGAACGGAACCAGATGGCGGGTATAAAAGGGTATCACCAACAGTTCTCGCCAGTCGCCTGCAGCGGACGGGATTATTTCTGGGTACGTGAATCCCAGACGTATGGACAGTAATAATGCTGCTGCTGCCAGGCTGTGGTGTTGGTTGCTAAAATTATATATGGGAATTTAAAGGAAATCTGTCAGCAGGTTCATGCAGAGCAGTGTAAAGTGGGGACAGAATCCCTGATTCTGGGTCACTTACTGGGCTTAACCCCTTTACTACCAAGGGTGGTTTGCACGTTCTCTCCCGGGCCAATCTTTACAATTCTGACCACTGTCCCTTTATGAGGTAATAACTCAGGAACGCTTCAACGGATCTAGGCGATTCTGACATTTTTTACTTCACTTTAGTGGTAACATTTCTTCGCTATAACTTGCGTTTATTTATGAAAAAACTGGAAATATGGCGACAATTTTGAAAATTTTGCAATTTTCAAACTTTGAATTTATATACCCTTAAACCAGAGAGTTACGTGCCACAAAATAGTTAATAAATAACATTTCCCACATGTTTGCTTTACATCAGCACAATTTTGGAAACAAATTTTTTTTTTTTTTTTAATTAGGAAGTTATAAGGGTTAAAAGTTGACCAGCGATTTCTCATTTTTACAACACCATTTTATTTTTAGGGACCACCTCACATTTGAAGTCACTTTGAGGGGTCTATATGATAAAAAATACCCAAAAGTGACACCATTCTAAAAACTGCACCCCTCAAGGTGCTCAAAACCACATTCAAGAAGTTTATTAACCCTTCAGGTGCTTCACAGGAATTTTTTGAATGCTTATAAAAATGAACATTTTAACAATACTTCAGGTTCAATCTTTTTATTTTACCAAGGGTAACAGGAGAAACTGGACTGGAAAAGTTATTGTGCAATTTGTCCTGAGTACGCAGATACCTGATATGTGGGGGGAATCATTGTTTGGGCGCATGGCGGAGCTCGGAAGGGAAGGACTTTTTCACTGCAAAATTGGCTGGAATTCAGATCGGACGCCATGTCACGTTTGGAGAGCCCCTAATGTACCTAAACAGTGGAACCCCCAACAAATGACCCCATTTCGGAAACTAGACCCCCCAAGGAACTTATCTAGATATGTGGTGAGCACTTTGAACCCCCAAGGGCTTCACAGAAGTTTATAACGTTCAATTAAAAAAATCATATTTTTTCCACAAAAATGATCTTTTCACCCCCAATTGTTGTTTTCCCAAGAGTAACAGGACCCCAAAAGTTATTGTGCATTTTGTCCTGAGTATGCTGATACCCCATATGTGGGTGTACACCACTATTGAGTGCATGGCAGAGCTCGGAAGGGAAGCCACGCCATTTGACTTTTTTGGCTGGAATTGAGATCGGACTCCATGTCGCATTTGGAAAGCTTCTGATGGGCCAAAACAGTGGAAACCCCCCAATTCCAACTCCAACCCTAACCCCAACACACCCCTAACCCTAGCCCTAATGGGAAAATGGAAATAAATATATATATTTTTTTTTTTTTATTATTTTTTTTTCCCTAACTAAGGGGGTGATAACGGGGGGTTTGATTTACTATTTATGGCGGTTTTTATGTTTGGCGGCTAAAAGACTCCTTTTATTGTAAAAATAGTTTTTGCATCACCACATATTGAGAGCTATAATTTTTCCGTATTTTGACACACCGAGTCATTTGAGGTCTTATTTTTTGTGGGACGAGTTGATGTTTTTATTGGTACCATTTTCGGGCACGTGACATTTTTTGATCGCTTCTTATTCCGATTTTTTTTTTTTTTTTTGGGACGCAGAATGAACAAAAACCAGCGTTTCATGAATTTCTTTTGGGGGGTGCGTTTACACCATTCCAAGTGCGGTAAAATTGATAAAGCGCTTTTATGCTTCGGGTCAGTATGGCTACAGCGATACTTCATTTATGTCTTTTTTTATGTTTTGGCGCTTTTATGCAATGAAAACAATTTTATATAAGAAATTATTTTTGCATCGTGTTTTTTTTTTTTTTTTTTTTTTTTTTTTTTCTGTGAGCTATAACTTTTTAACTTTTTTGCTGATGCTGTGTGGCGGCTCGTTTTTTGCGGGACAAGATGACGTTTTCAGCGGTACCATGGTTATTTATATCCGTCTTTTTGATCGTGCGTTATTGCACTTTTTGTTCGGTATGATAAAGCTTTTTTTTTGCTTCGTATTTTATTTAAGGGCTTCAATAAAGGGGTTAACTAGTGGGACAGTTTTATAGGGCGGGTCGTTACGGACACGGCGATGCCAAATATGTGTTCTTTTATTTTGTTTTTTTTTTCATTTTCAAAAAATGAATTTATTAGGGAATAATTTTTTTTTTTTTAAAACTTTATTACAATGTCTGCAGCGATCTGTCACCGGCAGTGCTGCAGGCTTCCTCATGCCGGTGCCTTGCCGGCATGAGGAAGCCGCCTCCCTGAAGGTCCTTGCCGCCATTTTGGATTCGGGGACCTGCAGGGAAGGAGACCCCCGCAGCAGCGCTGCACATGCGCTGCTGTTGGGGTCTCGAGGGAGACCCCTCCCTGCCGATGCTTCCCTAAACCCCCGGTACACTGCGATCGTGTTTGATCACAGTGTGCCAGGGGTTAACGTGTCGGGGGTGGTCCGTGACCGCCCCTGACACACAGTGCTGGGTGTCAGCTGTGATAATCAGCTGACACCCAGTCGCGATCAGCGGCGCTCCCCCTGTGAGCGCAGCTGATCTCGCTAGACGTACTATTCCGTCCTTGGGACTTAGGTCCCAGATCACATGGACGGAATAATATGTCTAGTGTAGGAAAGGGGTTAAAGGGGTATTCCTATTTTATACATCTATGGCACATCCACAAAATCTGCCAGAAATGTATAGTAGATGCATGCCCTAATGGATCTCGTGCTCTGATTATAGCTAGGATCCAAATTGTACAAATACCGATATCAAAATGCATTATACATAATAATAATATAGTAATATCTCTTTTGGACTCAGTAGGGTCTTACATGCTCTTATATCTGAGGTGGTTAGATTTCTTTTTAGAGGACTATATGTTCTATACTGCTTATAGCTAGTTAAGATTCCCATCCAAATGAATAGGAATTCTGGATACTAACAGTGGCGCACATCAAGGCCCCATTCTCGAGAAGGGTGGGAATATCGCATCTACCTGTGACTGTTATAAATGTATGTGTTGTGTATGCCCCTTTATCTCGTTGTCATGATGTGAAATCTAACCATCGTGTTTGCTCTTTGTGCGATCCATTCTGTATTGATGACCATGACTCTTGATTGCAGCATTTTTGCTGCAGTAATCCGCGTATAGTGTAAGGGTACCGTCACAATTGGCGATGCACCAGCGATCCTGACAACGATATGACCTAGTAGGGATCGCTGGTGCGCCGCTACACGGTCGCTGGTGAGATGTCAAACAGTCAGATCTCACCAGCAACGATACGGAACGATGTGACGGTCGTTGGGACCCTGGCTCTCAGACCTGTAGTATTGAGGTCGTTGTCCCTGTCAAACACAGCGATGCATGCTGGCCAGCGGGACACCAGCGATCAAAAAATGGCTCAGGACATTCGAGCACAATCAGCGACATCACAGCAGGGGCCCGATCGCCACTATGTGTCACGTAACGAGATCACTGTTGCGTCACAAAATCGGTGGCGCAACAGGGACCTCGCTAGCGATCTCGCTATGTGAGGCAGGGGCTTAAAGGGAACCTGTCACCCCCCCCCCAGGCGTTAAGTAAAAGAGCCACCTTGTGCAGCACTAATGCTGCATTCTGTCAAGGTGGCTCTGTTACTTAGCTTCCCTTCCACTGCAGAAATAGTCGTTAGTAAAATTGTTCAAAAACACCTGAAATTTGACCGAGGGGCAGGTCTTTCCCCCTCTGACAGATGCCTCGCATCCATCACTCATTTCGGCAGAGCTGCCAGCGCTTTCGGATCACATCCCGGCCTTCATATCGTGCGGCCACAGATCGCACCCGCAGTCACTCATGATTTATGCACACTGCGGGGCTTGGAATCTCAGGCATACGCAGTAGTTATCTGCGGCTCTCATGCCCAAGATTCCCAGCCCCGCAGTGTGCATAAATCATGAGTGACTGCAGGTGCGATCTGTGGCCGCACGATATGAAGGCCGGGATGTGATCTGAGAGCATGGGCAGCGCTGACTGCGCATGCCCAAGAAGATATAGTACTGCGCAGGTGCCAGCATTTCAAAAGAAAACTGAGGAGGCAGCGCCAAATACGAAATGACTGATGGATGCGAGGCGTCTGTCAGAGGGGGAAAGACCTTCCCCCCTGTCAAATTTCAGGTATTTTTGAAGTAACAGAGCCACCTTGACAGAATGCAGCATTAGTGTTGCACAAGGTGGCTCTTTTACTTAAAAACGCCTGGGGGGGGGGGTGACAGGTGCCCTTTAAGGCTTGTATTGGCTGCAAGGCACGTCGGATTAATTACACTTTATTACAGGGATTTGCTTTGTGTGATCTGTAGTCGCTTCATATCAATTCTAGTAATCCGCTACTACTTAGTATATCTTTGCATTGCCAGTTTGCCGTGCTTGCCAGGACCTATGTCGGCACCAGCGGGTTGTTATCGGTTTGCCTTTTTATTTCTGTATGAAGTAGTCTGCTGTGTTATCACGCTATAAGGGTATGTGCACGCCTTAAGTATTTGGGGGGGAATTTCTGTATTGTTTGGAAGGAAAAAAGCAACAGCAAAAAAAAGTGCGTTTTTGCGGCTTTATTTTACTTGGGTTTTTGATGCAGATTTTTCCCCACTCATTAGTCTGGATAAAATCTGCTGAAAGAAATGACATGCTTCAGATTTGAGGCAGATTTCAATCTGAAAGTTGCAAATAACAGACGTGTGCATGAGACTTTCCGGATTCTCATTCACTTTGCTGGCATCAAGAAACACTTCACTTCATGTTTTGGATCTGTATAGCAAAAAAACGCACCGTGTGCACACAGCCTTTCAGTATGTTGTTTTGTACAATGGAAGCCTGTGGGCGATGGGCGCCTCTATACAGTGACATCCTTCAGAGGTAGACTTCAGGAAAGCACAGTGCAAAAGTGGCGCTCTATCAACGGGCGTTTTGATTTAGTCTTTGATTATTAAAGAGTTGGTACTTCAGTCTCCACTACTCAAGTCTGCGTAGTTTCCGGCACGGCTTTTATCGCGGCTCACAATGCTGAACGTTATTAGATCACCTGAATCATATCTTTTGTCTTTACTGTTGAGACCAGGGATTGCCTGCAGCGGTTTGTTTGTAGACTAGACTGCAGCCATATAAACAAAGACTAGGGAGAAGCTATGGTAGCTTTGAACTGTACTGCAAAATTCCTTTTAAACATTAGATTTTAGGTCGGGGTCACACTAGTGAGTGCAATGCGAGAAATTTGCGCTTCAATACCCTGCACTATGCAGCTGAACTCTCCGGTCCCAGTGCCGGCGGCAGTGCCGGGTATTGAGGAGCGAGTTTCTCGCATTGCACTCACAAGCGTGACCCTGGCCTTAGAGTGATTTGCGTCCGCCATGATAGTTACTGGTCTAGTTCCCAACAATGAGGCACCCATCGGTCATTATTGCCTAACTTGTCGGCATGGTGATAATTGGTGAGTGAAGCCAGCTAAAGTGATAACAATATCTAAATCTGTAATGATGAAATGGAAAATGCAGTGAGGCTGTAAATGTAGGGAATGTTCTTATTTAAAGTAAATTGTACTAAAATGTGACGGTGTGACCAAGCGTAGAATTAAGAAATGCTTCCAGGTTCCTTGCAAAGAAGCCGCATGATATTGGCTAATAACTGCACCCGAGAGCGCCGAGAGGTTGGATTAACCATTATACAAATCTGTCTGCGACTTGATATTGGGTTTCTGAAGTTGCTCAGTGGGAGAACAACTTCAGTACACAAGAATTTGTATTGCGGGAAGACTTTCTGTATTTTCTGCTGTAAGTACTTCAGTGGCCAAAAATGACAAAAGTATTCTAGGAGTGATACCTCTTATTAGCTAACCAGAAGAAAAAACCCTCCAATAATGCGGCTAAGCACTCCATAAGGGTATGTGCACACCTTGAGGATTCTCTTGCGGTGCACAGTACCATTTTATCCAATGTAAAACCAAAAACGCTGTGTACATGCTGCGGATTTTTCCGCAGATTTGAATCCGCAGCATGTCAATTCTTTTGTGCGGATCTGCAGCGTTTTTACACCTGCTCCCTTATAGAAATCCACAGGTGTAAAAACGCAGGGTAAATCCGCATGGAAAAATCTGCAGGGTAATCTGCAACGTGTGCACATACCCTAAAATGGTCAGAACTGCATGCTCCTCCTGGTGACGTTTTATCCCACCATTGTCACCTATCCGTTCTGCTTACAACTTCTGTTTTGGTCACAAGGGAGATTATATCTACTTTGATTCCATTGTAACAAGTTAATTTGCTGTAAAGCCTATTTATTATAGGTAATCTGTGAGCAGAATTTTTTTTTACATATGGAAGTAGAGAAATGGTTGTGTGGGCATTTATCAGATCTTTATTATTTTTTTTTTTTTTTGAAAACTGATGTGACACGCATGAGAAATCTAGTGTAGAAACCACGTGAATATGAGACTGGAAATGCTCAGGGAGTGTCTCGATGCACTTGGGTGCAAGAATCCGTTCATATGCATTGACTCGCCGCCGCCTCCCCCTGTGCATTTCCAGCCTGATTTGTATATGGCTTCTACAGTAGATATTTTATTCCTGACTCGGTATCTATAATCCCCATTGCAAAATGGAGCAGCGGGTCGGACGCTCGACCTCCAGTCTTAGTTCTCTGTGAGCTGCCAGACGAAGCCAAGCGCAGCACTCGGCAGCCCCATGGGGAATGAATGAAGCGGCAGTCAGGTGTGCACAGTGTCGTTCTGTTATAGAGGGGTTAAAAGCTCCCCGTTCTGCCAGTCTGTGAGGGTTCCCACGACCCACACTGTAGGACAAGCTCTTTATCTCTTTATCGGTTTTGAAGCTTTGAATTTTACTTGTACATTTTTTTTTAAAAGAAACTAATAAACTGTTTGTCCTGTTCTATATATAATCAGAGAAAAGTGAGGCGCTATAGACTTATATCTGATGCATCACTCCATAGTCCTGACTGTGTACCAATGCATCTGTGGCAGCTCTCCGGCCATGGCAGTGATTGCCATGTAGCAGTGGTTGTATGTGTATCACCAATACAGTGTGGCTTCATGTCACGGGAGAATAGTCTAGATGTGGAACATGTTATGTAATCAGCTGGATCACCATGGTGGTGGTCCACATTGCCCTGCGTCATAGTAAATGGTTACTGTTGGTGATCGGTATCAGTTTTCATCCTTACAACTCTCACTTGGCCTTGAATTCTGAAAAGAACACGAAATAAGTCTGTGACTGTTCCTTGATCTCATTGCCTTCTGCTTAAGTAAACCGCATACAAGAATGTGTGTGATAAATCACCGCTCTACAAATAAAGTGTGTACACTCCCGCCATAAGGGCTTCTATGTCATCATGGCTGCTGGCACTTTTGTAACCCTGAGTAGCTCGTGGAGAAATGGGTTTGGAGATTGTTGGATTTACCCGTTTTCTTTGTGCCCCTGGCCATTACAGCCCTCTTTATTCCTTTTGTACAAGTTATAGTAATTCATCCTTTCCAAACCTTTCTGAGCACCAAGGCAGATTTAAAATCAACCACTTGGCAGGTTATGATACAGATTTTGCCTGTTGTAGTGCACTGCTGTTTTTGTGGCGCTCACTAGGCAAAGTTTCTTTACTGTCAATGGAAACAGTGTAGCCTCTGAACTTTGGCTGTTGTGACTTACTGTGGTGTTCTGTAGACACAGTTCTCTGAATTTTTGCAATTGTGGCAAAATGCCTGAACACATTTTGGGATACATGTGACCTTTTTTCACATTTTTTTTTTTTTCTGCTGAGATTAACAAAAAAAAAATCCTGTACGGGATGAATATTTCTTCTTTTTGTTTTTTTTTCTTATTGGAATTTAAGCTATATACCCAGTATATAAAGTGTATAAAAAGGAAAGAAGTAAAATAAAAATTTTATGTTTTCTGTTCTTTAAATTCCCTGGCAATGGACAGAATGGAGGCACTTTTCCTATAATCGGGCGTATGTCTCAGAGATGAGCCAGTGACATCCACAGCAGGAGCAGTGCAATATACTGCTTGGCTCCTGCTGCATGTGCTGGGATCAGAGCTAGCTCTCATCCTAGGATTAGTCACAGATTAACAGAAGATTGCTTCCTCCGTCTGCCCATGGACACCTCCACAGCAAGATCACAGGGTGCTGTTATGTAGCCATTAGTGATGAGTGAGTATACTCGTTGCTCGGGTTTCCCCGAGCATACTCAGGTGTCCTCCGAGTATTTTGGCGTGCTCGGAGATTTAGGCTAAGTGCACACGTTGCGGAAGTTATTGCGAGAATTCCGGTATTCCATTCCGTGGGAAAATCGCATTTTAAATTCCCGCGATTTTCCCGCGGAAAAACTAGCGTTTTGCAAGCGTAATTAGCTTGCAGAATTGCTAGCGTTTTCCAAGCGATCTGTAGCATCGCTTGGAGAACTGATTAACAGGTTGGTCACACTCATCAAACAGTGTTTGACAAGTGTGACCAACTTTTTACTATTGATGCTGCCTATGCAGCATCAGTGGTAAAAGGATGTAAAAAATAATAAAAAAAATAAAAAATATTGTTGTTCTCACCTTCCAACAGCTCCCCATCTTCCGGTCCCAGTCATCCTTTGCGCGAATGACCGCGACGTCATCGTGGTCATTCTTGCAAAGGATTACTTGGACCGGAAGATGTCGGGAGCGTGGAGAGAGGCGGGAAGAAGATCGGGGGCCGTCGGAAGGTGAGAATAACAATATTTTTTATTTTAATTCTATTTTTTACAGGGATATGGTACCCAGAACCCGGAGGACAGTCTCCTTTCCTCCGGACCGTGGGTACATCCGCAAATGTTCTGCTTACTTTTCGCATGGTGGGCACAGCCACATGCGGAAAGTAAGCAGAAACAATGCATTCCTATGTGGGTGGAATCGCCGCGATTCTGCAAAATTAATGAGCATGCTGCGTATTTTACTGCGATGTGATTCCGCCGCGGGAAAATCCACAGCATTAGCACAGCATTGCGGAATCCCATAGGATTGCATGACATGCTGTTTTTTTTTTTTTTTTTTGCGTTTTCGCGGCAAAATGGCGCATTTAAAATAGCCGCAAAAAAAACGCTACGTGTGAATCCAGCCTAAGTTTTTGTCGACACAGTTGCGTGATTTGTGGCTGCTGGACAGCCTGAATACATGTGAGGGATGCCTGTTTGTTATTGGAATTTAAGCTATATACCCAGTATATAAAGTGTTCTTGGAACCCGGACCTCAGACCTTCCCCCACCTTCTTCCTCACTGTGTGGCTGCAGCCTCCCCCTTCTGTTTGCAATCGGGCAAAAAAATTAAGTTCTACCCCCAGCTAAAACAGAAGGGCTCAGGAGTTTGCAGTATACACCCGTGTTCTCTGCTGAATATCCGATTCTTTAAGGAACGGTAAGAGAATTCAGCAGGCTGACAGTGTGGGCAAGATTGTTTCCGGTTTACCTTTATCGTTTATTTGTAGATATGGTTTTTATTAAGATGTTTCTGGTGTAAACAGTGATTTTTTTTCTTTTATTATTGAGGTCCATTTGGGTTGCATTTTAATATAGAGTAGTAGTATAAAAGGGTAAATATGTTGTCATAGAAACGACTCCCATTCCTGCTGTCGACACAGGTTTTCAGAAATGGGCTCCAAGTTTCCGACGCTTTTGTGTTTTAATCCCTCTATGTATGCAATGTAGTGTCTTCTGTTCTGTGAACATCTCGCAAGTACCGCTAAAGAGAGAGGTGTCTCGCCTATTAGTCTTTGTCCAACCCTGTGACGAGACATACCGTAATTGCCAATCCAGACCCTTGCCTGTTTCCAGGGGTTTGCCCCTCATCTTGAGGAGCAGAGTCTGGCTCGCTGCTGCGCTCCAAACAATGTGGAGACGTACCGTACTGACTAACTGTAACGAGAGCAGCCAAGTATGTGTCCCCTGCAGCGCCTCTACAGGGGAAATATAGTATTACACAAAGAAATGGCTGTCTTCCCAGCACTGATACATGGTGCACTCTGGATGTCATTTTGTATGCATGGCGTCAAAGAATTTACATCAACTCTTCCAAAGGAGGAAAAAAATTAATATTCTTAAACATTTGTGATACTCCCTTTAAACACATCCTGCAAACCCTTCCTACTCTTTAATTTGATCAGCGTCCATGAACGATTGCTTGATCAGTTTTCATACATTTGTTTTCCCCTCTTGCCGCCGTCTTTGTCCTGTGTGTATTGGCCGCTCGTCTGCATCTGTGAAGTCTTTGTGTAGATTTCCTCCCTGCGAGGTGCACGCAGACGCGGACTGTGGAGCGCACAATGCCATGGCGGCACCTCCACTGAAGGTATTAGAAGAGGCATCCTGGCGGAGAGAGCGCTTTGTCAGTGCGCCACTTTCTGCTCAACAATGCTTATTGTAACTGAAAGTGGAGTTAAAAGGGGATTCATATTCAATTCTGTCAATTGCACTTAACGGAGCTGCCAATTCTATGCCCTGGGAAAGCTGCGCTTCAGCCCATAGATGTTTTCTGTGCACATTGTCAGGAGAGCTCTTGGTTTTCTTTGTAGCCTCCCTGTGTGCTAATAGCTTTCTTGCAGTCAGTCTCAAATTATTACCAATATTTTCCTCTTTGTAGTATTTAGTTTGCTAGTGCATCTGAGCTTTGGGCATATGCATCTTGTAAAGTCAACTTTTTGTTTTATCATTTTTCCTCTTTTATATGTTGCACAAAATGCATTTCTGCCGAGAAAATATTTCTCTCTAAGGTTAAGTTCCCACGATGAGGTTTTGGCGCTGCGTATTGTCCTTGGCCAAAAAGTGCGGCATCTAAGAACCTGGGCACACTTCTTTATTGCGGTTTTTCTATGCAGCTTTGTCACAAAACCTGAAGGATTTCATAGTATCAGCTAAGTGATAAGATACCTTAAGTTTCATGCACACATTGCTGATTTGCAAACTTAAAACGGCAGAATGTCAGTCCTGTCATCATTATTGCCGCAAATTTCGCCTATGTTAATGAGAGGGGGAAAATCTGCAACAAAAACACATGGAACAAAACGCAGCAAAAAGCGTGCTTGTTCCACGCTGCAGTTTTCCTTCCAAGACTTACAGAAATGGCCCAGAAATTGCTACTGCAAATGTGTGCACATAAGAGTTCCAGAAAACACGTCTTTAGGCTAGTTTCACACTAGCGTGTGGAGGGATGCGGACTTCCTCCGTGAAGCTCCAACCACAGCCACACCTCCTCCGGTCAGCTCCGCCTCCGTCGGCAAGCGGCCTGCGAACCCTATTTTTAGCATTAGGTACGCAGGCCGTGCTGATGTATGCGGATGCCTCCGCATGCGACGTTTTGACGGTGCGGCTGCCTGCACCGAACACGTTGCATTTTGGTGCCGTCGCCACACTGTCAAAACGACGCATGTGGAGGCATCCGCATACATCGGCAATGCTAATGCTAAAGATAGGGTACGCAGGCCGCATGCCTACGGAGGCAGAGCTGACCGGAGGAGGTGTGCGCGGAGCTTCATGGAGAAAGTCCGCATCCCTCTGCAGCTCCTCTATATGCTGCTAGTGTGAAACTATCCTTACACTGCATTTTAGGTGTGGCCTTTTCCCCCTAAAATTGCATTATAAAATTTAGTCAAAGTGAAGTACCAGTAAATATCCAAAATTATGTAAAACTAGACGTGCCCAGAACCGCTGTGTGAAAAACGCATGTATAAAAAAATGCACTAAAACAGACAAAAATGCAAGTAACTTGCCAAATAGGTGCAGAAAATCTACACCAAAAACTAACCAAATGCTCCCTGCGCACATCGCTCACCCCCCCGCACACCGCGCACATACCGGTCACACCAAATGTGCCCCCTGGCAGGAAGTGAGTGTTGGGCTGCCGGGATAATAAACAGGGTGGTGCGCTTAGTCAAATGCCCGGCAATGTTGGCGAGTTCAAATTAGGACAAACATTTTATGGTTATTAAGCTTTTTTAATGAGCTCCTAAAAGCCATTATTGCCTTGTATGATGAGTACGACATTACAGATATCATTTAATTAAGAATGCAGTCTATCTCTTAATGATCGATGTCAGGTAACGGGCATCCAGCTGATGTGCTGCACAAAACGCAGCTTGTGTGAAACCCGCTAGCACAGAACTAATTAAAATTGCAACAAACCACTTAAACAAGAATTGTGAAGATAAATTTCAGCTGCTCAGTGTGGCTTAGGTGAACCTGCACTAATAATTCCCTGAAATATGATTATCCACAATAATCAATTAGTAAAGTACAGACTGCCTGAGGAACAGCCCATCTGAACCGAAGTCTATTCTACAAGGCTTAACCTGCCCGCTGATGAGCCAGACAGCAGCTGTGTTATTGCACCCATGTATGTTTTGGGGCCAAGCAGACAGCACACTGACAATGCACAGCAATGTGTTAGGTCACATGGGCATCTATACGGATGGACGGATGGCCTGTGTGTAGAATCTCAGCATACGCTACTTGGATACGTATTCCGAATCAGACTGGATTATTTTAAGTAAATACGGATCACACAGGATCCATGGATCCAAACTATTTGGTCTGTATTAAATTGTTTGGGGCAGAAAAGTGGATTTGATATGGATGTGCAAAACGGATATAAGAAATGTGGACAAAAATTGTCTTTCTGGATGATTTTGCTAGCCTTAAGCTGAAATGATTCATTTCAGAGAAGTCATACCTTTACAAGTTGGCTGGGGGGTGTCACGGTTTCGTATGACTACTTTGAGGCTTTTCCCTGCCCTGCTTCCAGTATGAGTCTATGTATGAACAATATACTTCCAACATGCTTTCCTAGAAGACCATATAACAGTAGGTTTTGGGATTATACAGATTTTATGGATATTTTTTACAATTTATAAAATGAAAGCTGAGCTCTAGTTTCTCTGGTTGGAAAGTTATTTTTTCATATGTAAATGAGCTGTTAAGATCTAAGGGCCAGGCAGAGATCTGTATGAGAATCTGCCTCCAGACATTATTGTAAATGAAATGTGGAGTTACCAGTGTGAGACATGTAATGACTAACAGTCTGCTCTCATAATCACACAGCTCTGCAGCGAGAACACTGATATCAAGGTATCATTTTATTCCGCTTCCTATGACCTACATGCATATAGACTGCCTTATGGAGGGGGTGGGTGGGCTACTGACAGTCCTTTCGACTTCTAACTGCCCAGTGAGGCTGCAATGATCCAGCTGATGAACCTCATTCACAAATATTGTGTGGTGATCTACAGCATAGTTCTCTCTTTACCTATGGCCTTAAGGCGCATAGTTGTCATCTAATGCTGGGAGATTGCTGCAGGCTTCATAATGTAGACCATAAGATCATGATCTATATATACTGAGATACAGCAGAGCCCTTAGGCAAGTTGTGTGCTAAATAACTGAAGGCACAGAAAAAGATAGCATTATTAAAGAGTAATTGTCATTTTTTTCTTTAATAAACCAATAGTTTCTACCTTATCAGAGAAGTCAGCTTATTTCTCCTAAATTGATCTAACACTCAATTCATGGGCGACATTAGTATTTGAGTGTAGATTCTCATTACTGTGAGAGGGAGAAGGTGACAGTTGGTGCTTATTAGAATCTATGGAGAGGGTTAGGATGGAGGTGGGAGGAGCTAGAGGCAGACAAACATTCTGCTGCAAGTTCTCATGAAACAGGAATATTCCTTTAAGTGTATGTATCTCCAAGATCCTATTTTAATATGTAGAATATACCCCCTGAAGAAGCCAACTCGAAACGTGCGTTGGGGGTGTGTTTGTGGTGTCTCAACAAGGGACTATGGGTAAGAGCCTCTCTGTATTTAGGAAGTAGGCACCAATGATATGATATACTAGTTTGGAACTAAATAGATTTTGGCACTAGTGCTTTCTATTTTTACATGTTACTTCTTTGAATGCTCTGCCCACCTTATTATATAAGATTTGAGACCCACATTCTTCGTTGTCTATTCCTCCCTATGTAATTTGCTATGTCATGTATTGTTGATTATGTGCCTTATAGTGATGAGCGAGGATACTTGTTGATCGGGTTTTTCGCTCCAGCTGCATGATTTGTGGCTGCGGTACAGCCTGAATACATGTGGAGATTCCCTAACAAACAGGCATTCCTCACATGTATTCTGGCTGTCCAGCAGCCACAAATCATGCAGCTGCATCGACAAACTAAATCTCCGAGCACACTGAAATACTCGGAGACCACCCAAGCAACGAGTATACTCCCTCATTACTAGTGCCTATTTTGATTGAATAAAGTAAGAATCTTTTTTTTTTTTTTTTTAAACAAACCTTTGGACTGTGACTCCAGGTGTTTCTTCTATTGATTATGTAGTAGTAATATTAGCAAATACCTCCAATTAGAAACGTAGTATAGTTCTTCTGATTCGCTATGCCGCATACCCTATGTGCAGGACATTGCAGTAGCTTAGCTACAGTATGCATAGTTATGACCACTAACAACTGTCACTATATGCGTGGTCATAACCAAGGATACCTAAGCTACTGCAATTCCCTGCACATGGGGTAAGTGCCATAGCGGAACAGGAGAAGTATGCTACGTTTCTAACTGGAGGTATTTCCTAACAATAATATTACACTACAGCATATTGGTATAGGATCTTGGAGATGGGAAGACACTTTTGAGGCTCTTGCAGACTGTGCCATCTGTGGTTTTCACGGTTAGCACTCATACCTATGATATTCTATGGGTCTGTGAAAATTGACTATGCAAGTCTACGGGCCTGTGCAGAAAATCAGACTTCACTCAAATGACATCCATTTTGCCGATCAGACTTATTGGTGCTTCTAGGTTCCATCAATGTTTCATCCGTCTACTGAACTGTCAGTTTTACACTGATGTCAAAATGTAAACTGATGTGTAAATGTATCCTCACATAACAAACGCCATTGTCAAGATATATCAAGGCTGAGAAAGTTATGACTTTTTTTTATGCATTTTTTGTAACTTGAAAACTTTTTTTTTTTTTCCCTCATTGTGAGAGAGAGAGAGAGAGAGAGAGAGAGAGAGAATTTTTTTTGTCCGGCAACCAGAAAGAATTTCGAGTTAAATGAGTGTCTGGAGGATCCGCCACAGAAAAAAACGTTGCAAGCTCTGTTTTGGAATCTTTGAGGATGGGGACGGACAGGAACTTTTGGCGGATCCGCAAAAAAAACGGATGCAACGGACGGCAATCCATCACAATCCGCCTATAATGTAAATCAATGGGGAAAAAAACGGATCCTCAAAAGAAAATTGCGGATCCGTTTTTTTCAAAACTTGGCGGATTGTGACTGATTGTAAAAAAACTGAAGTGTGAAAGAGGCCTAATTCAGAAATCGCGATTTCATATTGGAGTGCTGTGATCCTTTTGTACTGGATGTGACCTGAATTCATAGATAATGTTGACACAGGAAAGATGTATATCTTTGTACCGTGTTAGCCAGTAGATAGAAGAATATTTAGAATTGACAGTCCTCAGTGGTTGATACCTTTTAATGGCTAACTGAAAAGATGGTAACAAATTGCAAGCTTTCGAGACTACTCAGGTCTCTTCATCAGGTATAGACATAGGATGTGTGCACACGCTGTGGATTCTGCTGCGAATCCGCAGCGGTTTTGGTCCTGCGGATTGGCAGCAGTTTCTGCTGCGGTGTACAGTACCATTATAATCAATGGATAACAAAAAACGCAGTGCATATGGTGCGGAATTTTCCGCGGTTTCAAAACCGCAGCATGTCACTTCGTTGTGCGGAATCCACAATGGTTTTACACATACGCCATTGTCCGGGTGTCAAACCGCAGGCTAATCTGCAGATAAACCACAAAATCCGCGCTGAAAATTCCGCAGCAGAATCCGCAGCGTGTGCACACACCCTAATTCAAAATCTGAAGAATCACATTTTATGCACAACACAGCACAGAATTAATGCAATAGATAAGACAAGTGACGTGAAGCAGAACTATGATTATGGGGGAGTGATAGACAGTTATGGCCATAAATATTGGACCAGTTCATAGATAAGGAGTGGAAGTTTTATTGTCCTCTGATTGGAGTCTGGTAATGTGTTGCGATGCCCCCAAAAGGTCTTAGGGTATGTGCACACGGTACGGATTCTGCTGCGGATCTGCAGCTTTTCTGCACCTGCGGGTCCGCAGCAGATTTAGGTGCGTTGTACAGTTCCATTGTTTTCAATGGTAAACTGGAAAACGCAGTGCACATGCTGCAGATTTTTCAGCGCGGTTTTGCTGCGGTTTACAATCCGCAGCATGTCAATTCTTTACTGCAGAAACGCTGCAGTTTCACAACTCATCCATTATGAGGTGTAAAACCGCAGGGCAAAACCGCAGGACTTTAGTCCTGTGGATTTATCTGCGGTTTTTACTACAAAATCCGCAGAGTCAAAAAACTCCGTGTGCACATAGCCTTAGGAGCAAATTTAATTGATGTAAAAAGACATAAATCCATGCAACACTTTCATTACTGCACGGAGTGTGTCAAAGGTCATCATGAGTTTGTACTCCCAGACCCTCCTGTCTCTCTGAGATGTGAAGTTACCTTTCAATTCCAGTAATGTCATGTCCATGATGCTGTGATCAGGCATACAAAAATGTTTTGCCACAGATAGATCCATTCTTTTTTTCTCTTATTGTGTGGCGATGAGAATTCAGTTGATGGTGGGATGAAACTGATTAAACTGTTCGTGGAATGTCTTTAGTTGTGGCTCACTCCGTCCAGATGATTAAAATATCATCAATGTAGCGGTAGTAGGCCAGAGGCCTGATGGGACATGAGGACAAAAAGTTGCCTTCAAGCTTGGCCATGAAATGATTTGCATATTGTGGAGCCATTTTACTTCCCATAGCTGTGCCAGTCTCCTGTAAATATATCTTGTTGTCAAAATCAAAGTAATTGTGGGTGAGATGAATCTGTGCTGCACTTTATGTACACGCTCAGTAATGAGGCAGTGCTGTGGAGATGAATCTTTGCTGCACTTTACAGTTGTGGCCAAAAGTATTGACACCCCTGCAATTCTGTCAGATAATACTCAGTTTCTTCCTGAAAATGATTGCAAACACAAATTCTTTGGTATTATCTTCATTTAATTTATCTTAAATGAAAAAACACAAAAGAGAATGAAGCAAAAAGCAAAACATTGATCATTTCACACAACTCCAAAAATGGGCCAGACAAAAGTATTGGCACCCTCAGCCTAATACTTGGTTGCACAACCTTTAGCCAAAATAACTGAGACCAACCGTTCCGGTAACCATCTATGAGTTTCTTACAATGCTCTGCTGGAATTTTAGACCATTCTTCTTTGCAAACTGCTCCAGGTCCCTGATATTTGAAGGGTGCCTTCTCCAAACTGCCATTTTAGATCTATCCACAGGTGTTCTATGGGATTCAGGTCTCGACTCAATGCTGGCCACCTTAGAAGTCTCCAGTGCTGCACTTTATGTACATGCTCAGTAGTGACCAGTGCTGTGGAGATGAATCTGTGCTGCACTTTATGGACATGCTCAGTAGTGAGGCAGTGCTGTGGAGATGAATCTGTGCTGCACTTTATGTACATACTCAGTAGTGAGGCAGTGCTGTGGAGATGAATCTGTGCTGCACTATATGTACATGCTCAGTAGTGAGGCAGTGCTGTGGAGATGAATCTGTGCTGCACTTTATGTACATGCTCAGTAGTGAGGCAGTGCTGTGGAGATGAATCTGTGCTGCACTTTATGTACATGCTCAGTAGTGAGGCAGTGCTGTGGAGATGAATCTGTGCTGCCCTTTATGTACATGCTCAGTAGTGAGGCAGTGCTGTGGAGATGAATCTGTGCTGCCCTTTATGTACATGCTCAGTAGTGAGGCAGTGCTGTGGAGATGAATCTATGCTGCTCTTTATGTACATGCTCAGTAGTGAGGCAGAGCTGTGGAGATGAATCTGTGCTGCTCTTTATGTACAGGCTCAGTAGTGAGGCAGAGCTGTGGAGATGAATCTGTGCTGCACTTTATGTACATGCTCAGTAGTGAGGCAGTGCTGTGGATTTGGGTTTGGTGGTTTGGATTACCGACTACACAGCCTTGTTGACTGCTGACTTCTGCTTTAAAGGGAAGGTGCTGTGTTTTTTCATAATTTAATGTAAAAAAGAAAATAGTATAAAAAGATATTGTCCCCTAATCTTGACTCAGTGGTGTGTATGGTTTGTTTTTTTTTTTACTGTATTAATGCAGCCACTGGGGGCTGCCATCTTACCTTTCTGGCTGCTGAACGACACTTTCCATGCTCATTTACGGTAGTCCCTGTGCATAAGACTCAACAGTCGGCTCCCGACCCGATCTCTATCATTGCAGCAGCATCAGGAGTAAAAAACACCGTGTGCACAACTGTAATGGTGCCAAGCTAGGTTCCCAAACCATATAGATAAAATGAAAACCTGGCACTCAACTTAATGCTTGGTGAGGCAGTTTATTGTAGTACCAGAAAACGTTTCGGTCAATAAAGACCTTCATCAGTTACTACAGTGTGAGAAAAATAATAAATGAAGTATGTACAGAAATCACAGAGAATAGAATACGGTCATGGGTATATACATTATTGTACAGGAAAAGTTAATACCATAGGTGCTCAGATTGAAGGAGAAAGGAATAAGACATCCGTGCTAGTATGTTTGTGAGTAGTTTATAGGAGGCCGCTGGTAATGCCTAAAAAGTGGCGTTGTCAGAGTGTATACACCATGTTAATACGATGGTGTTGCCGAATGGTACATACCAGTAATCAGAAAGCTGCTGTAACGCAGAATAATCTGAAAGGCAGACGTCATGTAGGATGAGATACGACAGCGGTAAAAGATGCCGTGTATCAAATTTGTGAGTCGCTATAAATGGCGAGGTAGTTACCTTAATAGTTGAGGATAGAAGCGCGGCCTGGTCCTCCTGGACGTGGGTAAACGCCGCTTGTCAGTGAATACAGCGGCGCACTGTGTTAAGTGGAGGAAGGGCGAGACTATCACCTTGACGAACAGGAGGGCAGAGCCAATGGGAGAGAGCTGGGTGGTGACGTCAGTAAAGCTAAGATGACCGCGCGCTCAAAAGCAGCATAGGATGCATTACAATGTAAGTGAAGGAGTGAATAATATAATAATTTTTATTTTTATAGCGCCAACATATTCCGCAGCACTTTACATTTCAGAGGGGATTTGTACAGACAATAGATATTACAGCATAACAATAATCACATACAGTAGATTATAACAAATACAAAAAGAATGAGGGCCCTGCTCGCAAGCTTACAGTCTATGAGGAAAGAGGTAGACACGAAAGGTGGGTGCTAACAGTTGCCCTGATTGTATGGACCAGCCATAAAGTTAATTGTGTAACAGTACAGACACAGAGGGCTAATGGATGCATAAAGCATGTGGGAACATGATGCAGGAAATCTGGTTATGGTAAAACTTTTGGCTGTGCCACACAGGGATAGATTAGGTTAATGTGTTGAGGCGATAGGCCAGTCTGAATAAATGCATTTTCAGGGCACGCTTAAAATTGTGGGGATTGGGGACTAATTGTATTGACCTGGGAAGTGCATTCCAAAGAATTGGCGTGGCACGTGTAAAGTCTTGGAGACGGGAGTGGGAGGTTCTGACTATTGAGGATGCTAACCTCAGGTCATCAGCAGAACGGAGGGCGCGGGTAGGGTGGTATACTGAAACAAGGGAGGAGATGTAAGGTGGTGCTGAGCTATGGAGGGCTTTGTGGGTGAGGGTAATAAGTTTATACTGAATTCTGGAGTGGATGGGTAGCCAGTGTAATGACTGGCACAAGGTAGAGGCATTGGTGTAACGATTGGTGAGGAATATGATCCTGGCTGCAGCATTCAACACAGATTGGAGAGGGGAGAGTTTGGTAAGAGGGAGACAGATTAGAAGAGAGTTACAATAGTCGAGACGAGAATAAATAAGAAACAGTAAGAGTGTGTAGCTCAATTCACAGCTGTAAGTGTGGCCAGGCGCCATTTTATTAGAGCCCAGTGCTTTCCTTTGAGCTCAATTTACACTCTATTGCAAGCCCTGTTATGCTGGATGCAGGGCTTGGATATTCACTCTGCACATACCAGCTGCAGGAGAGGATACAGGACGAGCTCCTGGAGACTGAGCTGCTCTTTCCAAAACACCCGACCAGCTGCTGCCCCTGCAAAACATAGGAGTGAGCTGCTCCCTGCTGTTTCAAAACACTTGGCAATCTGCTGGACATCTAATCCTCTCCTGTGTGATACTGACTGCTGAGCCATGTATCTAATCCTCTCCTGTGTGATACTGTGTGCTGAGCTGTGTATCTAATCCTCTCTTGTATGATAGTCTGCTGATCCGTGTATCTAATCCTATCCTGTGTGATACTGTCTGCTGAGCCCTGTATCTAATCCTCTCCTGTGTGATACTGTCTGCTGAGCCCTGTATCTAATCCTTTCCTGTGTGATACTGTCTGCTGAGCCCTGTATCTAATCCTCTCCTGTGATACTGTGTGCTGAGCTGTGTATCTAATCCTCTCTTGTGTGATACTGCCTGCTGATCCGTGTATCTAATCCTATCCTGTGTGATAGTGTGCTTATCCGTGTATCTAATCCTATCACAGGATAGGATTAGATACACGGCTCAGCAGACAGTATCACACAAGAGAGGATTAGATACACGGATCAGCAGGCAGTATCACACAAGAAAGGATTAGATACACAGCTCAGCAGTCCATATCACACGATAGTGTGCTTATCCGTGTATCTAATCCTATCGTGTGATATGGACTGCTGAGCTGTGTATCTAATCCTTTCTTGTGTGATACTGTCTGCTGAGCCGTGTATCTAATCCTATCCTGTGTGATGTCTGCTGAGCTGTGTATCTAATCCTCTCTTGTATGATACTGTCTGCTGAGCCGTGTATCTAATCCTATCCCGTGTGATACTAACTGCTGAGCAGTGTATCTAATCCTATCCCGTGTGA
Organism: Dendrobates tinctorius; assembly: GCF_039654945.1. NCBI lineage: Eukaryota > Metazoa > Chordata > Amphibia > Anura > Dendrobatidae > Dendrobates > Dendrobates tinctorius. The sequence continues at coordinate 23,801,079 of NW_027361673.1, forward strand.
TACTGCTCTCCTGAAATACTCTGTGCTGCTGTCACCCTGCTGGTTTTGTGTGTGATCTACATGGTGGTATTGTGTATGATCTATATGGCGGCATTATGTGTGAAGTATATGGCGGCATTATGTGTGAAGTATATGGCGGCATTATGTGTGAAGTATATGGCGGCATTATGTGTGAAGTATATGGCGGCATTGTGTGTGAACACTATGGCGGTATTATCTGCTAAAAGGGGATCCATTCTAGCTAGGGTGGTTCTGGCTGAGCACCTGCACACAGGTCAGGGGGAACAGGCCATCAATCAGCAGAAATGTTTCCTGGATTTCTGTGGTGCTGTCACCATGCTCCTCCCCCATATATCTCCCTCTGTGCCCCCCATAGACCAGCACACTGCTCTCCTGAAATACTATGTGCTGCTGTCACCCTGCTCCCAGAATCCTTGCTGCCTGCCATCCTCAGTGACTGAAGACCCCATTCCTCTCCTCAGATCCTGTCCTGGCGATGTGTGAAAGCGAGGCGACAGGGACCTGATGTATGGTGGAGGAGCAGGGAGGCAGCAGCACAGAGTATTTCAGGAGAGCAGGGTGCAGGTCTATGGGGGGCACCCTGTTCGGTGCCAGGGATTGTACATAGAGCGCTGTGTTTTATACACATGGATGGACCGTCTGCTTCACAGAAATCCAGGAAACATTTCTGCTGATTGATGACCTGTTCTGATCCAGACTTTGCACACAAAGACAGTCCGTAACTTTGCAGGCCCCATGAAAATGGCTGCTCACTGTGTTCCTAAATGTCATCCTCTTTTTCCCTTAGCAAACACCCAGAAGGGGAGGAGAGGAGTGACATCACACCCATGTCAGCAGACTCCGCCCATAATTACTGCAGGGCAGTAATGTGATCTAGTTGTACACTAGGTTTTTGTGCCAAATATCAGTAGCTGCTCCCCCTAATGTTAACAAGTGGAAATGCCAAACTTTTTAAAATTATTTTTCATATTTTGCAAAATTAAAAACAAATGATATTTTTTAAGAAAATGTAAACATTAATTCTTTACATTTTTTTTCAATCGCTGAAAAAAGTTTTTTTTGGATGGCACCTTCCCTTTAAGGCCGGTCAACCCCTTTAAGCATCAGTCACAGCCTCTAAGCTTTTTATTGTGATGTCTTTTTTTTTTTTTTGTAGATGGCAGAGACATGAATATCGTTCAGTCCCTCAAATTTAAGATTCAAGCAATAGCAAAAAGAACTTATTTCTTTTTGTTTTGTGGCTTTATTTCATGTTATGAATTTATGCTTTACAATATTAGCTCTGTTTAAGTTTTTTTGTTTTTTTGCTGATGACATGCATTTTTTTTCGTTAATATTGATGTTTTGTGTACCCTCAGGTATGGCTGTTTTAAGGACCATATTTTGACACTTTATTTCTGGTTTAAAGGCGACTTTACTTTTCCTTGTTTTGCGTCATTTATAAAATGTAAAAAGCAAACTTGTATGAATGTGATGGGTATTCTCAAGTTACTACATTTCTTTGGCTAACGAGAACATAAGCACATTAGCAATTTACTTTTTTTTTTGCTGTCTGTCATTCTCTTGCAATGAGAGCTTTTATCTGGCATAGTGTATAGCTAGTTTGTATGGAGCTTGGCCACTAATGGCTGTAAGCGTATGCAGTATTTACATGTTAGGAGAGCAGTTGATGCCTAGCGATACCTGTCGGCTCTCTAGCCCATTGATTTCTATTCAGCAGTTAGGTGATTATTTTCCTCTCCCACGCTGTCTAATGACTTCTGACAGGGTTCCTACCATTCGTGCATAATCACAGTACCACCTGCCCTCCTAGCACCCAGCATTGTGGTTCATTGTCCCAAACTGCGCTTGTTCATATGCCCTATCATTTCTACATGCAAATGCAGTGATAACTACCATATGTATACGCAGCGCAAACCAAACAGCTGAATGCCTTACAGCAGAACTAATGCTGATCTTTATAACTCACCTAATACTACACGGTCACTCAAGGAGGATAGCCTGCCCCCCCAGCAATTGGGAAGAAAGGAGACTTCAGAGTTGTAAGCTGCTCAAGAGACAACTTAAGATGAACCCTTTAAAGGGAATGCTATTGACCTGCAGTTATGGAGTAAATCTGCAGATTAATATTGTTGTGAAGCTGAACAGCGCCCGCACGTAGACCCCCGCTACCTGGAGGAGATTAACTTTAACCCCTCCTCCACCCCGGCAGCATCCTGTGTTCAGTCACGGGGGTAACACCAGCATGAGTTCAGTCACTGCTTTGTGTATAGAGAGCGGCGGCTGTAACCACACCCTCGCTTGGACTGACCGTCAGCTCTAATGATGGGCAGGCTTGCTGTCAGTCAGAGCTGGGGTGCAGACACGGCCATCATTCTCTATACACAGAGCGGCAACTGAGCCAGTGCTGGTGCCGCACCTGTGACTGAAACCAGAATGCTGCAGGGGGGAATCAAGTAAATTTCCTGGCAGTGTGGGTCTAGGTGCCGGCGCCGGGCAGCTTCACAACGCATTCAATGTGCAGATTAACGCGCATATCTGTAGGTTAATTGCATTTTTTGTAGGTGACAGGCTCCCTTTAATACTTTTTTCCGGGCAACATATTGCTACACTCAGCTTGGCATTCATACTATGTCGTGCAAATATTGCATTTGGCCTTTAGTAGGACGTAAGCAAGTGATGATGTGTTGTTTTTTTTTTCTTCCCTACTTTGCCAATACTTTTGACTTCACACACAAGTAAAGGTCAATTTGAGCAATACAAGCTGGAGATGCTTGCTGTAGCTATTATAGCAAATCGAATAGCAGGAAGAGGAGTTTTTTTAGTAGTTTTTGATTGATTTGTGTCATATCTATTTTACCAAAGGAAAGAAGCAATTAGTATCTTGTAAAATGAATTTACCGTAATAATCTAAAACGAAGTGCGCCTCAGCCAACGAAACCAACATCTCTCTGTAGTGAGTCTGCCCTGGAGGATGCACAGCCATTGGTATTGAGATCTTCAGGAGCCATCAAATGTTCATTCCTGGAGCACATTGCCTCCATTTTTCACAAGCTGAGAAATAATGGGTAAGAGATGAGCTGCATACCCTCGTGAGATGATTGTCATATGCACAGCCCTGGAAATGACTTTGGGTCTTACTGAGCCCATTGGTATCATGTAATTATCTCATGGGGTGTGTAAACATTGTGTCTCCCCAGGATTGGGTGTTTGGATAAAACCAATGCACATAGTATGAAATATGCTGGGAAATTGACACCTCACAAAACAGGAAATGTAAGAGTCTGTAAAAAGTAGCGCATGGGAGACCGAGGCAGATGCAGCTGGAGTCCAATTCATTATGGTCTTATGTGGAGGGGAATGTGTATATTCTCTGCAGTCTTACCTTTGGGACATGGAAGCTGTGAATATTTATATTTTAACTGGCGTTTCGGGTGCTTCGTTGGGTCTCATACGTATTATAGATCAGTATTATGTGTTAAGTAAAAAAAAGTCTTTGTAAATGAGCAAAATAGCTAAAATTCCTTAATCATTCCATTCATAGAAGTTTCTTCTTTCTTTTGGCTTCTTATGCATTATTATTACAACTTGTGCACAGGGCTGTGGAAATCAGTAACCCAACTTCTGACTCCACAGCACTGGTCACTACTGAGTATGTACAGTTAGGTCCATATATATTTGGACAGAGACAACATTTTTCTAATTTTGGTTCTAGACATTACCACAATGAATTTTGCACAAAACAATTCAGATGCAGTTGAAGTTCAGATTTTCAGCTTTCAATTGAGGGTATCCACATTAAAATTGGATGAAGGGTTTAGGAGTTTCAGCTCCTTAACATGTACCACCTTGTTTTTAAAGGGACCAAAAGTAATTGGACAGTTGACTCCAAGGTTAGTTTATGGACAGGTGTGGGCAATCCCTTCGTTCTCAATTAAGCAGATAAAAGGCCTGGAGTTGATTTGAGGTGTGGTGCTTGCATTTGGAAGGTTTTGCTGTGAAGGAAACAATCGGTCAAAGGAGCTCTCCATGCAGGTGAAACAAGCCATCCTTAAGCTGCATAAACAGAAAAAAACCCATCCGAGAAATTGCTACAACATTAGGAGTGAGAGAAAACTGAGCAGAGCTCCAAAAAAGCGACTATAAGTCCAGAATAAAGTCAAAAAAGTTTTATTTTAATTAAGACACATCCAGATACAAATGGGGGGGGGAGTGGGCGATAAAGTGCGAAACCGCACACTGCATGGATAAAAAAGGATTGCTGTACAACCAGAACCTATGCAGTAACAAGGCATACATAAAGTTACTAAATTATCACATAGTGCATGGCAATGTATGGCAATTAGGAATAGGCCGCCAAACAGTATATATGTAGATATATATCTCTTTATACCAGCTCCATCCATCAAGTAAACAGCTAGATACACAGATCATTATCAAGTAGCAGGTGACCATTCACCATGGTTAGACAGATATATGATGCCTAAGAAGCATAGTAATAAGAGAGGAAGCATAAATTACCTAATGAAATGGCGGGCAGAGGCTCCAGCAGTCAGCAATCCACCCAAACGATCGTTGGGGTGGATTGCTGACTGCTGGAGCCTCTGCCCGCCATTTCATTAGGTAATTTATGCTTCCTCTCTTATTACTATGCTTCTTAGGCATCATATATCTGTCTAACCATGGTGAATGGTCACCTGCTACTTGATAATGATCTGTGTATCTAGCTGTTTACTTGATGGATGGAGCTGGTATAAAGAGATATATATCTACATATATACTGTTTGGCGGCCTATTCCTAATTGCCATACATTGCCATGCACTATATGCACTTTGTGATAATTTAGTAACTTTATGTATGCCTTGTTACTGCATAGGTTCTGGTTGTACAGCAATCCTTTTTTATCCATGCAGTGTGCGGTTTCGCACTTTATCGCCCACTCCCCCCCATTTGTATCTGGATGTGTCTTAATTAAAATAAAACTTTTTTGACTTTATTCTGGACTTATAGTCGCTTTTTTGGAGCTCTGCTCAGTTTTCTCTTTAGGTAGTTTGCGATTGTCCTTATCGTCCATATATTTTCTGTCTGCTATTGAATGATTATGCTGATTTCTTGATATTTAAAATGCTGACAGCTGTCAAAGGTACTTTTATTTATAACATTAGGAGTGGCAAAATCTACAGTTTAGTACATCCTGCGAAAGAAAGCACTGGTGAACTCATCAAAGCAAAAAGACCTGGGCGCCCACGGAAGACAACAGTGGTGGATGATCGCAGAATAGTCTCCATGGTGAAGAGAAACCCCTTCACAACAGCCAACCAAGTGAACACTCTCCAGGAGGTAGGCGTATCAATAGCCAAATCTACCATAAAGAGAAGACTGCATGAAAGTAGATACAGAGGGTTCACTGCACGGTGCAAGTCACTCATAAGCATCAAGAATCAAAAGACTAGACTGGACTTTGCTAAAATAAATCTAAAAAAGCCAGCACAGTTCTGGAAGAACATTCTTTGGACAGATGAAACCAAGATCAAGCTCTACCAGAATGATGGAAAGAGAAAAGTATGGCAAAGGCATAGTACAACTCATGATCCAAAGCATACCACATCATCTGTAAAACACGGCGGAGGCAGTGTGATGGCTTGGGCATGCATGGCTGCCAGTGGCCCTGGGTCACTAGTGTTTATTGATGATGTGACACAGGACAGAAGCAGCCGAATGAATTCTGAGATATTCAGAGCCGTACTGTGTGCTCAGATCCAGCCAAATGCAGCCAAACTGATTGGTCGTCGTTTCATACTGCAGATGGACAATGACCCAAAACATAAAGCCAAAGCAACCCAGGAGTTTATTAAAGCAAAGAAGTGGAATATTCTTGAATGGCCAAGTCAGTCACCTGATCTCAACCCAATTGAGCATGCATTTCACTTGTTAAAGACTAAACTTCAGACAGGCCCACAAACAAACAGCAACTGAAAACCACTGCAGTGAAGGCCTGGCAGAGCATCAAAAAGGAGGAAACACAACGTCTGGTGATGTCCATGAGTTCAAGACTTCAGGCAGTCATTGCCAACAAAGGGTTTTCAACCAAGTACTAGAAATGAACATTTTATTTACAATTCTGTCCAATTACTTTTGGTCCCTTTAAAAACAGGGTGGCACATGTTAAGGGGCTGAAACTCCTGAACCCTTCATCCAATTTTAATGAGGATACCCTCAAATGAAAGCTGAAAGTCTGAACTTCAACTGCATCTGAATTGTTTTGTTTAAAATTCATTGTGGTAATGTCTAGAACCAAAATTAGAAAAATGTCTGTCTAAATATATATGGACCTAACTGTACATAAAGTGCAGCACAGATTCATCTCCACAGCACTGCCTCACTACTGAGCCTGTACATAAAGTGCAGCACAGATTCATCTCCACAGCACTGCCTCACTACTGAGCATATACATAAAGTGCAGCATAGATTCATCCTCACAGCCCTGCCTCACTACTGAGCCTGTACATAGAATCATAGAATCGTACAGTTGGAAGGGACCTCCTGGGCCATCTGGTCCAACCCCCTGCTCAAAGCAGGATTCGCTAAATCATCCCAGTCAGATGTCTGTCCAGCCTCTGTTTGAAGACTTCCATTGAAGGAGAACTCACCACTTCTCGTGGCAGCCTGTTCCACTCATTGATCACTCTAACTGTCAAAAAGTTTTTTCTAATATCTAATCTGTGTCTCCTCCCATTCAGTTTCATCCCATTGCTTCTAGTCTTTCCTTGTGCAAATGAGAATAAAGTTGATCCTTCTACAATGTGACAGCCCTTTAGATATTTGTAGACAGCTATTAAGTCTCCTCTCAGTCTTCTCTTTTGCAAACTAAACATTCCCAAATCCTGCAACCTTTCCTCATAAGACAGGGTTTGCAGACCGGTCACCATTCTGGTCGCTCTTTTCTGAACTTGCTCCAGTTTGTTGATGTCTTTTTTAAAATGTGGTGCCCAAAACTGGACACAATATTCCAGATGAGGTCTGACCAAAGAGGAGTAGAGGGAAATAATGACTTCACGTGATCTAGACTGTATGCTTCTGTTAATACATCCTAGAATTGCATTTGCCTTTTTTGCTGCTGCATCACACTGTTGACTCATATTCAGTCTGTGATCTATTAGTATACCCAAGTCTTTTTCACATGTGCTGTCACTTAGCCCTATTCCTCCCATTCTATATATGCTTTTTCCATTTTTATTGCCCAGATGTAGTACTTTGCATTTCTCCCTGTTAAAAACCATTCTGTTTGTTGCTGCCCACTGCTCCAGTTTATTTAAATCTTTTTGAATCCTCTCTCTCTCTTCTCTAGTATTAGCTATCCCTCCTAGCTTTGTGTCATCAGCAAATTTAATCAGTTTACCCTCAATTCCTTAATCTAAATCGTTGATAAAGATGTTGAACAATACAGGGCCCAGGACAGAGCCCTGTGGTACCCCACTTGAGACATTCTTCCAACTGGATGTGCAGCCATTTACGACCACTCTTTGGGTCCGATCACTAAGCCAGTTATGAATCCACCTAACAGTTGCCTTGTCCATTCCATACTTAATCATTTTTTCAATAAGGATTGTATGAGAGACTTTGTCAAATGCTTTGCTGAAGTCAAGATATACTATATCTACAGCATTTCCTTGATCCACCCAATCAGTGATACCGTCATAGAAGGAAATTAAGTTAGTCTGACATGACTTATTAGTTACAAACCCATGCTGACTCTGTTTAATCACTTCATTCTTATCCAGGTATTGACATACATGTTGTTTAATAATTTGTTCAAAGATCTTTCCTGGTATAGAAGTCAGACTCACCGGCCTATAGTTACCTGGGTCCACCTTCTTCCCCTTTTTGAAGATAGGAACAACATTTGCTCTTCTCCAGTCTTCTGGCACTTCTCCTGTTCTCCAAGAATTTTCAAAGATTATAGAGAGGGGTTCAAAAATTTCTTCTGCTATCTCCTTCAGTACTCTGGGGTGTAATTCATCTGGACCTGGAGACTTGAATTCATTTAGGCTAGCTAAGTGTTTCCTCACTATCTTTCTGTTTATAGATATCCTGGATTCTTCTATTCCCTTAATAGGACAGTGAATAACAGTTGATGTTACATTTCCTTTCTGAGAGAAAACAGATGCAAAATAGGAATTTAAAAGTTCAGCCTTCTCAACATCCTGTCTTACCATTTCATCATTTTCATCCTGTAAAAATCCTATAGCATCTTTGACTTTTCTTTTACTTTTGACATATCCCCAAAATCCTTTATTATTGCTTTTGACATCTCTTGCAAGCCTCAATTCATTTTCAGCTTTAGCTAATCTGATTTGTGCCCTGCAGGTTCTGCAGACAGCATTATATTCTTCTTTAGATATGCCTCCCTCTTTCCATTTTATAAACATTTTTTTCTTCCTTTTTAGCATGTGCTTAAGTTCTGTGTTCATCCATCCTGGTTTCCTTAACTGCTTCCTATTCTTCCCTCTTTTCGGAATTGTTAACAACTGTGCTTTGAGAATTTCATTTTTCAAGATTTCCCATCCTTCCTGGACATTTTTGTCTTTAAGGATATCCAGCCATTGGATTCCTCCAATTCTCTTTCTGAATCCCTTAAAATCTGCCTTTCTGAAATCTAACCTTGACGTCTGAGTCTTCACAGGTCTTCCGCCTCTAGTTATCCAAAATTCTAAAATAGCATGGTCGCTACCTCCTAGGGTCCCAGCCACTTTTACCTCCTCAACCATTTCCTCCCTGTTTATAAGGATTAGATCCAAGGTAGCAGTTCCCCTTGTTTTCTCCCTTACCTTTTGGAAGATAAAGTTGTCAGCAAGAGAGGATAAGAATTTCCTTGACCTGTTAGTTTTGCCTGAGAGAGATTCCCAACAAATGTCTGGATAGTTGAAATCTCCCATGACAACTATGTCATATTTTTTGGAGAACTTGGCCATTTGATGCATAAAGAGTTCATCCATAGCTTCAGCTTGCACAGGCGGCCTGTAGTAAATGCCTACAATGGTGTCCTTTCCATTGTTCTGTCCTTGTATTCTTACCCAAACAGTTTCCACAGAACTCCCAGTCTCTGAAGCTTCAATCTCTGTGCAGATATACGCGTTTCTAACATACAATGCGACACCCCCTCCTCGTTTATCAAGTCTGTTTCTTGCAAATAAGTTGTATCCTTCTAGTCTTGTATTCCAATCATGTGTATTGTCCCACCAAGTTTCAGTGATTCCAATGACATCATATTTCTTTTCCTGTGTTAGTAGTTCCAATTCTCCTTGTTTGTTGCCCATGCTTTGTGCATTAGTATAGAAACATTTTAGTTTGTGATTGGTTTCTCTTTCTCCAATATTTTTATTAATTAGATTCTTTCGTCTTTGTTCTTCCTTTCCACTTCTAATAGCAGAGTTCTCAATAGCATTTGTCAGGTGTATGGCTTTTTCTGGTCTTTTGCTTCCCTTCCCATGTTGTTCTAGTTTAAAGCTCTCCTTACAAGTGTAGCAAGGCGACTTCCAAATACATGCTTACCAGTCTTCGTAAGGTGCACCCCATCTCTAGCAAGTAGTCCATCGTATAAGTAGTTCACTCCGTGATCCAGAAATCCAAATCGTTGCTGACGGCACCATCGACGTAGCCAGTTGTTCACCTGCAGAATCTTATTCCACCTCCTTGTTCCATGGCCATCCACTGGGAGGATGGAAGAGAAGACCACCTGCGCTCCCAGTTCTTTCACTTTCTTGCCTAAGTCTTCAAAGTCTCTGCAGATGGTTTCCAGGTCGTTTCTTGCAGTGTCATTTGTCCCCACATGTAGTAGCAGGAATGGGTAGTCATCTGTAGGTCTGAAGAGTCCTGATATCCTGTCAGACACATCTTTAATTTTTGCACCTGGAAGACAACACATTTCTCGAAGTAATATCCGGTCTGCAGATAGCGGCCTCAGTTCCTCTCAACAGGGAATCCCCCATGACCACCACTCTCCGTTTCTTCTTCACAACATTTTTCTTTCTCCATCCAGGAGGACTCTGAAGGCGTACAAGGTTGCTGCTTGTTGGTAAAGTCTTATCCTGATGTATTTCTTCATTGTTTTCCTGCGTGAGAGCCTGGTACTGGTTTCTGAGCAGTATGGGTGCTGACTGCCTCCTGATCCTCCTGCTTCTCTGGGTCACATGTCTCCATTCCTCTGTTTCTTCAGGTGCACTTCGAATTTCTTCTCTTTCTGTAACATGAAGAGAGAATTCTGCTCTGTCCAAGAACTCTTCACCTTCCTTAATGATCTTCAACGTAGCCAACCTCTCTTCGAGATTTTGCAACTTTTCCTCCAACAGGGACACAAGCTTGCATTTGTGGCATGTGAAGTTTGGCTTTTCCACTGGTAAGTCTGTGAACATGTAGCAAGAAATGCAGCTCACCAAATGGCTCCTGGCCTCTTCCATCTTGAGTTTTCTTAAAAACGATGAAAGATGAGCCCAAATTCGCGCGCCGATTCCGATTTCCTCTTTTCAGCTGCAACGGCCAAAACCCAGTGATCGTTGAGCTCGCGGAGACTCTTCACTTATCCCAGAAGGCACTGGGAATATGCAAATGATCTCCTCAAGACTCTTCCCCTGGTTTTCCGATTTCCTCTTTTCAGCTGCAACGGCCAAAACCCAGTGATCGTTGAGCTCGCGGAGACTCTTCACTTATCCCAGAAGGCACTGGGAATATGCAAATGATCTCCTCAAGACTCTTCCCCTGGTTTTCCGATTTCCTCTTTTCAGCTGCAACGGCCAAAACCCAGTGATCGTTGAGCTCGCGGAGACTCTTCACTTATCCCAGAAGGCACTGGGAATATGCAAATGATCTCCTCAAGACTCTTCCACATAAAGTGCAGCATAGATTCATCCTCACAGCCCTGCCTCACTACTGAGCCTGTACATAAAGTGCAGCATAGATTCATCTCCACAGCACTGCCTCACTATTGAGCATGTACATAAAGTGCAGCACAGATTCTTCTCCACAGCACTGCCTCACTATTGAGCATGTACATAAAGCGCAGCACAGATCCATCTCCACAGCACTGCCTCACAACTGAGCTTGTCCATAAAGTGCAGCACAGATTTATCTCCGATCCTTAGATCAGGAACAGGACAGACATTTATAGGATATTTCATAACTTTCCCAAATTCTTAAGAAAACATTTACAGCACCGCCTGCATTGAACTACTGAACCCAATTTATTATTTTTGGAGTCTGAGTCTGTTCATTTTATACCAACTCTGACCACCAAAAAGGACATCGACTCCACAACCCTGCTTGTGCAGTGCATGACTAGTGCAAAATAAAGTGGGAATCACTACACTACTGAAGCCTTAGGCTATGTGCACACAGTGCGTTTTTGATGCTTTCTTGCGGAATTTTTTTTTCCGATCGGAAATTGTCCAAAAACGCTATGGAATCCTTATGCATGCTTATTCAATGACAATCCAGAAGTGTTGTGCACATGATCAGTAAATTTCCTTAAGTATTTGCAATACATTTTTTTACTGCAGCATGTCAATTCTTTTTGCGATTCTGCAGCATTTCTGCATCCATTGACTGCAATTGAGTCAGTCAAATCCACAGCAAAAGCGCAGGTATGAAAATTGTTTGCGGAGTTGCTGAGTTTTTTGCATCTTATGGTATTTACCACACTGTCATCTGTCTGACAACATGGGAAACACCGTCACGGAGGTTCTGATCGGCGGTAATGCTACCGCTGGTCAGACTGTCAGTCAGAGCGCTGGGGGGTGATGCTATCAGATGTTAGCGTGACCTGCAGGCATGGGCTAATGAGACTACAGCTCCCATCAGGCTATGTCTGCTGTCACTGATAAGTGACAGCAGGTGCCACTGATGGGGTGACGTAGTCTCATCTGCTGGCGCCTGTGCTCAGTTTAAAAAAAAAAAAAAAAAAAAAATTACATACGTAGTCCAAATACCAAACCCCTGACGCCCTCGTCTCCTAGAAATAATGTAAAATAATAAAACACCTTATATTCACCTGTCCACCATAGTCCAGGTAATCGGTGTCCCACGGCGATCTCACGTGTAGAACAGTCACATTGGGAGATGTAACCGCTCCGGTGCTCTTACTTACGGCACCGCTGTGTGAGAACTTTCCCACGCAGCAGTGGTGCCGTAAGGAAGATCACTGGAGCTGATCAGTTGATGAACTCCGGTGAACTCACGGCAGCACAATGATACACTCACGGGAGATAATCGCTCCCGCAGTGTATCACCGGCTGTATTTTAGAGCAGTCACATCACTGATGTGACTGCTCTCAAAGTGATCAGGATAGTCGTGGAACATTGTGTTTCCTTCTTGACAGACAGGTGAGGAATATTGTGGTTTATCTTATTTTTGTTGCAAGAGAAGTTGCCTTTGGTGGATTAAGTGTTCGGTGAGTATGGTTTAATTAAGATTATTAAAGGAATCTGTGTCATTATAGCAAATAAAGGACTTTATTCTGGGTGTTTGTGTTTTTATACAATATCACTATGGGGTTACGAACGGGTAGGTGTCTTATAGACGCCTCTCCATTACTAACTTGTTGGCTTGATGTCACCTGTCAATGCAAAGGGGGACTGACAGCTCGCTCTCCATTGGGGCTGGTTGTCAGTCAGGGACATGACAACTACTTAAAAGGGCAAAGAGAGCCTAATACTAACAATGTATACGTTACACACTCTTAGGAGTAGGCAACCAACACTGCCTGCCGTAAAAGTTATCATGCCTGGAAGTCCCCTTTAAGTGTTTAGCTTACTCCAGAGCAGGATTCACAGCTACATTGCCATACAATACCCTTCATGCTGCTGAGCAAGTGCTACACAGTCATGGAAAGAGGGAATCCACCTGTGTACAGCGTATGGGAGAAATCGCATCAGTATCCAAAGAGCCTGCAGAAAGGGGGCGCAGTTACAGCTGCCACAATGTATACTCAGAGTAGTGACTGATCCCACGCTGGCACTGCCCTCGTGACTGAAACCACCAGGATGCTGCAGGGGAAATAGTTAATTTTCTCCATGTGGTGCTCAGCTATGTGCCGGCGCAGGGCAGGTTAGTAACGCTATTAACCTGCAGATTAACCCCATATCTGCAGGTTAATGACGTTTTTTTCTGGTGACCGGTTCCCTTTAAGACCGAACAGCCCCTTTTTAAGTTTTATATTTGCTTGTACTGTTGATTTTCCACAAAGTTTGATTAAATTATAGTGATCATTTCCAGCCTATTCTGTGTCTTTCTTTTTTTTGTCACGATTTGAAATATTTTAGTATATCTGATCACATTGGGAATGTCACGTTTTAAAGTGAAAGCCCTTGAATACAGTGATTATTTTGGTTTCCCTCGGTAGATGTAAGCAGTTCCTTTTTATGATATTGACTTTGTGCCTTGTGGAGAGACTATTCCTGTTTTGGTGACCCTACCGTACATAGACATTCAATTTGTCTTGTCTGTAATCTGATATTTTTTTAACATTTACTTTTTTCTGTCAAGTGAAAAAAAAAAATAACGGCATAAAATCTGCCCGTTACGCCATTGGTGGTTTACAATGTTGTTCCTTGCCCCGGGATAGAACACAGAAAACCTCTCCTGGCAATCAATCTGTTGTGCGTTAAGATATTTGATTCTGGCACGTCACTCGCGACGTCTGCCCGTGCCCATTCCTGTCGAGCCCTGCACTCACTGAAATGAAAAGTCATGACTGATCTTCAGAAATTGGCTGAAACATCACCAGCAATGTGGACTCGCCAGCAATTCCCACTCTTCCCAATTTGCTTACTTGACAGAGTGATCTGTATCAATTTGAATGAGCGCTGTAAGAGTTCAGTTCTGTGTCCAGGATCTCGGTGGAGATTCACGGTCTTAAATTATATTGAGCTCCACTTTAAATGAAAGGTTGTTACTCACAGGAATACTCGGTGTCATGAGTTAAATGACATGTGTTACATTTTGATCATGTTAATTGTTTATAGCACCGATGTATTTTATAGTGTATCGCTCACATAAGTCTTTAGCAGAATACAATTTCATTATGTCCCACAGCAGACCATCGTCTGGCAAAAATAAATTCTGTTAAGGTTGGATTGTTTTGTGAGAGAGACATACACATATACACCATCTGTATATATTGTGTTGTAAAACTGTATCTTGATTTGCCATGTAGATCTCTATGCTTATTTGTAGAATTGCTCTGATCATTGGCCACTTTCTGGCCAATCATAGTCTTGGTGCTTGTGTGCTAATAGTATTCGAGCACACCGAAGACGCTATGTGTGTGTCCCCGCGGCTGCTTATCTTGCGGCTGTTCGACAGCCGCAACACATGCAGGGATTGCGTAAAAAACAGGCGTGCTCAAATAGCACCACACAAACGCTCATCACTACGAACGTGTGCCAGTGATCCCTGCCAGTTTTCATGCAGTGCTTCAGTTGTTTGGGGTCACGCTTGTAAGCACTGCGCATGTTTGGCCATTGAAATTGCATTATAATTACTGTATTTACTCTAGTGTAAGCTGAGGCACCTACTTTTGCCACGGAGAACTGGGTAAGCTTACTGACTTGAGTATAAGCCAGGCATACATTGTCCCCTCATCCCAGTCCTGGTATGCATGGCTTCCCCATCCCTGTCCTTGTATACATGGCCACCCCTATCCCTCACTGCATGCCTCCCCCGTCCCTTTTTGCATGGCACCACCATCCCTCCCTGCATGTATGTTTTCCTCCTCCCGTCCCTGTATGCATGGCTCCTTATCCCCTATCCCTGTTTGCATGTTTCCTATTGAGAAAAAAACAAACATCCTACTCACCTACCTGCGCGCCCTGGGTGCTGGCAATGCATCACGTTCCGGCCGCTGGCGTCTGCAGCTCTTCCTGCCGAGCGATCACATGGCCCCGCTCATTAAGGTAATGAATATGCGCTCCACACCTATGGGAGTGGAGAGCAGTGTATATTCATTACCTTAATGAGCGGTGCCACATGACCGCTTTGCAGGAAGAGCTGCAGGCGCCGGCCGCTCCCCCTCCCATACCTGTAAATGAAGATGGAAATAACCCTTTACGTGCACATGTCAACTCAACTGTTTCTTGTGTCGAGAGCACTGTAGTGGTTAGTGCACTTGCGATGGCTCATTAGAGGGGTCTCCATGGATAGCAGGGCACTTCTGTCTGAGGGGCCCTCAGGCTCATTAGGTTGAACGATGGTAATACTGAAACGGCTTCAAACATTGTAGTTCTTGTTGCCTTCTATAGTCGCTCATACATGTATGGCGATAGAATGCATGTTCCTTCTTGGAATGTTATTCCAGCAAAAGATCATTCATGGATGAAAGACTGATTTTATTTGGGAGTGGAAGTGGGATTTTATTTTGTTAGGATGCGAGAAGGTTTAAAATTGTAGCAGCAATTTTTCATTTTTTTTCAAGGAATTTTACAAAACTTACTTTTTTTTGGGACCTATTCAGTTGTGAAGTGACTTTGGGGGACCTATATGTCATAAAATCCCCAAAAGTGACACCATTTTAAATGTCTCAACTCAAAGTATTCAAAACTGCTGTTAGGTATTTTAGTAACCATTCGGGTGCTTTTCAGGAATTAATACAAAGTGGCATGCTAGGAAGGAAAAATGTTATTTTTACCACCTAAATGTCGCTAACTTACGGACAGGCCGCTATAGCCGGCAGACGCTAAGGCCATTATATGGCCATGAATTGCCTTGGCAAACATCAGGACCACACAACCATGTTATCAGGGTGTTGATGGGGCAAAAGAGGGAGCCCCCAACACTTTGTTAACCATTTATATGCCGTAGTCACTATTGACAGCAGCATGTAAGGGGTTAAAAAGCTATGGTTGGCGCCAACACCAATCAAGCCCGATACAGCAGGTGTCGGCCATAGTGTACAGTCGGGAGCTGATGCATTTTCGCGCTATTGTCTGATACTTGAGGTCAGTAAAAAGACTTATTGGTGGTCACTAACCAACTTGGAGTGGGAGCAGGCTGCAGTTTATACCTTTTTAATTTTACTGACTAAATCACTATTGAGCCAAGTGTCGGGTAATTTAAAGTAAAACACTTTTTATAGTCAGAGAAGCAAGCAGTGCGCCAAAACATATGTCAGTAATAGTAATGTTAGCAGTCTATGTAGGAAGAGCGCAGCGGGTGGTCCGGAGCGCAGCTCTCCTGGGATTTTAGAAGAAATGAGAATCTTGTGGTTTTCAGTTTTCTGCCAGTACCTGGGCTTATCTGCCTGACTAGCGAATGCAACATAATTGCTTCACAAATAGAGCGGAAAAAATTAATTACCTGTGACTGGAAGGACTGATGAGCGGTCTTATCTCCAAAAGACATTCAATAAAGACCATAAACTCCCTGAAGGCTTTTAGTTTACTCTGGGATAAGTTCACTTGTTTGCACGTTCTTTTTCTGCTAGATTTAAGATTTGGTGTGATGCTACGTGCTGCATATAGTGTGACGGATTAATAGGCCGTAACCTCTATTGCCTGATCTTCGCCTCGAATATCCTCCATTTGTGGGTGCTTGCCATCTACGTGTGGTCACCAACATCTCCCTTGGCCTGTAAAATGTAGGGGGACACTCACTGCATTACAGGGACCGTGTATGGCAACTTACGGATTGTTTTCTTTTGATCACTAGTAATGTTATTAGATGGAATGCTATTAGGGGAGTATGTTCATGCAGCCGATCAGTCAGACATGAGATGTAAATACTCTGACAGCTGTAACGTCTCTGCGTGTAAGTAGGCTGGTGGTGCACATGCTACTAGGAAAGCATTCCTCTGCAAGACGTCACACATTGAAACATGGCAACATTTCTGTATGCATCCATGATCTCAAAACCCTCAAGGTGCTTCTATGCAATACTGGAGGTGCAGAAAGGAACACAGCTGTGTACATTAGAGGTTATGACTAGGCAATTGCCTCAAGCATCCCTGAAAATGCAGGTCTTGTGGGGGGGAGGGGTTACCTATATGGAATCATAGCATGTTAAGAGTTGGAAGGGACTTGTCATTGTATCCAACACCCTGCTCCATGCAATCCAGCTGATTGTGAGAAACTGATGCGACAGATCCGTTTTTTCGCTGGATCCGACTGCCCTACCTGGTAATAATAATTGGAACATGCTCATTTTTAAAAAACTGAGTCTGTCGCTGGATTCCATCATTTGCGGACAGCGACGGATCCTGCGCCCATAGGCTTCCATTATAGCCAATGACGGATGGTGCTGGATCCGTCGCTGTCCGACTTTTCGACGGAGACAAAAAATGTTAGTTTGTCCGTCGTCTCCGCCCGACGGACCCAAAATTTCCGACGGATCCAGCGAATGACGGGCGAAACGTGAGGCCATCTGTCGCAATCCGTCGCTAATACAAGCCTATGAGAAAAAAAATGGATCCAGCATCACACTGGATCCGTTTTTTTTTTTTTTTCTAAAAACGACGGATTGCAACTGATGGGGAAAAAAACTGTGTGAAAGAGGCCCAAGTCTCCTCTTGGCCTTTTATATTGAAATCTAAACATTCCCAAATCCGTTAACTGTTCCTGTATGAAATAGTTTGCAGTTTGCTCACCATCCTGGTGACTCTTCACTGAACTTGCCCCCTGTTTTCTATGTCAATATGCAGAGGTTAATATCAAAACAGGCCCCCAAGGAAGCTGGCGACCAGAGAGCAGTTGATGGTGATGTGAGTGCCTAACGCTAAGTGGATCAAAACGGTTTTGGCAGTACAAGAGGGAACTGCCCAACGCAGATGCCGTATTTAGTTTACTTTTCCATTTTGTGCAGACTGCTACTCTACTTGATTTGCTATTTGTATGATTTCTCTTTTTCTAGCGTGGGTTGGACAGGGGGTCATCTATCGCTCTGGCACAGTCTTGGAACAGAATTCTGTTTGGATTGAGATGTTCCAAATTTTTAAGAGGTGAATGCTAAATAAATATGGTTCCTCTTTGAACTATCCAGGTGCCTTTTGAAATAGATTAGCATAGAGTATAAAGGAAATCTATTTACAGTGCATTTGGCTATGAGCCTCCTCCACCTTTTGGAAAAGGGAGGCTGGTGCAAAATTTAAAACGGTCACAAAAAACTGATTTCCTCAAGTCACCCCTTTTATGTCCTAACTTTTATGGACTGTCAGGTGAAATCCAAGTCGGCCAAGCTAAATATCCTCTGTACAAATGTCAGTTGCAGTCGTTTCCTTTTGGCGTTTATCACAATACCAAGATAAGTCAACATTTCTGTCTTGCCCACACTCTCTCCTGCCAACAGCTCTTTGTGTAGTTGCCTTCTAGATTCCGGTGATCCATGCACTGGTCCTCCTGTGCCGCTGCTAGATTTTATACAGGCTTTGACTGATGAAATCTTTTAATGTGCCTGGAATTCTCCATGAATGCTTTTCCTGTAAAGAATCCATCACTCGTACTTAAAACCCTGCCAACAAAACCATTGTCAGGTCCTAATGAAAGACCTTCGGACTTCTTTACTAAAGCTTGAAGAAAGCAGATGCTGAAGGTCACGTCATCCGCTCATGCAAATACTTGTTCTTACAGGAAGTTCATCATTAACTGGAGCCCGGTGGTTAATGGAGTTGAGCTTCTGCCTTTTGGTTTACGTGGAAGCTAGATCTGACATGAAGAATTGGTTTTAAATTCCTTGGTTATTATGCTGCGCATTCTCAAGGGCCTAAACGAACAATGCATTTACACTGCCCGATAATAGGGAATGTGTTCCTGATAATCATGGCTGCCGATCACCCGACCAGCAAAATTTAGTTTTAAGCTTGCTTAAAATCTGTCGTCGGCAGCATCGTCCTTTGTCGTGTCCCATTTACAATCTATGACAAGGGTTTTCCAGGAAAAGAAGAAAATAAGGAAGGGAATTGTTATAAACTAACTCGCAAATTCATTTAATTAACAGATCACACTTGTTTTGTATAGGGGGGGTAATCATCATGGTATTAAAATGGCCACCTCTTTGTTTCATTGAGGGAATCCTGTCCTGGAAACAGCCGATGCTTTCTGCTGCGCTCCACGGCTTTCATAGCTCCAGTAGAAGTGCACTTATTTTGCTGTTGCCTACTTATGGTCAAACGAAAGTATGGAGGGCACCACTATGCTATATTATGTTAGAAAGGGGTTCCCCAAAAGCATGCTAGAGAAAACTAGGGATGAAGAAGGCAACATGCCCACAACTTGGGAACACCACAAAATGTAAAATCGATGACAATGTTTATTGATTACAAAGAACACATGCAAAGAAAACACCGCACAAATTCCATATAAATATTTACAAACAAAACATGAAACTTGGTCTAGTCATGCCATGTGATAAGGCAATCACTCGCCCACACAGCTAAGATACAAAAACAGGCTCAAAGTAAATGACCATAACAATTAATGTATATTCAAGATGTGCAGTTCCATGGTATTAATGGAGCCACCCAAATATAACTATTCACAATACCATATGCTAAGGTGACACCAGGAAAGGAGGCTAGTCCACTCAAAATGACACATGCTGGACAAACCAGCCAGTAGAGACCAAAGTAATTGCATCAAGTATATGAAAAAATAGCTGATCTTTCAGGGGCAGATAGTTGTCAGCTTATCCTATGGTGCATTTAGTTATATTTATTGTAATCAATAAACATTGTCATCTATTTTACATTTTGTGGTGGTCAAGTTGTGGGCATGTTGTTTTCTTCATGACTGCTTATGGCCACCGCAGTCAGATGTTCTCTTTAGTGGTATACGTAAACTATTAGCAAAGCCACAAAAGAAGACTAAAAGCCTCCAAAAATTCAAATTAAGCAGAAAAAAAAAGGCAGCATCGCTTACCTGCCCAGATCTTAGAACAAATGCACTACTGGGTGCAGCCAGCCCATATAGCAAGATGTTAGCAACACAGGTGCAAAATACTAGATCAGCAGCCACTCTCCACCTACCCATTCCTGGAGGGGGTGACTGCCCGGTATACAATTGCACAATAAAGGCCCGCATAGAGCGTTGTTCACACAAGGATACTGCGTAGTGTCTGGTTCACAGCCTATTAGTCATGCCCCTACTTTTCGATTAGGCGGGCTGGCCAGCACACTCTCATTGCATCACAGTGTGAACACCCTCATGCGAGACCAGACTTGTTTGGGCACGGCTGCACCCCGAAAAATATAGTGCAAAAATAGTGAGGTATTAGCTGATGCATGTATTTTGGCCAAAATACGCAAGCTCACAAGCTTGCGAGTCCTAACACTAAACTATTAGCAAAGCCACAAAAGAAGACTGGTGCAGCCAACCCATATAGCAAGATGTTAGCATCGTAAACTAGTATTGATTTTTTTTTTTTCCCCTCTTTATGGCACATTTGGCGCGCCCCACAGAATCTCTGTGCCCCAATTGAAGTGGTGAGCCCTCGTTTGATCACGTGGTCAGTGGCCTCTATTCTGCTTCCCACAGCAGCACCACCCAGATGGACATTGAGTGGGGTTTTCCTGTCCTATTAGTAAGGCCTCAGATGTCAATATTTCACATGTGTTCTTTCTGTGGCTTTCACAGAATACTGACCCATTATAGGCTGTGGACATGGTCACGTTTTTTTTTTTTTTTCCCCATTGGCCATTTTTCTTGTGTAAAAAAAAAAATTACCCATTCAAATCAAGGGGTTTGTTGGGGAAAAAAAAAGTAGTACACATTGCCATTCATGTTTCATCAAAGTGCTGTCCAATATTTTACTGGTAGGGAAAACTTTTTTTTTTTTTTGTCTTATGGGAAAAAAGGTAAATCTTTAACAGCTCACCAAATCAAAGATCTTTTTCTTCATCCCTGAAAGTGAAGATGAAAGTTCTCCAAGATTCTTTCCATTTTATTTCATCCGTTCCATTTTTTTTTTTCTTCTTCAAAACAATATTTTGATACATACAAAAGGCTGCGGTGATAAGTCATCTGAGTTGTGTTGGTATCTGTGCAGGATATAGAGAGTGCAACGTATTCTATTCTGTCTTGCCTATAACTGACTTTCTACTCTTTATGGTTCACTAATATTAGGCCGGCTTCTAGTTTGGGGCTTCTTTTTTGTCCTGACAGAATGGCTTGCTGATGCAATGTATTCCTAGCATTTGAGAGGTTGTTTCACACATGTATGACTTCAGCCTATATACTTGGTATGGAAGAAATGTAGAATACAGCGACTTTGCCCTGACGGGTCAACTGCAGCAGGCGCCAGAGTTTAGAAAATGACAGTATTTGTCAAGCTCTGATGACCGTGCGTTCTGCTATAGAAATGAAGCCTTTACCGTTCAGGCCAAATAATGGTATTCATTCTGCTCCCAAACTAGGTAGAAAATGTCTTCTCCGCTACTCGGGAGGAATACTTATTGGTCCGAGCCCCAAAATGGTTCTGCGAAAAGCATGGCTCATAATATCTCTCTATTCTCTTATTTTCTTCTTCAAAATTCCTGTTTGCTCCGGGCGTGATGAGTCATTTGAAGTGACTGATGGCCATTGAGGTTGTTCTCTATGGCTCACACATCACTACAGCTCACTAATGCAACTATTGAAGCACAATGAGGTCCACTAATGCGGTTAGAAGCCTTGGTTCCTGACTACCACTATAGTGCTCACCTGTTCTGTAGCACCGTACAGCGAAAGGCCCTGTTCACATTGGTTCACCCCTGTGGCAACATCTTTCTCGTTTCCTCTTTGCTCATGTGCACCCCGAATCTAAACTCATTGGAAGCTAGTTTAAGCCATCACTGGATTTCTATTTCAACTTGACAGTTGTCCATGTTCCCTCTACACAGCCGCAAGCCGCACATGATCCGTTTATGCCTAGTGGGACATTTGTTGCTTATCGTTCTGGGCTTCTCATCCTCATTCGCTTCTTATCTGGATGCAGATGTCAGCTGAAGTTTTGTGCGGGTGTGTTTGTTTTTTTTTTTTTTTATTCTTTAGAAACCTCGTTTTTTTTAATCTTCCTATAGATCACATAGAAGTTTTCTGTCCTCGCATCCTGTTTGGCTGTCTGTTTGGCTGTCTTGGTGACAGCTTGTCGTTTGATCTGCAGAACCTTGGCTGAAGGTTAAAGGGGTTGTCAAACACTATATATTTTAAGCGATAGATCATAGAACAAAGCTAAGTTTTACAATTAGATGACTAAAAAAAAAAATGTTCCTGTGCTGAGATCTTAAAAACGTGTCCCTGCTGTATACTACGTAAGGGCTGTGCCTGACCGTGCAGGAACATGGTCTGACCGTACCACAGTTCCTGGCCAGTGGAGGAAGAATTAAGAGATTATACAGACATCACAGTCAGGGCTGTGGAGTTGGTAAGCCAAACCTCCGACTCCTCGATTTCCATGACTCCGACTCCACGACCCTGATCACAATGACTTGCATTTGCTGCTTCCTGTTTTATCACAGGAGTGAGCGTTTCTGCTGCATTTCCAGTCTGCTGGGCGCATTCTAAATCAGGTTGGTGAGGTAGGAGCTTCAGAGCCACTGAGCTCATAAGTCACTGATTTGCTTTCATGAGTTCAGAGGGCTGAAGAAATCCTTGATCATGTGATAAAGTATCCAGGGACACGTTTTACCTCACCGAACACCGCAGCTTTGAGCCCGTGTTGTCCTTTCTGTATACTTTATTTTTTGCCTCGAGATGTGGCAATAATCCTGCATGGTTAGAAACGGCCTTAACACAGTACATGGCTGGGGCACTTTACAGTATAAGATTTTATCACAGCACAGGAACTTTTTTATTGATTTTTAACACATTCTGTTGTAAGTCTTATTTTTATTCCATGATGTATTCATTAAAATGTTATTTGTGTGACCACTCCATTAAGAACCCCTTCTCTTTTATTTTCCTTATTTCATCTGGCCTGTTTGACTTCTTCTTTAGTGCACCCCCAGCTGTTACATTTGGGGAAGTCTCGGGTGGTCACTGCAGCGTGTTGTAGGAATTTATAAAAGGGGTAGATGAGCTGTTGGCGGTGCCTTTTGAGCGTGATAAGCAGAATCGCAACCATCATATATAGAATCCTAGGTATTTTATAGTATTTCAGTTGGTTCTAATCTCGTCAACCGCTGCGCATAACCTGGTTATGGCAAATGCATGTTAATAGAGGAAGGTCTATCAAAGTCATTAATTTTAGTCCAGCATTTGTTGTGACTGCATTTATAATCGTAGACTGGATGTGGCTGTCTTGGATTTGAGAAATTGTCTATTTTCAGTGGAATGTATGACACCTGCTGCAAAAAAGAAGACTTGAGGGGAGACTTAATAGCTGTCATTGTAGAAGGATCATCTTTATATTCTCATTTGCACAAGGAAAGACTAGAAGCAATGGGATGAAACAGAGTAGGAGACACAGATTAGATATTAGAAAAAACTTGTCACTCAGTGATCACCCTCACTGTCGAACAGGCTGCCACGAGAGGTGGTGAGTTCTCCTTCAATGGAAGTCTTCAGAGGCTGGACAGACATCTGTATGGGATGGTTTAGTGAATCCTGCTTTGAGCATTGGGTTGGATCAGGAAAAACCCAGGAGGGCCCTTCAAATTTTATGATTCTATGCATATGTGCCAAATGAGGGGTCTTACATTGCGGACTACTACAGTGGGTAGGAGTTGTATTCTGGCAGTGCTTAGACTGAGGAGGTACAGGGGTGACATCTACCGAATGCCGTTTGATATACATGTAGAGAGCGCAGCTGGTGCATATCCATGCTTGCATGTGACTGGGAGATGAGTGTGGCTACAACTTCTGCTCTGACAAGTGTATGTCAGCATAGATGGGAAATGGCTCATGTTTTCTGATACAGAATTACGGGGCCATGTGTTTGCCCCGTGCTGAGTAAGTCTTTGCATGCTCAATGTTATAAAAGTATTCTTCCCATTCAACAGATGAAAATTAATACCGCCACTCTGCTTTGTATGTGCACATGCCATAAGATGACATCGATTGTTGTCTTTATCACAAATGACATGTTTGACATCTGCTTATAAAGGGCTGATTCAGTCGTAGAGCTTTAAGTCCTCTGTGCTTTTTACAGGTTCAACTACAGATCAACACATCATCTAGCATCCCACGGGTTTTATGAATTTTTAAATTGGTTTGATGAAAGAGCATGGTATCCACTGGGAAGAATAGTGGGTGGCACGGTAAGTGTCTTGACTCTATTTGCTGTGTTTGAGAGAATGCTTTATTAGGTCTATGTTTAGCATTGATTGACTCCTGTAATTTTCGGCACCACCATGCCGCTGCACCCTCATGCCGCTGCACCCTTACATTGTGAAAACCACTAATCTAGGTTAAAGCTGGATTTTGATTGACATTAGCACTAGTCAGCTAATGTAAAATTTCACATCTGCTAGATATATATATATAAAAGCTTTTATGCTGTTTAAAAAGGGGTTATTCCACAATCTAACCACAGCTAAGCACTGTACTTGGCATTGTTTGGCAGACCCGGGAGGTGTGGTATTTCTGTTAGTAGGGCTGCGCAAACCTGAAAGATAATTATTTTTTTTTTTTTTGCAAGTATGTTTAAATCCAGAAGAAATGTTTTGGGATTTTTCAATTACCGTATATACTCATGTATAAGCCGAGTGACAGCGGGTGACAGAAGCAGGAGCTGGCGGCTGTGGCTAAAACCTGTGCCGCTGCTAAAGAGAAATTAATATTCATCTCTCTTATAGCGCCCACAGTGACAGCTCCAGCCGCCGGCTTACAGAAGACCTCATACTCACCCTTCAGTGTTCCCTCACAGCATCTCGTTGGTGCCGGCAGCTCTTCCTGTGGTGAGCGATCACGTGACCCCCTCATTAAGGTAATGAATATGCACGCCTCTCCACTCCCATAGGGGTGGACTGCATATTCATTACCATAATGAGCGGTGCCACCTGACTGCTCAACACAGGAAGAGCTGCTGGAAGCCGGAACCAATGAGATGCTTCGGGGGGCACGCTGGAGAAGGGTGAGTAGGATGGTTTTCCCTTTTTTATAATATGAAGCATGCATACCAGGATGGTAGGGGGAGAGCGACGGGGGGAGCCACGCATACCGGGAGAGCGACGGGGGGAGCCACGCATACCGGGAGAGCGACGGGGGGAGCCACGCATACCGGGAGAGCGACGGGGGGAGCCACGCATACCGGGAGAGCGACGGGGGGAGCCACGCATACCGGGAGAGCGACGGGGGGAGCCACGCATACCGGGAGAGCGACGGGGGGAGCCAAGCATACCGGGAGAGCGACGGGGGGAGCCACGCATACCGGGAGAGCGACGGGGGGGAGCCACTCATACCAGGATAGGTACGGGTGGGGGGAAGCCACGCATACCGGGACAGGGGAGTCATGCATACCAGGACAGGGATGAGGGGACAATGCATACCCTGTTTGTACTTGAGTCAATAAGGTTACCCAGTTTTCCGTGGCAAAATTAGGTGCCTCTGCTTATACTTGAGTCGTCTTATACTCGAGTATATACGGTAAATTTGAATCTACCGGAAATGGGTTAAAAATAAACTTTTATTGCCTCTTCATGGCCATTCAAATGCATGTCCCTCTGCTCCCTACCCCATTCTTCTATTGGTTCCTCTTCCTACTCTCTCCAGTGTTGTAGCGGGCATCATTGCTGGCTGCGTCGCACTAGTAATGGGGGGTGCGATGCAGATTAATGACACATGGTCATGTGAGTTGTGATGTGTGTTGTTAATATGTGGTATTCCACAAGGCCGGGGCCTAGTTAGTTGGGTCACCCTCCAGGAGACCAGTTGGGGACACAAAAAAGTGCTGAGCCAATAAGAGAACTGGATGGAAATGGCACTAGTGTCACAGGTATATGGAGGGGCCAGGGAGCGGCAAGAGACCACGGCATCAGGCACTGTGCTATGTTGGTGTTTTATAAACAAGGATAACAAATGTTCGCTTTCTTTACAGCTGTGACAGTAGAACAAACTATTATTTTGTTTCTACTTTTGCTCTAAAAAATTTTTTTTTTTTTTTTTGCGCAGGAAGACGTTCTTCTTTCTTTGTTTTCTTTTGGGAAGTGAAAGCAATGAAGAAAATTTTAATTTTGTCATTGAGATTTTGACATGTTCTCCAGGGGTTTAGATGTAATTTTTGTATTCTAGATATAGTGATACCCCTAGCGATAACAAGAGCTGGGCTCCCGTGTCTCTCGTTTCTATGCAGCTGCTGTTGTTTGCCATCATATTAAGTCTGTGGCTGCTGCCACGTTCACACTGAGGATAGCAGATATGTTTTGACTGTGGGACAACATCTTTAATTAAATTTAACTTACTGCAAGAAATGTGAACTAAATGAAAATGACAAATTATAAATGTTTTCCTGATGTTAAAAATCTTAACTGCAGTTATGTGCTGAATTATGAAAGACTTTGGATCATTAGGTGCCACATTAAAGAAATGTCACCAAATCTAGAAGAGCGGACAATAAGCACATCTCGCATAGTCCATGCATAGAAGAAGTGGGCCAAGTTGCCTCCAGACACCAATTTTCTGTAGAGGGAAAAAAGTTCTGGCAGGTTAAAATCTAACATGTCCCCAAATTGGACACACGGGCTAGATTCTTCAAAGCTTTTACAGCAAAATCCTGGCGTAAAACAGTTTAAAAAGCCAAGGCCATTTCTCCAAGCTCCAGCAAAGTGGGCAAAGCTAGGAGGGGGATGTTTACTATGCCACAAATCTTACTCCAGCCAGGGACTGGAGTAAGACTTATGGCGATGCGCACACTACTAGTCAGACTCTTCTCACACTCCATCACGCCCGCTCATCAAGACTAGCATGAAGATTGCTGATCTTGATTAATTGGGGCCGTGGACTATGTTATTGGGTGATGTGTGCGGTAACACCAAACCCCCAAAACGGTCACATATGAAAATGCAATCCTGTGTAAACTTGTGACCCTTTGTAAAATAAAATTTAAATGACACTTCCGTGTCCTACCACATGCCCTGGTCAGCCACGGAGATGGTGATTTAATCTCTCAATAACAACTGAAGTATCTGTACAAGATCATCACATTTCTACTCTCCGCAGAATTAACTTCTGTTTTTTTCCCCCAGATTTTATAAAATATGTGTGTGTGTGTATATGTATGTATATGTATGTATATGTGTATATATATATATATATATATATATATATATATATATATATATATATATATATATATTCCATTTATCAAAAAATAAATTAATTACCATGTAAAGTCTTCACATCCTGTTCCATCCAGATGTGTCCGGATCCCAGTATTCGAAGCGGCGAAAGTTCACCGACCGCCGTATTGGGACATCCAAGTGATGGGTGTCTCAATGTGGAAACTGCTGGTGGTACCAACGTATTGTGCGGTACCACCAGCAGAACACCGTCGCACGACACACGAGGAGCGCATGTGCAGTTTTAATGTGACCACCGCTATCTGCACAAAGATGGCGGCGGTCTGATTTACTGCTCCTATTCCGCGCAGGCGCAGTGAATCATTAAGCTGGTCTCGGCAGCAGTTGTGCGACGTGTCTACAGGCAGAGGAAGCTGGTCACATTTAAAGGGGTTTTCCTACGAACGAAAGTTCATTTTAAAAATTGTGTCTGACTTTGTACGGAGCATACCACATCTCCTGGGCAGGGGAGGAAGCAAAAGACAATACTGACATTACAGCAGGGGATCACAGAGGATTCATTTTGTGAGGTAAAATATTTCACTGACTGTTTTTAAACAATATTTTACCTCACAAAATGTATCCTCTGCGATCTCCTGCTGTAATGTCAGTATTGTCTTTGGCTTCCTCCCCTGCTCAGGAGCTGTGGTATGTTGTGTACACGGTAAAACACAGACCATTTTTAAAATGAACTTTTGTTTGTGGGAAAACCCCTTTAAATAGAAATTCCTCCTGACATGCTGTGCACTGACTGTTTAGTGATGGGGTACACAGATCAAACAAGAGATGACATGAGAGGAGAAGACAGCAGATGGGGGAGAGAGAAAGGGCACAGGGGGGAGAGAGACAGAGCACAGGGGGAGACGGCTCAAACGGGACAGCACAGGAAAGCGAGACACAGCAGACAAGTGGGATAGCACATGCGGTAGACAGGTCAAAGAAGAGAGAGTGGATAGGTGGGTGAGCACATGGGGGGAGAGATTGTCATCGCTGCAGTGCTTGCCCCCATCGTGACATTACCGCATCGGGCCTCCATCTAGTTAATCATAATAAAAAAGTTTGTATTGTATTTTTTGCTGATGTCCTGCAGTGTTTTTAATTGGGATGTTTAAAACCTCATTCCATTTGTAGGAAGGAGAATATTTAGCATTTTAACCCGGGTGCTTTGCTGGAATTAAAATGGTAACTTCGGATGATTAGTACAATGTTGTATGTAGTAATCTGACTGTAAATTATAAATGGGATACAAGGTTAGATCTCTCCAGCTTTCCTAATTGGCTTTGGCGTCGTTAAGCGGTCTCTTCCAGTGTGTACTTCTTGGCCTTCTCCTTTTGCAGTAAAATGTTTGCATTAACTTTTTATTCTACAGATTTCGTACAGTCCACTCCCTGTATAAAATGACAAGTCTAATTTCTTCATGATGTGGTGAAAAGATGCCCATGACATAGTAATGGCATGCGGGAATGAGGAGCATGGGAATCGGATAAATATAAAGCCCAATGTATAGAAATGCCAATCAGATTTCCAATCCGTATCCTCTGCATAGGGAATAATAGGTGGATCAGCAGTGGCTTAATCGTGGACTGGAATGGATGGTCATTTTACCCATTCCCTCAGTTTCAAGACTGTGGCTGGAAGCCGTCTATAATGAACTAGATGGTGGCCCGATTCTAACGCATCGGGTATTCTCGAATCTTTCTCTCTCTCTCTCTTTCTCTCTCTTTCTCTCTCTTTCTCTCTTTTTCTCTCTCTTTCTCTCTTTTTCTCTCTCTCGCGCTCTCTCTCGCGCTCTCTCTCGCGCTCTCTCTCGCGCTCTCTCTCGCGCTCTCTCTCGCGCTCTCTCTCGCGCTCTCTCTCGCGCTCTCTCTCGCGCTCTCTCGCGCTCTCTCTCGCGCTCTCTCTCGCGCTCTCTCTCGCGCTCTCTCTCGCGCTCTCTCTCGCGCTCTCTCTCGCGCTCTCTCTCGCGCGCTCTCTCGCGCGCTCTCTCGCGCGCTCTCTCGCGCTCTCTCTCGCGCGCTCTCTCGCGCTCTCTCTCGCGCTCTCTCTCGCGCTCTCTCTCGCGCTCTCTCTCGCGCTCTCTCTCGCGCGCTCTCTCGCGCGCTCTCTCGCGCTCTCTCTCGCGCTCTCTCTCGCGCGCTCTCTCGCGCGCTCTCTCGCGCGCTCTCTCGCGCGCTCTCTCGCGCGCTCTCTCTCTCGCGCGCTCTCTCTCTCGCGCTCTCTCTCTCGCGCTCGCGCTCTTTCTCGCGCTCTTTCTCTCTCTCTCTCGCGCTCTTTCTCTCTCTCTCTCGCGCTCTCTCTCTTTCTCTCTCTCTCTCTCTCGCGCTCTTTCTCTCTCTCTCTCTCTCGCGCTCTTTCTCTCTCTCTCTCTCTCTCGCGCTCTTTCTCTCTCTCTCTCTCTCGCGCTCTTTCTCTCTCTCTCTCTCGCGCGCTCTTTCTCTCTCTCTCTCGCGCGCGCGCTCTTTCTCTCTCTCTCTCGCGCGCGCGCGCTCTTTCTCTCTCTCTCTCGCGCGCGCGCGCTCTTTCTCTCTCTCTCTCTCGCGCGCGCGCGCTCTTTCTCTCTCTCTCTCGCGCGCTCGCGCTCTTTCTCTCTCTCTCTCTCGCGCGCTCTTTCTCTCTCTCTCTCTCTCGCGCTCTTTCTCTCTCTCTCTCGCGCGCGCGCGCTCTTTCTCTCTCTCTCGCGCGCGCGCGCTCTTTCTCTCTCTCTCTCTCTCTCTCGCGCGCGCTCTTTCTCTCTCTCTCTCTCGCTCTCGCGCGCGCGCGCGCTCTTTCTCTCTCTCTCTCTCGCTCTCGCGCGCGCGCGCGCTCTTTCTCTCTCTCGCGCGCGCGCGCTCTTTCTCTCTCTCTCTCTCTCTCTCTCTCTCTCTCTCTCTCTCTCTCGCGCGCGCGCGCTCTTTCTCTCTCTCTCGCTCTTTCTCCCCCACTCCCAAGGCGTGCATCGTTCGAAAGCGCTGATTGGTGGCGGCTGGCCGCCACCAATCAGCACCACAGGATTTCCGTGACAGACAGAATTAGACAATTATATAGTAGATGGTAACTGCTGAACATGGCGTTTTATGCTCATTTAGGGATGCTCTGCTATTTCTGCATGTCCCAAATCCCCAACTTTCAATACTTTTTCTAACAGTCCTGCAGTTAAGGCAAAAGGGGACCGGACTCCTTCATTTTGTGTCCTCCAGTGATCTAGAATTTTTTACTTTTCCAGTGTATGAATAACAGTTTCTGAATGGAAATCCCTGTAAAAGATTTGGAAGAAACATCTTACATAATGCGGATGAAGAGTAAATCTAGAATTTAAAAGTATATAAATATTGCAAAGCCTCATGAAGGAGGTTGCTAAAACACAAAAATGCCATTGAGTAGATGAGTAGAGGATGGTGGCTGTATACGGGGCAGCTGACAGATTCCCTATAAATAAAACCTAGGTTGTTGCATTTTTACTTGTTTGCTTCCTGTAGAACTCTGTAAGGAGCAATTCTGTAGCTACTCGCGGGTCTTGTTGACCTAGATGATTTCAGTTTTATGATCTAAAGAAGCTGCTGAAATGAAACACTCTAATGAAATATTTGAGGACTCCCTTCCCCCTACACAACCCACCCCATCTCTTAATCCACAGCAATTCGTTCCTATCACTTGGGGATCCGGTCTTTATTCCTACGCTTTCCCCGCTGACTATCTGCCCAGATAGTGTAAAATTACATGAATGTAATGCATGGACGGCTGGCCCCGGCTCATAGAAGGCCGATGTTATCTGCCTGATCTGAATTTATGTATTTTGTTTTGTGGGTTTTTGGTTTTAAACTTGTATTCAGGATGTCTAAAAAAAAAAAAAAAAAAAAAAAAAAAAAAAAATGCTAACATTTCTATGTGTAGCCGATCAGGAAATAATCCATGCACCTATTTTAACACTGTTTTTTTCTTCTGCAGGTGTACCCCGGGTTGATGGTGACAGCCGGACTTATCCATTGGGTTCTAAACATGCTGAACATCACCGTACACATAAGGGACGTGTGTGTGTTCCTAGCACCCGTTTTCAGCGGCCTTACATCCATTTCCACCTTTTTGCTCACTCGAGAACTGTGGAATCAGGGAGCAGGACTGCTAGCTGCCTGCTTCATTGCTATAGTGCCAGGCTACATATCCCGGTCGGTAGCAGGATCCTTTGACAATGAAGGCATTGCTATTTTTGCACTGCAGTTTACATATTATTTGTGGGTAAGTAATTGGATTTTCCTCTTCCCTGTAGCTTTTCTCCACGCTCTGGCAGCGAAACAGTAACTACCTTTATGAACTGCATAAAATGTCTGAACATTCATCTGCATTTTCCTCACACGCCACTGGCTTTTCAACATGCCCCATCACAATTTTTAGGAACGAATAGAGATTCTGCCTGTTTCCAGAGACATTGTATGTAGCCATTTCTTACTGTTTTTGCAGCACTTTCTTGTCATTTGAAATCGGCTTCCCCTCTGCTGGTTTGCCCATGGCTAGTGGGCATTTCCCCTCATGTTTGTGGCATATGTGGCTTGTTACTGAGCATGTTTTCCTTATGCAGATTATTCAGGCACCGTTACATTTATGACCCAGAGTTCACCGTTTTTAGTAGGCTCTGGGTGACGCGTCCTGGATCATTAATGAAGGTGCTGGCAGTTTATTGTTGGCTGTAACTACCGATCTCCTGTAAATGTTTATTGACTCGCTTAGCACGGTTTTAATATTTTTATCGTCTCTATTAAGTACTCGCTTGTGCAATAAAGATTCAGGGACTATTGCATTAACGCTTAGGATAGGGCTCCAAATGATGGGTTAATGGTTACAAGACATCCTGGAGCCTTTTATCATAGCATGGACGTTAAAAGCTTCAAGGAGTCCTACAAGCTTACAAAGAAAAAACACTTTTACAGGGATCATCTCAAGTTGTCTCTCTTGAGCAGCTCAGAGCTCTGCAGTCTCCTTACTGCCTCGTTTCTGGCAGAGCTGGTACTCCTACTTGAGTGACTGTTCTGCTGAGCAGAGCTGTAGTATTAGTAGATCTATAAAGCTCTGCTATAACACAATTAGTCTCAGAGGATTGTTCTGGAGTGTACACGATCACTGTATTTTCACAAAGCGAGGGCATTTTAATGAGCACACAGCTGTGTACAGTGAGATCCCTGATTAGACCTGCTGTGGGGCTGGTGGTATTGGAAGATTTATGACCACAACTAGTCAGAAGCTGGGAGGGAGGTGAGCAAATGCTCTATAGATATCAGTGGCCTGGAAGAGAGGTGGCAGGCATATTGGGAATTAACGTCTCTCCTGGAATGTGGCTACTGCAAAATCTTGGCCAGGGTCTAGGCATTCACTAGTGGCCGAGCTCAATGTATACTAGCTTTACACTATGAAAGACAAATGTTCTCATTGCAGGAGAATGGCAGCAGAAAGAAAAATCAAGTCAATTGCAAACTTGCTCATTTTTATGCTGGCTGGTTGACTAAGGCAATTTAATGACTTAAGAATACCCTTAGATACTTTTTGGGAAATTGGTGCACGGTGTTTGTTCATCCCCTAATCAACCCCCCCAAGATTATTTTCACAAGTTGCATTTTTGCTGTGTTTTTTTTCTGGAGGCAAAACCCTAAACCTGCTCTCTTTATGACCCCAAAGTTTTTGTGCATCTGTTGATATTCTAATAAACACATTTCCGCAGTTTCATTAGCTTTGGCTGCATTTTCATTGTGAATGCGTCAGAAGTGTAAGTGAAATAGCTCCAAAGATTATCCCTCTCCCACGTACGATTTACCTTGTGTGGTGGGATTCAGTTTATGCTCGCTGAGTATGTGTTGGGTGTGTGGACGCAACGGCTTTTAGATGCCGACGTCCCTGCGGAGTTATCCAAGGCAAAGACTCTTCAGAAAAAGGTCAGCGGTGTTTTTCTTGAAGCTTCTTTAGAGGCAGTTTTGCTGCTGACATTGTCTTTTCTACATTCTGGGAGCCTCCAGAAGAATGAGCTGGTCCCTTTTCTCAGCCACTTCACGGCTTTTGAAGCCTTAAGCAGTTAACAAGTGACAAGATTGAACATATGCACAGCTTGTCGTTTTGACATTGTTGCTTTATATTTGTGGGATCCAGGAGCAATCCGTCTGTAAAAGACAAGGATACACCAGCTTTATAAGGTCCATACACACAAGCATTGAAAGCCAGCTCTCCCCTGTGTACACAGTTGTTTTACTCATAACCTCTGACCAATGTTTCTGATATCAAAGTATTTACCAGGAGCATCACATTCACATGACCGCGTCAGGTATCGTCTAAGAGGAAAAAAACAGTCACTTAAAACTTATCCCACCTACTAACTCATGAGTAAGACTGCTTAGTGCAGTCGAAACGCGTCGACTGGGTCATGTCGACCATGTACATTTTTCTTTTGTATGCACTATAATTTCTTTTGAAAAAGAAAAGGAAAATCCAGTCCTTTTGTGCTGGACTCAAATTTTTTTTTCTATTATCCTTAGTGTTTAAAAGTAGTGGTCATCTCCTTTAAATACGCGGAGAGGTAAGGCTACATTCACTCTTCCGTTTTACATCCAGCAAGTACGGGCCGCTTTTCTGCCATGTGCCATTTGTTTTGCTGCTGATTTCTTTGTATCGGTCACAGTTACTACTTGTAAAACCATTGATTTTACTGCCTTAATGCACGTAATAGACTAGCTGATCGCGGCAGTTAAAGGGAACCTGTCACCACGGTGTGACCGATATGAGGTACGGCCATGACCTTTTCAGGGCTTATCTACAGCATTCTATAATGCTGTATATAAGCACCCAACCCGACCTGGAAGAAAAGAAAAAGGACGACTTATACTCACCTGTTCAGCTTATTGATAGTGGGGTCAATCAATGTAAATGGGTATTCAATACGCTCATCTTATTGATGGCGTTCCCAGCAGTGAGAAAATCTATTAAGCTGAATGAGAGAGGATTGATCAAGGTTCTTTTTTTCTATTTAGGTGGCGTTTATTTCAGGAAAGATCCTAGCCTGGGGGCGTTTGTTGCCGCAGTATTGGAATAAGAGTCTAGCTACCTTTTGTCTAGTGTCTGTAAAGACCCTGCTTTATTGTATAGCGCTGCGTGCAAGATCTAGCTTTAGAAAAACCATCCAGAACCTGACTCTCTTCTTAAGGCTTGTTTTTGGTCTGTGAGCGATTTCCGATTTCATTTGCGGTGCGGGAGGCATTTTGATTACTACCTGGGTAGGACTGCCTGCAGCCATTACAATTATAAGCTGGTCGCCTTGTAAAATTACCAGATTCTGCCTTTGGAGACAGATCGGAGAGGCATAGTTGAGACTCATCGAGGTATCCGCAGGCGTTGTCAGTCATGAGAATATTCTCACTTTCACGTATATTTTTCCCCATTGAACAATGAGGCTTGGAAAGTTCCAAAGATCTGCTCCTTCTTGAAAACTTTCAAACCATAAGACAAAAATGTCAGATCGACGTGTAAGCTGAATTTGCAGAGACTTGGTGCA
Organism: Dendrobates tinctorius; assembly: GCF_039654945.1. Lineage (NCBI taxonomy): Eukaryota > Metazoa > Chordata > Amphibia > Anura > Dendrobatidae > Dendrobates > Dendrobates tinctorius. The sequence goes on from NW_027361673.1 coordinate 23,835,835, forward strand.
TTAAAAGCATCAGAAGTTCACATCCGCAATGCAAATGGGAAGAAAAGCTCGCTAGATAATAAGCGAGTATTATAGTAAGTGGTGGTTGGGAGGAACAAGTCAATTCTCCAGTGTTTCCTGCTCTTTGTCATCCTTTTATTAGGCAGGATTGCTTATTATTTTAAGTACATTTATTTCAAGAGTGACAGAGTCTCCTTAATAATTCTATCGGGATCTTTTACCCCTTTAAACTGTGCATAGCAGATTTACTGCAGAAAATGTCTTTAGTGAAAACCAAATGTTTTCTGTTGGATATCTGCTGCAAATATTGCATCTGTTTTCTGTGCAGAAAAAGTCGGGTCATAAAATTAAAAAAAAGCCTATACTCTAATCGCCTGGCTTACCCATGGCTCCTTTGCCTGTGTCTGTACAATTTGTCCTCTTTTGATGCCCATGTGGTAACTGAGGCCTGGAAATCCCAGTGTAGAGGAGTATAGCGATTTTGTCGTGGGACTCATCTGCCCCACAGAAAATGTCCATCTTGTGAAATTTGCCAAACCTCATCCAATTGTTGCTACACTATTACTGAATGGATTTTGTGCCCAAACATCTATCTGAAGTCATGTGACAAGGCTCGTTAAAGGGTCTACATTGACTTTTCGGATTGCTACTTCTGATAGGTGGCACGAGAGTTCTAGTCCTCTTCCTCTTTTGAAGAGACAATTTGCATATTTCCCAGAGGAGCATTGCGGCTTTAAGACTCCTCATCTCGGCATGCTTAGGCCTGGATCACACTTCCGTTTTTTAAAATCCGTCATTTTCTGTTAAACGGATCCGCCATTTTTTTGGCGGATCCGTTTTTTGGTCCCATAGACTTCTATTAGCGGTTACCGCGGATCCGTCAAAAAAACGGATCTGTTTGTATCCGTTTGCGGTAAAACGGAAACGGATCCGTTTTTTCACACAAAAACAGATGCAAAAAAACGGATGGCGGATGCCAAAAAACGGATGTGTGAAACAGGCCTTAGCAATGTCAATCTCGGCAAGGAGAAACTATACTACTTGGATATCGTGCCCAAACATCCAAGTGGAAATTTTGTATAACAAACATGTCTAAACATCACATGGTGCTATGATAATAACCCATCCTATGTAATCACTGGGGGTCTGACCACTAAGACCACCCCTAGAACAGGGATCCCAATGTCTTCAGGGTGCTTGGAGCAATAGTACACATTCGCGACCATTTATTTTCATGGTCTACGGGACAGAGTGCAATGGCTGAAAGCTTATGGAGCTTCACTACAGGAAAGACGTGGTGGTCACAACTTGCACACTACCACTCCATTTGCACCGGAAACTTTGAAGCCCCCTGTCTTATGATCAATGGGGGTCCAAGCCGCTGGACCTTAGCATTACATTTATCATCTATCATGTGGGAGTATCCTAGTAGCCTTGAAATAGAATACAGACACTATATTGACGGCGGTGAACAGCTGTATAGAAGTGACGGTCCCCTGTAAAGTTTATTATGCAGGGCTGTGTACGGCTTGTCCCCCCTCTACCATGACTATTGCGTTGGTGATTTACCTGCCTGGTTGTCATTGAAGTACATGAAAGTGAAATGAAAGAGCTTGGGGCAAAATGGATCCATTATAGAAACTGTGTTTTTTGTTGCCTCCATGATCGAATTATTATATCGGTGCTGCCTTTTTAGCACGCCTGTTTGCTCTCCGACTAGGATGGTGATTTTCAGAGAATATTAAAGAAACAATTCTTATAGATTTTATATAAAAATACAGAAGGTTTCTATTGTAGGCGAGTCGAGGATTGCAGCATAGAGCTTTTATGTTTGTAAAGTGATGCACAATTTAGTAGGACATGTTCCATCCTTTAAAGAGATCGTCTTGTGAAAACAAGTTATTGGAGGACCGGGGAACTCTGTGATGCCATGTACCAGCAGTGCACATGCTCGACTCCTGCATTTATTCTCTGTGGGTCTGATGAGCACTGAGCTCTGCTTCTCTTACAGACCCATAAATAAGAATAACATGGCAGTCAAGCATCTGAACTGCCCTTCCATTTTGTATTAGTGATTTAAGATTCCCCTTTGTGGCAGGCAGTGGGGGTCTCAGTGGTGGGATCCCCACTAATCAGTAATTTATCGCCCATCTCGTGTCTAGGTGCTAACTATTCACTGGACAGCCCCTTGGAGTGTGTTTTCCACTACTAAACACCGGTAAAGTGAGATTTGCATCCGTGTTAGCCTTTCCATTTTTAGGTTTTGTCATAGGAAGAGAAAAACAAACGAGAGAAGCAAATGAGTGCAGTACCTGACCTGTTACAAGATGCTGAAAGTCCTGCATCTCGTGTATCTCATCTGTCCTACCCCTACCATATAACACATTGTTACCTAGGCCATGTCCATTGTTAGGTTTTCCACTATCTGTGGATGGGAAGTACTCACTAGGCCGGTCGTTGAGGCATATGTTGGGATGCTCAGGGCTAAACCAGAATCTCAGGTACTTGGTAACATGCAGCACCCCGTGCACCGTTCGGCTCCACAGAACCCACGGTCCTCGCTGAGTCTTGGTGTGCTTAAAGGGAAACTGTCACCCCTTTTTTGAGATATCCTATAATATCATTCAATTGTGTGTCACATAAGGATTCTCTTGGTACTTTTGCTTCCCCCTGACCCCGCACCTTTCATGCATAAATACCTTTTTTTTATATCGGTTCAGATGTATAAACTGCCACGGTTCAGTCCGCTGGGCGGGGCTTATTCAACTACTTCCCCCCTCCCTGTCTTGCTTTACACCAGAAGAAATGCATAGAGCAAGACAGGGAGGGGGGAAGCAGGTGAATAAGCCCCGCCCAGCGGACCGGACAGCGGCAGTTTATACATCTGAACAGATATAAAAAGGTATTTATGCATGAAAGGTGCGGGGTCAGGGGGAAGCAAAAGAGAATCCTTATGGGACACACAATTGAATGATATCATTATATGATATCTCAAAAAAGGGGTGACAGATTCCCTTTAACACGGATTAGTGTCCGTTAACGTCCGTGATGACCCCACAGGTTCCCGGATACCTCTTATCCTCAGAGGCGTCCTCTCTCTGTTGGTATATCACAGACCCTCTCTCTCTGGTTCAGCCTAGCCAGCACTGCTGCCCGTGCACAAAAACTCAGACTCCATCTTGGGTCTCCAGACACCCCCTTGGGTGGGTATATAGGTGACTGGACCCCACCCAGCTCTCCAAGTCACCTGGAAGCCTCCCAATGTATAATAAACCTTCAGCAGTAGATCTGCTGAGCAAAACACGCCCAGGCTTCCGTCACAGGGCCACCCACCCCTGCGATACATACCGCCCATTACCCACATGGCCACTCGCCATACCACACCACGCACTGCTCCGAACCCTGGATTTTTTTTTTTTTATATTTCCACTGTATTATATGCTGTCATTGCTGCCTTGTGTATGTCTGATTTGAAATTTAGTTAAAATGCTAGTTACTGTCTGGGGAAGAAAACTTCTGTGGTGCGCCCTGTAAGGCCATGTGCACACATTGCGGATTCTGATGCTGATCCGCAGCATTTTTGGACGTGCGGAATTGCATCAGCACAGCCAATGTTAGTGAATGGTAGGTTAAGAATTGCTTGGCACATGCTGCGGAAAAATCCGCGCAGATTTGCAGCAGGTTTTTTCCGCAGCATGTCAGTTCTTTTTGCGGATCCGCAGCAGTGGTTTTCGGTCTGGCACATATTTTCTCTATCTCTCTTGGTTCTGCATGCATTTACTCAACCTGTGCACACAGCCTAACAAGGAGTTTTCTTAGGGACACAGCCATGTTAACATCATGAAGATTGGTAAAATACCTGAATGAAATCTGATTTACTTCAATCTCCTTAACAACATGTCTTCTGCGATTGCACCATGTAGCATTGAAGAAGTTTTTTTTTTTTCTTTTTTCTCTAAAACTATGCTTTACTCAGAAACTGCTGCAAACATTCCAATTTCAGTCTTGTTTTGGAGTCCCACTGCTTGCTTTTAGATGTCAGCTGCATTGTACAACTTGCATGCCTCTCAAACGGCCGGGATCAGTGATGGCACTGAGGCGCGTGCTGTCACTAAATTGCCTACCACCCCTGATGCGATGTCATCCGAAAGCCTAAGTTTTTTAATTTCCCTCCCCCAAACAATTAGTTATACAATCCATTATTTGTACCTCCGATATGGTGCAATGTAAATGGCTTAAAAAAACGAACAAAAAAGCCCTGCATCATCCAAGGAGTTTCCGAGCCAGAAAAGTCCACACTTCTTTTAAATATAAGTTAGAACTTTATTAGGCCGGGTGCCCCCATCATTCTATAGCCACTTCATCCTGGGGCCCAGAAACTCCTCTTCTAGTCCAGTTAAAGGGAATCCATCACCAGGAATTAGCTATCTCCTAAAAGTAGCATAATGTAGGAAACGAGACCCTGATTCCAGGGATGTAGTCAAGTGTGTACATTGTATGGTGACTTGGCGTGGTTTGTCTAGCAGGCACACTAGACCTAGTCTGTGCAGTGGTAATCTCCTGCTGATAAAACATTTGTTGTATTGAAACAGCAGCGCACAGTGACACATCGCTGAAATCAGGGTCTCTGTCCCCACCTCATGCTGTCCTCAGATAACATAGCAAAAGCTGCTAACAGATTCCCTTTAATTTATTGCGTTGGCATTTGATTGTACGCATGTCATCAATACTCCTCTGTGTGAGGACGTCTGATTGCTTATTTAAAAAGCTAAGTCAGCCCCGCTTCTCTTAAAATGTCAGCCATTATAATTTTCATAGCCAGCCTCCTTCTATAAAGCATGATAAAGTCTCTGCGTCTGATGATGAGGAATAGCCGTTGGAAACCAAAATTGTAGAAGAAAAGTAGTAATGCTCCCGTATTTTATCCCTATTCTCGGTAATGAAAGCTTCCTCTCGGCGGAGTAAGTTGTTGTAAATCCATTGTTACGTATCCCTTATAGGAGATGGCCACGTTCTCTGGTCACGTGCAGGGAGTTTGCGTTTGTTGGGCAATCCCTGCATGTGTGGCGGCTGTCGAGCAGCGACGAGACATGCGGCAGCGTGGACTCGAGCACAGTATTCGAGAATGCTGAAAATACTCAATAAGGACACGAGCGTGCTCGAATAACGCATTATCGGAGCACGCTCGCTCATCACTATCTGGCATGTTAATAGTACTGTTTAGGGAATGTTCACACTTAGATTTTTAACTAAGGTTTTAATATAGATCTGTTCAAAAATGCACAGCAAAAAATCACAACAAATTATGCAGAATTTGGAGTAGGTCGGCAACAAACTGTATGAACATCCCCTAAATAGGAATCATTAGCTGTTATAGTGCAAGAAATCTGTCCGGGCCACGTCTGTCATGTCAACAAACATTCATCGCTTCCATTACTAACAGAGGAGTTATGAATTTACCTTTGGACTATAAAACAGGTTTGTAAAAGGACTTGTCACCGGTCAAAAGGGGTCAGTTTTTGCTCTTTTTATTTGCAGCTAATTTCGTGCTCTTTCCAAGGCAACATTGCTCCAAATTCTCTGGAGGGTCTTCGGCTTGCTCTGAATAATTATCCTTTGAGCAACACCGTCAAGGCCTATATTTCTAGAACTATATGGTGAATTTGAAAAAATATAAAAACAAACAAAAAAAAACAAACTGATTACTCAGCGGAGGAGCAGGAATAAATAAATACAAACCTTGTTCACTTTTAAGCTTAGGGACAGGTCTTTCACGTTCTGTATTTTGTACTGTTAACTTACTTTTGATGCCCCCTTTGTGTAGAGATAAATGACTGCTGTAGACAGTGTATTCTGCTATACCTGGCGCAAGGCCATGATCAGCAGTGATACCTGCGCGTGTGTCCTGAGACCACAGAGGCCAGTGATTGCTTCCAAACCCCTTAAGTACAATTAAAAAGTATTTAAAGTCTCTTCCACAGCAGAGCCCTATATTTGGAAATATTGTCGTCTAGAGGCAAATAAGAAAAAAAAAATTGTCGTCATACAATAGTAGACATGGTTCCCATTCACTTATATGGGAGCCCTGTCATGGCAGTATACAAAGAAGCATAGAACACACAAAAACACAAGCACAACGTCCAATACTACTAAAACAGAACACTTTATAAGACTGTTTCCCACCACATTTTCTTTAAAAAAGGAAAGCGCGGGTTATTATTTCTGCAGTTTTATTTTAGTTTTCATGTGTTGTCATCTGAGGATTTTCATGTGAGTCACTAAGCTGTCACTTTAATAATAGAGCAGGAAACAAAGAAAGAGCAGCACATAAAAAAAATCACAGAAGGCGAGAACTTCCACACGTTCCATGAATTGTGTAAAACTTGGCACTAAAGATGCAAATTGTGTCACGTTGCTAGACAGAAAACATTGAACAGCAGCTGTGTTATTCTCTGCCATCAGAGAACTGGATTAAATAATGTGTGCTGGTGACAGATTCCCTTTAAAAAGATCATTGCAAAAAAATGGGTTGTGGTTGGGTCTTCCAGCAAGACAATGACCCAAAACATACAACCAAGTATACATACACAAGAGATTGCCCCTCATCAGGACCCAGATATAAAAGTGTCAGAATATAAGTGCATCAATGACAGATGTAAATCCATT
>NW_027361673.1:23850000-23872500 GCF_039654945.1 Dendrobates tinctorius
AGAGAACATTCTTCCAAAACGTTTTAGGCTTTTTCAGGTAAGTTTTGGCAAACTCCAGCCTGGCTTTTTTATGTCTCGGGGGTAAGAAGTGGGGTCTTCCTGGGTCTCCTACAATACAGTCCCTTTTCATTCAGACGCCGACGGATAGTACGGGTTGACACTGTTGTACCCTCGGACTGCAGGGCAGCTTGAACTTGTTTGGATGTTAGTCGAGGTTCTTTATCCAACATCCGCACAATCTTTCGTTGATATCTCTTGTCAATTTTTCTTTTCCGTCCACATCTAGGGAGGTTAGCCACAGTGCCATGGGCTTTAAACTTCTTGATGACACTGCGCACGGTAGACACAGGATCATTCAGGTCTTTGGAGATGGACTTGTAGCCTTGAGATTGCTTATGCTTCCTCACAATTTGGTTTCTCAAGTCCTCAGACAGTTCTTTGGTCTTCTTTCTTTTCTCCATGCTCAATGTGGTACACACAAGGACACAGGACAGAGGTTGAGTCAACTTTAATCCATGTCAACTGGCTGCAAGTGTGATTTAGTTATTGCCAACACCTGTTAGGTGCCACAGGTAAGTTACAGGTGCTGTTAATTGCACAAATTAGAGAAGCATCACATGATTTTTCAAACAGTGCCAATACTTTTGTCCACCCTCTTTTTTATGTTTGGTGTGGAATTATATCCAATCTGGCTTTAGGACAATTCTTTTTGTGTTTTCTCATTTAAGACAAATGAAGATATTACCAAAGAATTTGTGATTGCAATCATTTTCAGGAAGAAACTGAGTATTATCTGACAGAATTGCAGGGGTGTCAATACTTTTGGCCACAACTGTATGTGTGTGTGTATATATGTATATATATATATATATATATATATATATATATATATATATATATATATATATATATATATATGAGAGAGATTCTGAAAGCTGAGTTTAAATGTTCGGTAATCCCTTTGAAGCAGATCCAGTCTATTAGTGTATAAAATAGTTAAAATAGTCAAATTTTGTTTTGCTGCGGCCCTTCTGCTGCTCCCCCTGATCTTTGCTGACATGGCTCCAGCAGTGACATCACAACTACAGCACGTGCAGCCAATCACTGGACCTAGTGCCCTTGTGCCATCTACATCGGCGTGACTGCTGATCTAGCGTTTGGCTGCAGCGGTAATGTACTGTAGTCATACACCCATCGGACAGCTGGGGGGTTATAGTGGAGAGGTGGCAATGTGTATCCGGGTGTAAGTTTGGTGCTGATTTTGGTATTTTTACACAGACCTTTAGAATAAGTTAATTATGGAAAAGCATTCTATTGCAGAGAAACACCAGCGGTTCTCTGATTGCTGTGGGTATATATTGTACCGAGGAGCTGCGCTGCTTTTCTGTGCAGAAGCGCAGAGGTTTATGTATGATTTGGTGGCAGAATAAGTGGAACATACGCCACATTCTATATCATAGCGGTATTTTCCTTTAGAAGAAATGTCTACAAGTCCATAACTACGTGGTGGGTTAATAGGTTAAGCTCGATAGACCGATCTTCCCAACCTAAGCTATAATATGGGGTCTCCATATGACCAGTGTTCCTCCTTGTCGCCCCTCATTCTTTTTTTCGTATTTGACCACTAAAAATGCCGTAGTCTTGAATTTTTCTCTAGAGCCAGAACAGCAGAAATACCAATCCTACATATCCCGGATTTTAAGAGGCACAAGGTCGGGGTGACTGGTCAGGGTCAGGCCATTGTGACTGGTTGTTCCGGAGAAACCTTTCTATACAATAGAGGAGGCACAGGTGTTGTGCAGTCTTTACACTTTGTAGCTGTACTTTTTTGTGTATATATGGCTTGTGTAATTTTCTGGTACATTTTCGCTCATTTTACATACTTTTATATTTCAGGTGAAATCTGTGAAAACAGGCTCTGTGTTTTGGACAATATGCTGCTGTTTGTCTTATTTCTACATGGTGAGTACAGGCGTGTCGATGCACACTTTCTGATTAGCTTTGTACTTTTGTTTCCAGACTTATTTTCTTTCTGGCTCTGTTACTGTAACTTGATTCCCTTAACATTATCCAGACACTGACGCTGGACTTAATTTTCTGGCCGACTAACACAACTTGGCCTTGCATAAATTTTTTGCATATGAAAGTCTAAGCCTTTCACCAGTATATTCTGGTGCCGACATCGGCTTGTGTCTTGGTTTTTTCCTTTCAGTTCACCTGCAGAGATTGGCATCTTTTCTCAATATGTGGGCAATACAGTTACTGCTGCCAATCGTCTTTTTGCCGTAGACCACCTACATCATTACCAATACTTGCTAAGTTTGATCTAGGTAGAGATACTCCTGATACGCAAACCTAGAGTTGTCCTCAACGGTTGTTGGGTTATGACCGATATTGCCATTATTTCAGCTACAGGCATTATTAAAAAAAAAACGCACAGATTTAGCGCTTGGTATGTCTACATCCATTTCCTACAAACTATGCCCATTTTAAAAGGCATAATACCCCATTGTTGGGGTTGGAAATTAATGACATGTTTTCATATTACTGGATTTAAATATAATGTACACACCTTTTTAAAAATCTGTGTGCTCCTCTGATTTTGCTGTTCTTTTGCTCTGTTTCGCTCCACTGTGGAGATATTCGTGATCGCGTCTTCGAAAGCGCGCTATGTGAAATCTATGCTTTGCACACTTTTGCCATTTTTTCAGTGTTCTCTGGTGGTGGTCACTTTCACCCTTCCCTTACAGATTCTCCCAATCTCAGCTCAGATGTTGGTCTGACACTCAGCATTTTGGTAGAGAGAGGTGAAAGTGAACGCACCCAGATAAGACTCTGAAGAAACGCCTAGTTGGACTGCAAGCAGAAATTTCACATTGCGTTCTAGAAAAAAAAATTGTCAGTCTACAATAGAGTAACACCGCAAAAACAGGCAGCAGAATCGGAGGAACTCGTAATTTTTTTGTTCTTTTTAGCAAGTGACAGGTCCTCTTTGAGAAGCAATAGACTGGCTCTGACCCATTTCAGTTAAAATAAATATTTGCCATCCATGCTCTGACCTGGTCATTGTGGAGAAAGGGTGAGGAGGCGAGCTGTGACATAACCAATACAGTAGATAACCTATTGTGTTATCTACTGTATTCAAAGTTAACTTTCATTATAATCCTGTCTGTGTTGATAATGAGACTAATGAAAAGTTATCTGTAAAGAGTGGGAAGTGTGAGTCTGGTATTAGGCCTAGTGCTCAGTATTTTTTATAAAAGAGGTAATTTTTATGCTGGCTCTTCAAATGGGTGCTACATAATTTTATGCCATAACATTAGAATTGATGGATTGCCTGACTACTCGCTACCATCCATCCTTCTCCACCTTCAAAGTTTCTGAGTCATTAATTGTCAGCGTGAGAAAACCCCTTTAAATATTTCACTACATAGTTATTAACATAGAATTACAGGAAACAAGAGCAAATATTACATTTCCTTTTACTTGTGTGGTGTGTTATTTTGTGATTTAATATAAGCCTGTGATTTCTGCCTAGATTATCTCCTAAAGCTTGGATATTAAACGCCAATCTTTCTTAGCAACAAGCCAGTTTTTGTAAATAAATTTGATGAAAATTGTTAAGTAAGCCCGTAATTATAAAGTGTTTTGTATATATTTTTGCCTTGGAGCCGATTAGTCATCAGCCGCTCCCGCCTTACCACTGAAGCGGTGCAGATTAGGTTGCTCTGTACGGAGGCGGCACGCTCTGCAGCAGAGACCGGAGACATCTGTGCTTCAGCCACGTAGCCGTCATGTTTTCCTTTCTTGGATCTCTTCTAGGTTTCCGCTTGGGGTGGTTACGTGTTTATCATCAATCTGATTCCACTTCATGTGTTTGTATTGCTGTTGATGCAGCGTTACAGCAAGAGAGTCTACATAGGTAAGTAACTCCATGCCCAGATCTATAGAATGGAGATTTCTGTACAATTCCGAAGTCACAATATTGGCTTTCAAATTGGCAGTGGTATGATAACGCATGTCTTCTGCTCCAACGCACAACGTTTATTAAAGGGTGAGATAACCCTCTGATAGTGTAAGATTATCACCTATCTATACGATGGGCAACCACGGCAATCCAGAGATCAGGACTAAAAGATCTCTACTCTTCCTGCTGAAAACTTCCAAATAAATGGAAAACTGGATGTTACCAATCCCCCCTTAGGTGTGCCTACTGTCAGAAACTGCTAACACCCAGTGGTCACTTTGTTTCTAGATTTCCAGGAGTAATACCAGAGGAACTGTCGACTACAGAGATCTGCGGAAAGGGGCTTCAGAGTTGAAAAATAAAGGTGGTGATGCAATAGATACTAGACCAGCCAAGTCGGAAGAGGCGGCAGATCCTTTTTGAGATCAGTCTCACTTTTTTAGGACCAAATCTTCAAATGTCAACGTTCCCACAGCAAAATTTAATCTCTTAGAATAACGTATTTTATAGATGCTTCCATATTGCTCACTTGTTTTTTTGTTTTGTTTTTATAAGCATTAGTGTTTGGCTTTTTTTGTGGTGCCATCTCGTTTTTTTTGTTTTTTTTTTTAAATAGGGGGAAAATGGCAAAAATGTAATAAAAGGCAAATTTCTTTCATAATTTTATAATTAATTTTGCCAAAAAAGACTAAGAGCACAGTATAATCCTACCACTCTATTGTGTGTGAACTTGGCCCAATATACGTTATCCCACCCCAGAACAAAAGTCCCATATCGATTCAGTCTTGTCCCTCACCATAATCTGGTAACCCCATAGGGAATCTAGATTGTGAGCCCCAATCAGTATATCTTAGGAATGTGGGAGGAAACCAGAGAACCCAGAGTAAACCCATACAAACACGGGGAGAACATACAAACTCCTTGCTTACCCCTGAGCCACTGTGCTGCCCTTTGAAAGCATTCTTCCTTTGCAGCTATTTTTACACCAGTCTAAAATGTTTGCATAGCTCTCGAATGTATATACCTATTGGTCACCAGTCAGTGGCCTGTAGACGGTCCTTATTCCTTCCTATGGGTAGTATGCACTGGCATGTCTTTTTTTGGTACTGTATAGGACAGCCAAGCAGACTACCCTTTCCTATTCTGTGCGCCAACGGAAATTATACCCAACAATGCATCTACAGAGAAAAGGTTAAAAGAATAGCTAGAATTAGCGGGCTGGCATCACAGTTTTGTGCTTTTAGATCAAGAAGACATGTTTTACAGGCCGCCTTGCTCTTAAGATCTAGCAGTGCTATATCATTAGTGGATTCGGCTACGCTCAGACACCATAGTTCATATCCTCCAGAATGCTGAATCTTTATAAAACATGAAGCAGCACATTGTGTGGTTTGGTATTCAGCTCTTTGTTAGTGGGTTGTTTGCTTTTTTTTAATGGAAAATAAAGTGGTAATACTTGGAGTGAAACTGTCGATTCTGAATTTAGAATTTTACCCAGTCTCCATTATCACTATTTATGAGCACCAGAAAAAGGAGTATCGTATATACTCATGTATAAGCCGAGATTTTCAGCCCATTTTTTGGGGCTGAAAGTCCCCCTCTCGGCTTATACGCAAGTCATATACCTGGGGGTCGGCGGGGGTGTCAGAGATCATACTTGCCTGTCCTGCCGCGGTCTCTGCAGCCTCGCTTGCTTCTCCACTGTCTCCCTTCCTGTTTTCAGTGGTCACGTGGTGCCGCTCATTACCACTCATGAATATGCGCATATTCATGAGTGGTAATGAGCGGTACCACGTGACCGCTGAAGGCAGGAAGGGGAGACAGTGGAGAAGCGAGCGAGGCTGCAGAGACCGTGGCAGGATGGGTGAGTATAGCGATATTCACCTGTCCCCCGGTCCATCACTGCTCACCGCTGTCTCTGCTGCATCCGGTGTCAGTGACGTTTAGGCAGCAGGGGGTGCGGTGACGTGACTAGTGCGCGCCGCCCCTCTGCTGGCTGAACAGTCACTGACACAAGAAGCAGCAGACAGCGGCGATGGACCCAGGAGAGGTGAGTATGGGTTTTTTTTTTTGCAGCAGCATATGGGGGCATATTCTATCAGTGTTTTTCAACTGGACTAGAAGGTTTTGTGGTGGTTTTTTTTTTTTTTTTTTAAATAAAGGTTATATATATCTATCAACTGGTGATGTCTGGCAGATCGTGTTCACAATTCCCGCTATGGCTGGATGTATACCGCATTCAGAGCCGGAACGGCACAACACTTTACACACTGTATTGGCTCTTCTTGCCTTTTCAGCAATGATCTGGTATTTATGACCTATCTATGATTAAAGGGGTTGCCCCATCATAAACTACAAGTCTGCAGTCATGCTCTGCTCGCTGTAAGGATTCTCCTGTGCTGTGAGCGGCAGTCATGTTACTGCAATTATGATGCATAGTCCTGGCACACTAACACTAGACACTGTCCATCCTTGCTTATGTCATTGAGTGAGACCGCATCCATCTAGTCTGAATGTGGACAGGGGTCTGCATTTCATATACTTGCTGTCACGTGACCACCGTTCACGGATCTGACACTGGAGAATCCTCACCACGTACAGACAACCACTTTAAGTCAACACTATGAAATTGCTGGACAAAACCCTTTAAACAAGGACATGATTGAGCCTTCAGATAAAGAATAGGGGAAAGCTTCTTGTATCTAAGGAGTATATTCCTGGTTCCTGACATGATCTTGACCTGTGCCTTGCTGAAGAAACTCATTGTCAATATATCCCCTCCCCCCTTTCGCTGATTTTAGGCTATGTGCACACGTCCAGAATTCCCGCGGGTTTTAGGCGGTTTCCGTGTTTTTTCACAGCGAAAACGCATAAAATAAGCAACCCATTGAATTCAATGGCTTTCCGAACCTGCTGTTCTAATGCTGCTGTGTTTCTCCGTGGCAGAATCGCATCACGGAAAAATATGCAGCATGCTCATTCTTTTTGCAGAATCGCAGGAATTCCGCACACATAGGAATGCATTGTTCCGCTTAGGCCTGTTTCACATTTCCGTTTTTTGACGGCAGTCCAAATCCGCCAGAATGTAGACGGATCCGTTTCCGTTGTTGAACAAACGGATGCCAACGGATCCGGTTTTTTTGACCCGCTTTATCAGGTAGTGCTGGAAACTTAAAGGAACACGAGTCGAGAGAGAGAGAATCCGTTGCTGTCTGCTATTTTGACACAGACAAAAAATGTTTCATTGTCCGTCCACTCAAGTCAGTGGAGCGGATCCATCAAAAACTGATCCAACGGATGACCATCCGTCAAAATCCGCCGCTAATGCAAGTCAATGGGGAAAAAAAACGGATCCACCTAAAAAAAAAAAAAAGGCGGATCTGTTTTTTTTTTTTTGCAAAACGGCGGATTTTGACTGATGGCAACAAACGGAAATGTGAAACAGGCCTTACTTTGCATGTGGCTATGCCCACCATGCGCAAAGTAATCGGAAAATGTGCGGATGGTTCCCAGGGTCTGGAGGAGAGGAGATTCTCCTCCAGGCTCTGGGTACCCTATCCCTGTTAAAAAAAAAAAATAAATCGTGATATTCTCAACTTCCAGCATCCTCAGGCCTCAGTGATGCTCCCGGCAAGTCCCGTTCCCAGCGATGCCTTGCGACAATGACCTTTGATGTAGCGGTCTCGGGAGACCACTACGTCATCAGAGGTCATTGTCGCAAGGCATCGCTGGGAGCGGGACTTGCCGGGAGCATCGCTGAGGCCTGGGGACGCTGCGGGGGCTGCCAGAAGGTGAGAGAATATCACGATTTTTTTTAAAATTTTTAACATATCTATTTACTACTGATGCTGCATAGGCAGCCTCAATAATAAAAAGTTGGTCACACTTGTCAATCAGTTTTCCAAGCGATTCTACAGATCGCTTGGAAAACGCTAGCATTCTGCAAGCTAATTGGGCTTGCAAAACGCTATTTTTTTCGCGGGAATTACACGTGCGGATTTCCCGCGGCAGGGAGTTGCGCAATTGACGTGGAAATTTCTGCAGGAATTCCGCACGTGTGCACATAGCCTTAAAGTCCCCATGTGCCCATCGTAGTCATGAAGCAATACCCTATGGTGTTATGATGTGCTGTAATATGTATAGCGTTACTAATCACAGCATAATAAGAGCCATTTCTGATGGAACATTTTCTGCATTGACCTCATCTTGTTACAATTTCCTTGCTTAGTGGAAACTATTATTTCCAAGTGCTAGCCTTTGATAAGGCCTTTTTATGCTACAAAGAAAGCAAAATTAGTGTAACCAATTACTTTTTGTAATTAAGAGCCAGAGTTGTGGAGCATTTCTAACATCTCTAGTTTTTTTGTTGCATTTTTTTCATCAATGAGATGTAATCGTTCAAGTCCTTGTTGTGCAAGAAACAAAAAAGCCATATTTTAATCTTTATATTTTAATTACTTTAAGCAAGTAAGGTTGATTTAATGAATTTTTTGCTCAAAGCAAAGAAGTTTAAAAACAGTATTGAGTGTAAAAGTTACATTTTGCTGTGTGGCATTAACCCCTTTATAGACATATTTTGCAACTTGTAAACCACTAAGATGCCCCACACCTTTTATTGCCCTCTGCCACTTGTGCCAGCCAGTGTGATTGCAGCTAATGCTACTCCTTCCAAAAATAGTGTAAGCTTCTGTCATAGGCCAATTTCACAACACGAACCTATTACCTTGTCTGTTCAGGCAATTAGGCCCACGATCGGGTTGCCATGTTGTGGTTCTGCATTACACCAGGATGAAATTGGTGCAGGGGTAAAACGCATTTGCAGTTCATTTACCCAATATCCAAGTGTTGATCTTCCATGGTATGTTCTACAGAATTAACGCACGAGCCATTCTTATTCAGCCCACCCCGGATTTTACTGCTAAAAAATTGCACAAAAATGCACGTGGAAGGCACGCAGATATTGCCATTAGTGCGTGTATGCATACATATATAATGTATATCCTTAAGAAGACTCTGTCCCATCAGAACTGAGAAGAGGCAATGACTTGCCAAGGTCCTTCTAGTCGTTTTCTTTCTCAGCACAGCTAACCACATTTGTTTGCTTGTTAGTATGGGGTAAAAACAAATGGTTAGCTTCCGCATAATCACTAATGACCTTTCTTTTTTTTTTTTAACCCCACCCCCACCCTCCACCACTGTTTTTATCGTACATAGCTGGTTGTACCGGTACAGGTTATTTTTCAGAAGCTTGTGAATGAACCTTTGTCCTTAGCCAGAGACACGTTAGAAACAAGATTCCTCTCAGGTATTCGGGAGCAGAAAGCTGTAACGGTATATTCTTCGTCTAACCATGCTAAACAGCGGAGGGCTCCTTCTCTGTGTGAAGGCCTCAGCACACAGAAAAGTTGGCCAAACCTGATGATAACAGGATCCGCCATGCTTGTTAGGTGTATGAATGGCCTCCATATTTTCCTTCATAAAATAGGGGGAGGGATAAGTATTGGCAGGAAAAGAGCATTCTCCTGCTCCAAACCCCCAAGGGAGATGACTGTTGGCTAAGAGAGTGAGTGGTTGACCCGATATCAATTGTGTCTGGTTCTTCGTATGTGGCAGGAGAATGCCAGGCTTATATGTTGCCTTCTAGGCAAGGTATGAACCCAGCTTTGGTGGTTTTCCTCTGCTCTCTGCTTGGATTATTCTGTTGCCCTTTACCTCGAAAAGGAGGTAATCGGAGAATAAATATTTTGGAGTTCCACTGGGGTGGTAATGGTTGCCATAAGAGTTTACCGTAAGTGCAATCTTGATTCATTTCAGTTGTCTGTGAAACACTGTTCTAGTACGGACCGTACCATCTAGGCCCAAGACAGGTCTGTTTGGACCCCCTGATCTGTTCTTGATCCATGTGTCACAGATGCTGACATTCAGTCTAACTATATTTTGATGACCTTTTATTCCAAAGACCATACTGGTGGGCAATTTAGATTGTGAGCCCCATTGGGAACAGCAATGATGTATGTAAAGTGCTGTGGAGTATGATAGTGTTTTATAAGCAAAGCGTAATAAATAATAATCCATGATGGTTTGTGGCAATGACAATGTCTCTACTTAGGGGTATCTGCCTTAGAAACACATCACAAGATGTTATTAATGGGAGTCTGGTTTAGAGAGTAGTGGGTATCTAGGTACACCGCTGTACATAATATAAAGCCATACAACAGCCGCTGGCCGGCCGGCAGACTGTGTGTGCTCTGCATAGTGTAGGAGCTCGGAGTGTGAGGAGATCTGTATTGTAGTGTTTATCTTCTCGCCATCACATCACACATTTCCACTGATAATTGTATATTGTGGCTGTTTCCACAGGATGGCACTCTAACAATTATTATATATTATGGCTTTAGGGGAAATGATGTGACACAATGTAAGATGCCGTTTGTCGCCCGGTTTGGGTGACATGCCTCGACTTTGTTCTGTGCAACAAACCTCTGCAGTGCCCTGAATTACAGCAGTAAAGGGGCTAAACGAAAGGATTTATTCCAACACTTCAAAAATGATATTCTTCTCAAGGACATTAAACAAAAGGGAGCCTAAGCGTTTCTACAAGACACATGAAAGAGTAATGCCATGTTTTCTTCTCCTGTGCTTTACTGAGCGACTGGTAGGGTTTAGATCAAGATCCAGACTGCTTATGGGTTTCTATGAACCTTTTATCATCTGTCTCGCAGATTTAAGTGAAGGATTTCCATGGATGGAGCACATATAGCATTAAAGGCATTCTCCTACAAATAAGTATTAATGCACACTGTTAAGACAACACACTATTATTATTTTTATTTTTTTACTTGACATTAAAAAACGTTTGTAATCTAGATCTTGTGACATACATAGTTTGGCGCCTGTCGTATTCTTATAGTTTCCTCTCATATCATCTGTTTTGTTTGGTGCCAGTGGTCACACATGCTCAGTTAGTCCACCTGGATTTCCTTGCATATGATTGATTGTCATGCTAGCCAATAAGAAGCATAAACTAAAAGCAACTTTTTCTTACTGCCAAACTAGGTGGCCTTTCAAGAGCAGTTAAAATACAGTAGGAGATAACAAGTATGTAATTGCTGTATCCGGACAATGGGGGGGGGGGGATTTCTTCCAAAGATAAGAGGTATTGTCCAAAAAAAGTGAAATCTCTTTAAAATCTGATGTTTTGATGGGAGCAGTGTGCCCTCACATCACGTTCCCACTGTGCTAGTAAAGGCGGTGTAAACAATAGACTCAGTCACCATCATCATCGTGGATGCGGAAATGGCAGTCACATGATTATACCTTTGTGCCGCTGCCTTCCCCAACATTGCACAGGCAGCTGACTCTCCTGACACATCTAGCTCCTCACCATCAATATTTTCATCATATGGGCCGTTAAAACACTGCATCCATTCTTTACACTGAACAGTGATGGGCTGTAGAGAGCACATCTTGGCAGAGTGTGGCTGTATGCGCAGGTACTTAAGCTCTTATTCACACAGCATACTTAGCCCCGTCACACATAGCGACTCACCAGCGATGCCGACAACGATATCAACGTGTCAGGATTGCTGGTGAGTCGTTACATGATCGCTGGTGAGCTGTCAAACAGACAGCTTCACCAGCGATCAGCACCAGTGACGCAGAGCGCATGGCATCGCTGTGTTTGTTAGTTACCAGCGCGCTGATGCAGGCAGCTGGTAACTAAGGTACGCATCGGGTTTCTAAGGGACGTGCGTCACTTAGAAACCCGATGTGTAACTTTTATACCAGTTACCAGCGCGCTGATGCAGGGAGCTAAGGTACACAGAGGGTTTCTAAGCACAGCGCAGTACTTAGAAACCCTGCATTTACCTTAGTTACCAGCTGATCGCTGGTCTCCCGCCTGTCACACGCAGCGATGCGTGCTGGCCAGCAGGAGACCAGCGACCAAAAAAATGTCCAGGGCTTTCTACAGCGATACCGGCGGGGGGGCGGTCGCTGATAGGTGTCACACACAGCGATCTCACTGGTGAGATCGCTGTTACGTCACAAAACTTGTGACTCAGCAGCGATCTCGCTTGCGAGATCGCCATGTGTGACGGGGCCCTTAGGCTCTTATTCACACAGCTTACTTGGGCTCTTTTCCACATGACCTTGCAATTTAATGCACTTTTCAACTTGCATCCTGAAAGTGAACCCTCTGTTATCTAATCAGGCACAATCCTCTTAAGCAAAAAACAATCATATTCTAGGGTATTGCTTATACAGCAATGACAAGCTGATAGTGCAGCTCTGTTTTGTTAATTCTAAAATATCTCAGGTCACAGAGTAGGAACCCGGATCTTTCATATTCACCACTTCCCGCAGCACTATGGGCAGAATGCAGTCTCGTAAATGGCTCCCTGTAGAGTTGAGCAACTTTTGTCGGATCGGGTTTCATGAAACAAAATTTGTTTCAGATGAAACTCGTCCGACTAGGGCAAAAAAAAGTCGGAGTTTCGTCCGAAACCCGACCCCAATGCAAGTCAATGGGAAATAAAAGTCGGCATTGAGCGGATGACATTCATCCACTCAATGCCGACTTTTCATCCCCATTGACTTGCATTGGGGTCGGGTTTCGGACGAAACTCCGACTTTTTTTTTGCCCTAGTCGGACCAGTTTCATCTGAAACAAATTTTGTTTCATGAAACCTGATCCGACTAAAGTTGCTCAACTCTAGCTCCCTGTATTTTTCAGAGTAAGATTGAATTCCCCAGTACCTTGTATCCGTTCTTCTGAGTTATCGGATCATATTAGGAAATTGTCTTATATGCAGGTTCCTATTTCACAAGTCAAGGTTGGAAGGTTTTCTTTCTTCAGAGTTTCACAGTGCACAAATGAAATAGTGATGAGATAATCGGTGCTATATAGGCTGGGGTCTCGGGCTGTCTTCTGACCCGGGTCTCGGGCTGTCTTCTGACCCGGGTCTCGGGCTGTCTTCTGACCCGGGTCTCGGGCTGTCTTCTGACCCGGGTCTCGGGCTGTCTTCTGACCCGGGTCTCGGGCTGTCTTCTGACCCGGGTCTCGGGCTGTCTTCTGACCCGGGTCTCGGGCTGTCTTCTGACCCGGGTCTCGGGCTGTCTTCTGACCCGGGTCTCGGGCTGTCTTCTGACCCGGGTCTCGGGCTGTCTTCTGACCCGGGTCTCGGGCTGTCTTCTGACCCGGGTCTCGGGCTGTCTTCTGACCCGGGTCTCGGGCTGTCTTCTGACCCGGGTCTCGGGCTGTCTTCTGACCCGGGTCTCGGGCTGTCTTCTGACCCGGGTCTCGGGCTGTCTTCTGACCCGGGTCTCGGGCTGTCTTCTGACCCGGGTCTCGGGCTGTCTTCTGACCCGGGTCTCGGGCTGTCTTCTGACCCGGGTCTCGGGCTGTCTTCTGACCCGGGTCTCGGGCTGTCTTCTGACCCGGGTCTCGGGCTGTCTTCTGACCCGGGTCTCGGGCTGTCTTCTGACCCGGGTCTCGGGCTGTCTTCTGACCCGGGTCTCGGGCTGTCTTCTGACCCGGGTCTCGGGCTGTCTTCTGACCCGGGTCTCGGGCTGTCTTCTGACCCGGGTCTCGGGCTGTCTTCTGACCCGGGTCTCGGGCTGTCTTCTGACCCGGGTCTCGGGCTGTCTTCTGACCCGGGTCTCGGGCTGTCTTCTGACCCGGGTCTCGGGCTGTCTTCTGACCCGGGTCTCGGGCTGTCTTCTGACCCGGGTCTCGGGCTGTCTTCTGACCCGGGTCTCGGGCTGTCTTCTGACCCGGGTCTCGGGCTGTCTTCTGACCCGGGTCTCGGGCTGTCTTCTGACCCGGGTCTCGGGCTGTCTTCTGACCCGGGTCTCGGGCTGTCTTCTGACCCGGGTCTCGGGCTGTCTTCTGACCCGGGTCTCGGGCTGTCTTCTGACCCGGGTCTCGGGCTGTCTTCTGACCCGGGTCTCGGGCTGTCTTCTGACCCGGGTCTCGGGCTGTCTTCTGACCCGGGTCTCGGGCTGTCTTCTGACCCGGGTCTCGGGCTGTCTTCTGACCCGGGTCTCGGGCTGTCTTCTGACCCGGGTCTCGGGCTGTCTTCTGACCCGGGTCTCGGGCTGTCTTCTGACCCGGGTCTCGGGCTGTCTTCTGACCCGGGTCTCGGGCTGTCTTCTGACCCGGGTCTCGGGCTGTCTTCTGACCCGGGTCTCGGGCTGTCTTCTGACCCGGGTCTCGGGCTGTCTTCTGACCCGGGTCTCGGGCTGTCTTCTGACCCGGGTCTCGGGCTGTCTTCTGACCCGGGTCTCGGGCTGTCTTCTGACCCGGGTCTCGGGCTGTCTTCTGACCCGGGTCTCGGGCTGTCTTCTGACCCGGGTCTCGGGCTGTCTTCTGACCCGGGTCTCGGGCTGTCTTCTGACCCGGGTCTCGGGCTGTCTTCTGACCCGGGTCTCGGGCTGTCTTCTGACCCGGGTCTCGGGCTGTCTTCTGACCCGGGTCTCGGGCTGTCTTCTGACCCGGGTCTCGGGCTGTCTTCTGACCCGGGTCTCGGGCTGTCTTCTGACCCGGGTCTCGGGCTGTCTTCTGACCCGGGTCTCGGGCTGTCTTCTGACCCGGGTCTCGGGCTGTCTTCTGACCCGGGTCTCGGGCTGTCTTCTGACCCGGGTCTCGGGCTGTCTTCTGACCCGGGTCTCGGGCTGTCTTCTGACCCGGGTCTCGGGCTGTCTTCTGACCCGGGTCTCGGGCTGTCTTCTGACCCGGGTCTCGGGCTGTCTTCTGACCCGGGTCTCGGGCTGTCTTCTGACCCGGGTCTCGGGCTGTCTTCTGACCCGGGTCTCGGGCTGTCTTCTGACCCGGGTCTCGGGCTGTCTTCTGACCCGGGTCTCGGGCTGTCTTCTGACCCGGGTCTCGGGCTGTCTTCTGACCCGGGTCTCGGGCTGTCTTCTGACCCGGGTCTCGGGCTGTCTTCTGACCCGGGTCTCGGGCTGTCTTCTGACCCGGGTCTCGGGCTGTCTTCTGACCCGGGTCTCGGGCTGTCTTCTGACCCGGGTCTCGGGCTGTCTTCTGACCCGGGTCTCGGGCTGTCTTCTGACCCGGGTCTCGGGCTGTCTTCTGACCCGGGTCTCGGGCTGTCTTCTGACCCGGGTCTCGGGCTGTCTTCTGACCCGGGTCTCGGGCTGTCTTCTGACCCGGGTCTCGGGCTGTCTTCTGACCCGGGTCTCGGGCTGTCTTCTGACCCGGGTCTCGGGCTGTCTTCTGACCCGGGTCTCGGGCTGTCTTCTGACCCGGGTCTCGGGCTGTCTTCTGACCCGGGTCTCGGGCTGTCTTCTGACCCGGGTCTCGGGCTGTCTTCTGACCCGGGTCTCGGGCTGTCTTCTGACCCGGGTCTCGGGCTGTCTTCTGACCCGGGTCTCGGGCTGTCTTCTGACCCGGGTCTCGGGCTGTCTTCTGACCCGGGTCTCGGGCTGTCTTCTGACCCGGGTCTCGGGCTGTCTTCTGACCCGGGTCTCGGGCTGTCTTCTGACCCGGGTCTCGGGCTGTCTTCTGACCCGGGTCTCGGGCTGCCTTCTGACCCGGGTCTCGGGCTGCCTTCTGACCCGGGTCTCGGGCTGCCTTCTGACCCGGGTCTCGGGCTGCCTTCTGACCCGGGTCTCGGGCTGCCTTCTGACCCGGGTCTCGGGCTGCCTTCTGACCCGGGTCTCGGGCTGCCTTCTGACCCGGGTCTCGGGCTGCCTTCTGACCCGGGTCTCGGGCTGCCTTCTGACCCGGGTCTCGGGCTGCCTTCTGACCCGGGTCTCGGGCTGCCTTCTGACCCGGGTCTCGGGCTGCCTTCTGACCCGGGTCTCGGGCTGCCTTCTGACCCGGGTCTCGGGCTGCCTTCTGACCCGGGTCTCGGGCTGCCTTCTGACCCGGGTCTCGGGCTGCCTTCTGACCCGGGTCTCGGGCTGCCTTCTGACCCGGGTCTCGGGCTGCCTTCTGACCCGGGTCTCGGGCTGTCTTCTGACCCGGGTCTCGGGCTGTCTTCTGACCCGGGTCTCGGGCTGTCTTCTGACCCGGGTCTCGGGCTGTCTTCTGACCCGGGTCTCGGGCTGTCTTCTGACCCGGGTCTCGGGCTGTCTTCTGACCCGGGTCTCGGGCTGTCTTCTGACCCGGGTCTCGGGCTGTCTTGTGACCCGGGTCTCGGGCTGTCTTGTGACCCGGGTCTCGGGCTGTCTTGTGACCCGGGTCTCGGGCTGTCTTGTGACCCGGGTCTCGGGCTGTCTTGTGACCCGGGTCTCGGGCTGTCTTGTGACCCGGGTCTCGGGCTGTCTTGTGACCCGGGTCTCGGGCTGTCTTGTGACCCGGGTCTCGGGCTGTCTTGTGACCCGGGTCTCCTCGTCTGTTGTGTGAATTTCCTGTGGGTACTCCGTATTCCTTCCAGGGACCTGTTATTAACTGAGGCTCATTGGGGACGTCGGAGCCTTTCCGGCACATTGCTTTGTAATATACCAGCACAGTTTTACATTATTGGTGATGGTAACACTCATTTTATGACTTCTGTTACCTGTGCCCTGTATAGGTCATTCTTGGAGACATGGCCCTATTAATTGGAGCTGTACAGCACAGCTTTGTACTGATAGATACATTTCTTACAGAAAATCCAGCACCTGCTTTATTACACAGAAGCAATGCAGCCGGAATCGATTACTTTCTGCTCGTAAGCTAGAAAGGAACACCTGGCCAACACTCCAGCTCCCACAAGTAGCCGGCTTCCCCGTGCCCACGAAGCTGTTTTTCCATGGCCTACATAGAATAGTGTTTCATGAGCTGCCCGTCTTAGCTTCCATTGATTAGATGTCCTTGTTTTCCTGTGTCTGATGCGCTCTTCTGTGGCTGCTTTTTTTTAAATTTCTTCGGTGTATAGCCAAGACATTATCTGATCTCACTGTAGTATTTAGCTGCTAGTTCGGGTTTGTAACAGGAGCGTGTTAGGCTATGTGCACACGTTGCGGATTCTGCTGCGTTTCCGCAGTGGTTTTGGCCCTGCGGAAATGCAGCAGTTCTGCAGACATGGTACAGTACCATGTTATCCTATGGCATTTCAAAACCGCTGTGCTCACGCTGCGGTTTTTTCCGCGCGGTTTTGCTGCGGTTTACAAATCGCAGCATGTCAATTGTTGGGGCGGATTCCGCAGTGGTTTCCCACCTTTAACATAGTACAGGTGTGAAACCGCAGGCTAATCCGCAGGAAAACCGCAGGTCACTTTAGCTGCGGTTTTACCTGCGGATCCGCGCAGAAAAACCCGCAGGTGAATCTGCAGCGTGTGCACATAGCATTATACCACTCTGCCATTTTGAATAACTGCAGTTATGATGGGGGCACCATGCTGCATGACGTCCTGTCAGATGCTCCTCCGAAAAGCGACAGTTTGAGGTCTATGGCTAAGGAGAACAACAAAGAGTAACAGTTGTGATATTGACTTATTGAAAAAAATATATAAAAATAACAAGTGTAAATGAGAAATTCTGATTTGAAAATCACATGTATATGATACACATGTGAATGAGATGACAGATGCTGCTCATAAAAAATCTATAGAGGGAGAAAGTGATGAGCTGGAGAATCAGAAACTGACATTCGGCTGCAACTTCACCTGCAACGGCCATTAAACATTAAAGGCTAAATTATTTCTTTTTATGAGTTCTGAATAGTGTCCAAGATAGTAAAGGGCTAATAAGGTTTTTCACTAGGCTAATAGATACCCCACTAGTCAGCTGCTGGCAGCTGAGTCAGTGGCCTGCTGTAAGCAGTCTATGGACACATCTGTCAGCCTGGTTAGTGGCCGCTGCAGGTTACTGCAGATCAGCTCCTATGTATTTGAATAAGAACTAGTGATGAGTGAGTGTGCTCGTTACTCGAGTTGTCCGAGCGTGCTCGTAGATTGTTTGCGTCTCTGTAACTGCATGATTTGCAGCTGCTATACAGCCTGAACACATGCAAGGATTGCCTGTTTGTTAGCAGGTGCAAATCATGCAGCTACAGAGACACAAACCTAATTTATGAGCTCTCCCAAAATACTCGGCGATCACCCGAGCATGCTCGGACAGCTTGAGAAATGAGCACACTCACTCATCGTTAATAAGAACTGATCTGCGGCACTTGGGAGCGGCTACTAACCAGGTTGGCAGAGATGTTGTGTTCCCACAGGCAGCCACTGACTAGGCTGCCAGTAGCTGATCACTGGGGTTTTGTAAGAACACCACCGCTCTCAAGGATAGGCCATGAGTGTTGGACTACTTACTAGAAAACTCCTTTAATTGTATTTAATTTCTCTCTATAAATAAGAATTTTTTGAGAACCGCTTCTTATGCTTTCATCTTTGTTTTCTCCTTTGAAGCATACAGCACTTTTTACATCGTGGGGTTAATATTATCCATGCAAATTCCCTTTGTTGGATTTCAGCCCATCCGTACAAGCGAGCACATGGCAGCTGCAGGTAAGATCCTGACACAAAGTGGTGCGCATGTTTGGATATTCCATACCAGCTGCTGTGACTGCATTTGGCTATAATTTCATTTCTTTCCTGTCTTTCATGTATATTCATTAACACTTCTAGTCTCTTCGTATTTGTCATTAATGTCTACATGTATAATTGCTGGTACTTTTTGATTAGGCCTGGCCATACACAATCGATGTCTTTTGTTGGTCAATCACTATAGCTTTCCCCACCACCCCATAGAGGTGCACACAATATTGTGCTAGGTATGCATGTGGGACCCCTCTACCATTATCGGGAGCTGATTTATCCTGTCAACAAAAGGGTGGGACATGATGCAACCCATTTGTCCAGTGCTTCTTTCACCAAACCGCTGATGGAATTGGTTTATTTAGCTGACATTATGTATGGCCAGCTTGAAGGGCAGCTTTTCGAAAAGAACCTGTTTAAATCCGTTTTTTTTAGTTAAATTGTTTTTTTTTTTTTGTTTTTTTTTTTAAGCGAGAAAACCTATAGTGTCCCCCACCCCTATTCCACCATTATTACAATCTCTATTAAAATGAGAAAAAAATATATAGAAATTGTTCAATTTTCACACTGACTATAAACTCTTCCTTCCTGGAGTTTCAGGAAACAAGTGTCATAGCTGCAGTGGTCAGTACCCGACCCTAGCCGTTGTATTGAAGAATATAATGACTGTGTGCAAAGATGATTGTGTAAGCAGAGAGGGGCAGTGACCTCACATATTGTAAATGGTGGATCTTGTGTAATCAGATGTGTATAGAGGTGTAATCAGTCACAGGAATCCTGCCTCTAGTAAGGAAATGGCTGTTAATTTCCCGATAGGACAGAGTATTAGTATGAAAGGCCCCAGTGGCCAGTGTGAAAACTGCAGGAGTACTACTTTTACTTTTCCATAAGTATCGTGATGTGAAAATAAATTAACCTCATCAAAAATTGTAAAACTACATGCAATGCAAGAACCTGATTTAAACAATAGGTAGTTTTTTGATGCTAGCTCCCCTAAAAGAGGTCTTTTGCATTAATGATCTATCCTGTGATGACCTATCCTATGTCTGATTTGTCGGGGTCCGATACCCAGCACTTCCGCCAATCAGCTGATATCGGTGTTGGCAGATGCCAGCTGAAAGTACTCACTTGCCAAGGTGCTCCGTCTACTTGTATTGGCCACCATGCAGGGTACTGCAGATCCGCATCCTATTATTTGAATTGGAGGCGGATATGTAGTTCCAAGCCCCGGCCACTACAAGTAGACAGAGCAGCTCGATAAGGGTTCTTTTACACTTAGTGTTTTTGTGGGCTGTTTTTGCGGCCCCTATAGATTTCTATGGGGACGCAAAAACGGCCTGCAAAAATGCATCGGAGTGCTGTATGGCCATGAGGGCCGTGTATACGGCCCTGAAAAAATATCGAGCTTGATATTTTTCATGGCTCACAGACACGGCCTCCATTTAAATCAATGGTACCGCAAAAATAATGGTAGCGTGCAGATCGCCGTTTTTTCCCCTCTAATTTGTTACAACAGGGAAAAATGGCAATCTGAGAAGGTTTTTGTAGCCCGTTTTTGCGGGAGACTGCAAAAATCACGACGATACGGCCCGCAAAGACGGCCCATAAAAACAGGCCGCAAAAAACCCTGCAAGTGTAAAAGAACCCTAAGCGAGCACTTGCCAACACAGATAACAGCTGATCGGCGGGGGTGCTGAGTGTCGGACCCCGACAAATCAGTGCAAAAGTAGTGGACAACTTCTTTAAGTGCATGCATTTTTTTTTAATGAATTGCATATTCGTATCCATATTAATGACTGCAATATTGCAATTTTCAGCAGTTTTTTTTTTTTTGTCATTGATCTGAGTGGGGAAAATCCACAATAAATCATGTGTTCCATGGCAATATTTGACATGCTGCCGACTGAATGGTCATTGATTTTATTGACAGCATTGCAGTAGGGAGCGGAAAATTAATATGGTATAGGCAGTAAAGCTTGGTAAAATGACTAAACGATGATGTTTTTTTTTAATTTTCATTGACAGTTAAATCTCAGGCATTAGAATAATGTGCTGTATCCAGAATCCTGCTGCGATGCCATTAATGATTTGTCCTTGTCTATTTCAGGAGTGTTTGCTCTCCTGCAGGCATATGCTCTACTACAGTACCTCCGAGACAAGCTAACAAAGCAGGAGTTTCAGACTCTCTTCTTTCTGGGGGTGTCTCTCGCTGCCGGAATCGTGTTCCTAACCGTTATCTACTTAACCTACACAGGTAGGCTGCCCGATGTGCTGAACATAAGCCGTGTGCGGCGTCTGAGCTCAAGTAATACCGGGAAAGGTCCTACTCTGCTCTTTCTCCTGATAAATCTTTTATGTAGTCTATTTACTATATAGGTAAAATACAGATAGGATCGAGAGGATTTCAGGTGCCATTTGTTCTGGACATAGATATATATATCGATTTCTCTTTTTTCCCCCTGACATCCTATTTGATGGATATGCATTCTATGATGCATCTGCCTGCATTACATTTTAAGGGGTTCTACCAAGTATATACATTACCCCTCGTTGATAGGCTGTGGGCTAACTTATTGATCGAATGGGTGCCTGACTGTTGGGACTCTTAGGGCCCCGTCACACATAGCGATCTCGCTAGCGAGATCGCTGCTGAGTCACAAGTTTTGTGACACAACAGCGATCTCACCAGCGAGATCGCTGTGTGTGACAGCGACCGGCCCCCCTGCCAGTATCGCTGATCGCTGTAGGAAACCTCTGGACATTTCTTTCGTCGCTGATCTCCCGCTGGCCAGCACGCATCGCTGCGTGTGACAGGCGAGAGACCAGCGATCTGCTGGTAACTAACGTACACATCGGGTATCCAAGGGACATGCGTACCTTAGATACCCGATGTGTACGTTAGTTACCAGCTCCCTGCATCA
Source organism: Dendrobates tinctorius (assembly GCF_039654945.1). NCBI lineage: Eukaryota > Metazoa > Chordata > Amphibia > Anura > Dendrobatidae > Dendrobates > Dendrobates tinctorius. The sequence continues at coordinate 23,871,373 of NW_027361673.1, forward strand.
GCGCGCTGGTAACTAAGGGACGCACGTCCCTTGGATACCCGATGTGTACGTTAGTTACCAGCTCCCTGCATCAGCGCGCTGGTAACTAGCGAACACAGCGATGCCGGGCGCTCGGCGTCACTGTGCTGATCGCTGGTGAAGCTGTCTGTGTGACAGCTCACCAGCGATCACATAGCGACTTACCAGCGATCCTGACATGTTGATATCGTTGTCGGGATCGCTGGTGAGTCGCTATGTGTGACTCCAGCTTTATAATTATAAGAATGGGCCTTGGCAGCGCAAACGTGCGCCATTGTCTACAGGACTGTCATTTAAGTCTGATCCCTGTACCCTTTCATCTCTGGCATTCACATAGAGAATGAATAGAACGGTGGTGCGTGTGCTCAGCCTCCGCTCCTTCCTGCAGAACCTCTTTCTCTAGATTGCCAGGGGTCCCAACAGTTGGACCCTGCAAGGAACATGAGCTTATTCCTTATCCTATCATGCAGGGTCCACTTGTATACTTGCTAAACCTTTTAAATTGACAGATGGGCAGTGTCTACCATCTCTAGCATTTCTGCTGATATTTTGTCATGACCCGATCAGACTGTTATCAAAATGCTGTATTTTTATTATGTTGGTAGTTTTACTTAACAAAATTCCACAGATGAGTCGGCAGCGCTCACCGGTTTCATTTTATCTTTTATTCACCGCAGTTAGTCAAGCATTCAGCTGGACTGGAGATCTGGGAATACGGAGGTGAAACCCACAAAATGGCCACCGCCAGCTCTTCTCCCCAACTGAGTGTTTGCCTAAACGGCAGTGATGATAAATGAACTGTGTGAGGAGCACGGCTTTGCCTCGCCAGACAATTAATATTTCCACATTCTCAGTGTTCAATTGTGTTTGGCTCCCGAAGGACCATAGATGGAGGGTACTTTGGAGGACCGTGGATGGAGGGTACTTTGGAGGACCGTGGAGGGAGGGTACTTTGGAGGACCGTGGAGGGAGGGTACTTTGGAGGACCGTGGAGGGAGGGTACTTTGGAGGACCGTGGAGGGAGGGTACTTATATATTGTCTATCTTATACTTCTGGTAAATCTTACATTCTAAAATATAATCAATAACATAATTATTGATATTAAAGGA